>NC_081413.1:517663588-517993588 GCF_030272615.1 Cryptomeria japonica
GAGGAAAGGGGAAGTTTGGCGGGGGTGCAGTAAATCGCAAGTTTGTGAGGGGTGGAGTGGGTGGAAATTGGAAAGGAAAAGGAAAAGGAAAAGGGAGAGGAAAAATAAGCTTTGATTCTGCATCTGCATCTGCATCACTGTGACTGTGTTTGTGTTTGCATGAGGCAATGGAAGAAGGGCGAAAGGCTAAGGGAGGAGAGTTGTAAGTTAAAAGTCCATTGTTGTTTGAGGCCAAGGTGATGTGAGCCGCTGTGGCAATGGAGGGCATGTTGCAGGACTGTTGTGGACTGCTCACAAGGCGCACCCCACATTTGGAATGAACAACTGAGGGGCTTAACTTCACCCTGAACTCTCCATTCTCCCCTGTTTTTCCTTCAACTGAAATGCTGCCTGTTTTCAGCTTCCTCTTCATATTGCACTCCACTGCAACCACTGCCCCTGTTGCATTCAAAATCCCATTTTTTATTACTTGTTAAACATGTCTACACTTTTTGCTCCTGTTTTCAGATCTGATTGTGTGTACTTTTTTTATCAACGTTTTGGAGCACACTCTGTGATGCATCATCAGGATATTAGAGAGCTGAAGGAGTGGAAAGATGGTTCACAGAGAGTGATCCGAAATTTTGATATAAAAAAGTGCACACAATTGAATCCAGAAACAGCAGCAACAAGTAATATAGATTGTGGAAAATTGATATCTCTAATGCCTACAATTAAAATTTTACCACCAATTTTATATGGAATATAATATTTTCAAAAATTGATACACTAAAATCATGTACTACAGTTATTATATAAGCAAAAGATAAAGATCTACACTGTTCTGACAAAAAACAATGTTTTGATCATAATAATAGCTTCCAAACAGAAACAGCGGACTCAAACAAAGAGTGCAATCTTACATAACAACGTCAACTTTCAAATGGTCGGGTTTGAACAATATACTCTAAACTTTGATCTGTTTGGGTGGCTCATCTTAAATAACAGTAATAGCTGGGGTCTATTGGGGAAGCCAGTGTGATTTCAGATGAGCTGTTTAAGCAAGTCAAAGCTTGGAATGTGTTGTGTAATCCAAAATCTTCCAAATGAAAACACTTGACCACAACAAAAAGAAACAATCCTAGACAAACATCAGCTTCTAAATTCAAATGAGTTGCTTCAGCAAGTCAAAGCTTAGAATGTGTTGTTTAAGCTGAAATCTTCCAAACAAAAACAATTTGATCACGACGAAAGGAAACAATCTCATACAACAATATCAACTTTTAAATTCAAATGAACTGCCTCAGCAAAAAAAGCTTAAAGTGTGTTGTTTTTAAACGAAAATCTTCCAAATGGAAACAATTAATCACAATAAGAGGAAACAATCCCACACAACAACATGAGCTTCTAAATTCAGATTAGCCATCTCAGCAAGCAAAAGCTCAGAGTGTATTGTTTAAGCTGAAATTTTCAAAACAGAAACAACGGATCACAATGAAAGGAAACAATCCCACACAACAACATCAGCTTCTAAACTGAAACAGTCAATTACAACAAAAGGAAACAACCTCAGAAAATAACATCAATTTCTGAATTGAAACAACATTTTCGTCAATGGACCTTCGATCTAGTAATGAGGTTGAATCCAGTTCTGAACGAGTCTACTAGTGAGCAAATTGTGCTGATCAGAAGATCCCAACACCTTAAAGGATGAGACTCAGATTGTACCACAAACAACTTTTAATTAAATGAATACCCCTCCATACTCGACTCTCAGTCAAAAATATTTTAACCTAAAACTTGCATTTGCTCTTCTATAAGACAACTAAACGACTTTGATACTTTAATATAAAACCCTCCAATCAAAAGCATCACTTACAACGTAATAAGAACTTACCAACAATAGGACGAGCATTTGTGCCCGTCAATTGACGTTGGCCACACGTGTCGCAAAACACTCTTCCCTTCACAACATTCTTTGGCTGTTGAGCAGAGCTTTCTTTGGCCAAACAGGTGGTGAAGCACAAGATACTTAACAGAACTGTTGTATATTTGGAAGCCATTAAAGCTAACAGTAACAGTAACAGTAACGCCCTTGAGTTTTGAGTCCGTTCCTCTCTCTTTATACCAACTACTGCCTTCACTCTCTGCAAGATTTTCTATCCATTGGAATGTTCTATTCTATTTCCAAAACCAAAGTAACAATAACGCCCTTGAGTTTTGAGTTTGTTCCTCTCTCTTTATACCCACTACTGCCTTCACCCTCTGCAAGATTTTCTATCCATTGGAATGTTCTATTCTATTTCCAAAACCAAATTGAGTAGTTTTGGTTTATGTCTATGTAAACTCCTTGTACATATCTAAATGTGTACTTAATTGTAGAGAAAAATAATTTAATTATGTATGTCATTTCGTTCCATCCATGCTACCTAATTAAGCTTATCTGTTTACAATTGTTCTTCTCTTCTTTTGTAAGCAGAGATCTCAATTTGAGATTCATTTATATGTTTTTGAGTGTTTAATTTATAAGTGATGTTCAGGGAGGGCACCTTGGCAAGTATTATCTAGATGTAATGAGTGTTAAGTCTATCATTTGTTCTCACGAGAGATGGGTTCATAGGTAGCATGGATGGAACGAGATGGCATACATAAATTATTTTCCTGTACGATTAGGTGTATACAAGGAGTTTAGGTAGACATAGACCAAAAATACACAATTTGGTTTTGAAAATCGAATAGAACATTCCAAGACCTACAACAGTATCATAACGAGAGCTTATTGTAACATAATATATTAACTATCAAAATATTTAAGTTAATATTGACCGAATTAATAAAAAATAGTTAAAAGTGTTATGAGATGATTGATAGGTATAGATATAAATAGTTTAATTGGTCCAGTTTTTTTATATTTTTATTTTTATTTTCGATTGATAAATGATTTACATGCATGTCTATAGAACTTCTATAACATCTTTAAGTATTTTCACTCATATTATATTAACTAAGCATTTTGGTTTAAAAATAAATTATGATCATTAGTTAATGGGTTTAGTGGTAAAGATTAGTACTAAATTAAAGGGGTTACATATTCTAAATGAGAATAAATGATATCAAGATTTTAAAATAGAGTCTCTTAAATTTAACATCTCATTAAATTTTTATGATATATTTAATGTTTAAGAGATCCACTAGAAAACTAAAGAATGAATTATGGTCCATTATGGATTCAAGCACTAATGATTCATAATTTTTCTAATCTCAAATTATTGCAACTACATGTTGCTACAACCACATACAAAGATATGCCAACAATATTATTTCCATTGAACCTAACAGTAATAGTACTGCCCTTGAGTCTTGAGTCCGTTCCTCTCTCTTTCTACGCCTACCTAAACTCCTTGTATACACCTAACTGTACATGCATACCTAATTATAGAGAAAAATTTATGTATGTCGTCTCATTTCATCAATGCTATCTAATTAAGCTTATTGTCAATTCCTGCCCATGTCAAAATACTTATGCATCACCATGCATTTAAAAGGCTTAAATAGCTATTAATCATTATCCTTACCAAACAATCAATTTTTAAAACTAAAATAAATTTTTATCCTTTCAAAAGTTAACATGCAAAATTTTTAACAAAAGTTATTTAAAAAATGAGAAGGGCTCCCTGGGAGCTCTGGGAGCTCTGGGCCATCCCCAAGTTCTCCTCAGGAGCCTTCCACATAACTGCTCTTCCAAATTTAAAGATATGATCTTGTTTTTTGTTTTTATTTATCGTGTCTCTATTCGAACTCTAGAGCATATATGTTATCTAGTTCCTAGACTCTACTTTTATTTTTTGCAGAACTCCCATGGGCAGTTTAAAGATGCAAATTTGTTTTCATAATATTTTTTGACAGATCATGTAGGATTTGTAATATGCTTCATATGAAATTTAAAATTCAGAGTAATATACTACTTTGGCTGGGCATTTTAAAGATACAAATTTGTTTTCATAATATTTTTTGACAGATCATGTAAGATTTGTAATATGCTTCATATGTAATTAAAATTCAAAGTAATATACTACTTTGGCTTACCAAAAAAAAATGATTTCTTTGTCATTTGATTCATCTATCTTAATGTCTGTGGGCATGAAATTTAATTTTCGTCAATTTTTTTATGCATAATCTTATCATTTATGCAAAGTCAAATCGACAGTACATCATTTATGCCTTCGAATTACGTGCAAGTGAAATGAAAATTAAACCGCCCACAATTTTGCATAGGATTGTGTGTTCTCTTACGTGCGAACACATATAATAAAAACATTTGCACCTTCCATAAAATGACGTAGCCTCCATGGATAATAACTTTTGTATTCTTAGCAAAAGAAAATATATGTACCTATATGATGATAATTCTTATATTTCTATTTTTATTAAAACCTATCTTGTGCTTTCCACTTGTTGGCTTGCCATTATAATATTGTCATTTTTTTAAGGATAATTTTACATTGAATGGCCATTGGGGGAAGAATACCGGTATCCATCATTGTTCCAATAACCGCACATTTATTTCTATAGTGACCCCCCAATAGTCGTCATAGTTCCAATTTTTGAAAAACCCATTAATAAATTTCACACGTACCAATAGCCGATCACTTTTTGTCACTTTTTGTCAAATTTTTGTTCATAATTGGCCCATTTGTTTACCACTATTGGGACATTTGTCCACAAGTACTGGCGATTTTGAGTGGACGGTTACTAGAACATCTTTAATTAGGTAGCAGACGACGCTTTGAAATGTGTACTTTTTGACTTTTGTGCATATAAATGATCCCACAACATGCATCGTTACTACCTAGAAGCCAAAACAATAGCTATAAGCAATTACGTCGCATACAAAGACAACTAAAAAAAATCGTCAAAATCCAATATACCCTTTAAGATTTGTGGGTGTGCAAAGTTGGCTATGACGGCTACTGGTTTTCTTCCCCTATAATATTGGCATTTTTTAGGGATACTTTTATATTGAAAACAACATAATCAAGAGGTTTTTTATTTAAAAGTGATTGATTTTATTTTTTGTTATATTTATGAAGGAAAGTACCACAACAAATAAATTAAATTGATTCATTAAATAGGATTAACATTTTAAAATATGTTTTAGATTAAATAAAATTAAAATATTTTTTAATTGGTAAAATTAAAGGTTGGGAGTTGAGTCTTAACTCAATTTTAAGTCATATGTGATTGATTGGTTCACTTTTACAAAATTTTAATTTACTAATAGGTCCAATTTGATTCTTTGCTAACTAACTATAATTCACTAACTCTTGCATCAGAACTTTAAAATTGCAAGGCTAAGACATTTAAAAATAGACATCACTCTAGAATGTTTTAATAAAGCAAAGAATCCTACCCATCCATCATTTTAAGACAACTTATGTATCAAAAAGAGCACTAAAGAGTTCAAAACTAATATTTTGTATGTCATATTGGCTCTTACATCAACAACCTAGTTCTTCCACTAGGTCATTTTCACACCTATTGTCTTGCATTCTATTCTATCAAGTCTCAAGTCTTAAGTAGTTAACATAATCATAATTTCATCATTGTCATATGTATTTTTTTATTCGTCCCCTCTCCCTCTCCCTCTATATCTATCTATCTCTTCCTTTATCTCTCCCTTTCCCTATACACTTATCTATCTTTTCATCTCTCTCTAACTCTTCCTTTCTATTTGTCTATTTTCATATATCTATCTCTCTATTTTTATTTCTCCATCGATCTCTCTCTATCCCTCTATCTATTTCTATCCTTCCTCCTCTTCCCTTCTATCTCTTTACACTTTGGGCAGGAACTTGATGCTATGTGTCTCTTCTTTACAATTGTTCTTCTCTTCTTTTGTAATTAGAGATCTCAATTTGAGATCCATTTACATGTTTTTGACTTTTTAATTTGTAAGTGATGTTTAGGGAGAACCAAGAAGGTCCAAGGTAATGAGTGTTAAGTCTATCATTTGTTCTCATGAGAGATCCTGGTTCATGTGAACCTCTACTAATGAAACATGGGTCAATGAGTTTAACTCAAAAACTATACAATTGAGTTTAACAATAATGCCCTTGAGTATTCCCGCTAACTCTTCCTCTCTCTTTATACTTGCTATTGCCTTCACTCTACAAGATTTCCTATCCATTGGAATGTTCTATTCTATTTTCAAAACCAAATTGAGTATCTTTTGGTTTATGTTTATCTAAATTTATTGTATATATCTAATTATACATGCATACTTAATTGTACACAAAAATAATTTAATTATGTATGTCATCTCGTTCCATCCATGGTACCTAATTAAGCTTATTTGTTTACAATTGTTCTTCTCTTCTTTTGTAAGCAGAGATCTCAATTTGAGATTCATTTATATGTTTTTGACTGTTTAATTTATAAGTGATGTTTAGGGAGGGCACCTTGGTAAGCATTATCTAGATGTAATGAGTGTTAAGTGTATCATTTGTTCTCACAAGAGATGGGTTCATAGGTAGCATGGATGGAATGAGATGACATACATAAATTATTTTCATGTACAATTAGGTGTTTACAAGGAGTTTAGGTCGGCATAGACCAAAAAATACACAATTTGGTTTTGGAAATCGAATAGAACATTCCAAAACCTACAACAATATCATAAAGAGAGCTTATTGGAACATAATATATTAAATGCCAAAATATTTAAGTTAATATTGGTGGAATTAATAGAAAATATTTAAAAGTGTTATGGGACAATTGATAGGTATAGATATAAATAGTTTTATTGGTCCAGTTTTTTTAAATTTATATTTTTGTTTTCAATTGATAAATGATTTACATGCATGTCTATAGAACTTCTATAACATCTTTAAGTATTTTCACTCATATTATATTAACTAAGCATTTTGGTTATAAAAAAATTGTGATCATTAGTTGATGGGTTTAGTGGTAAAGATTAGTACTAAATTAAAGGGGTTGCATATTCTAAATGAGAATAAAAGATATCAAGATTTTAAAATGGAGTCTCCTAAATTTAACATCTCATTAAATTTTAATGATATATTTACTATTTAAGAGATCCACTAGAAAACTAAAGAATGATTTATAGTCCATTATGGATTCGAGCACTAATGATTCATAATTTTTCTAATCTCAAATTATTGCAACTACATGTTGCTACAACCACATACAAAGGTATGTGAACAATATTATTTAGTTAAAATTAAATAACTTAAAATATGAAAATGTTACTATAATTACAATTATGTTATGTAAATTGTATGCATCATGATTTGTATAAAATTCAACAATTTTCAAAGGCATGTTCACATTCTCATTTTATTTATAAGCTTATATTAAAATATATATTTTGGTATGAATATACATACATGGATTATGAAATACCCTTCATTTATTATCAATTATTTCCCCATGCATGAATCATGACTAATTTTGCTACTAATAATAATATCAATTGACTAGAGGGATAGGTCGCCTCCGCCCCTATCAATCATGCCCCTCTAAAAGGAGGTGACAGATGAGGTGTGTTCACCCATAAGGGCTCATTGCCCCATAAAAGCCTATAGGTAGGCATAGCCCAAAAAAATACACAATTTGGTTTTGGAAATCGAATAGAACATTCCAAAACCTACAACAATATCATAAAGAGAGCTTATTGTAACATAATATATTAACTACCAAAATATTTAAGTTAATATTGGTGGAATTAATAAAAAATATTTAAAAGTGTTATGGGACAATTGATACGTATAGATATAAATAGTTTTATTGGTCCAGTTTTTTTTAATTTATATTTTTGTTTTCAATTGATAAATGATTTACATGCGTGTCTATAGAACTTCTATAACATCTTTAAGTATTTTCACTCATATTATATTAACTAAGCATTTTGGTTAAAAAAAATATTATGATCATTAGTTGATGGGTTTAGTGGTAAAGATTAGTATTGAATTAAAGGGGTTGCAAATTCTAAATGAGAATAAAAGATATCAAGATTTTAAAATGGAGTCTCTTAAATTTAACATCTCATTAAATTTTTATGATATATTTACTGTTTAAGAGATCCACTAGAAAACTAAAGAATGAATTATGGTCCATTATGGATTCGAGCACTAATGATTCATAATTTTTCTAATCTCAAATTATTGCAACTACATGTTGCTACAACCACATACAACTTGGTATGTCAACAATATTATTTAGCTAAAATTAAATAACTTAAAATATGAAAATGTTAGTATACTTGCAATTATGTTATGTAAATTGTATGCATCATGATTTGTATAAAATTCAACAATTTTCAAAGGCATGTTCATATTCTCATATTATTTATATGAAGTTTATATTAAAAAATATATTTTGGTATGAATATACATACATGGATTATGAAATACCCTTCATTTATTATCAATTATTTCCCCATGCATGAATCCTGACTAATTTTGCTACTAATAATAATATCAATTGGCTAGAGGGATAGGCCGCCTCTGCCCCTATCAATCACGCCCCTCTAAAAGGAGGTGACAGGTGAGGTGTGTTCGCCCATAGGGGCTCATTGCCCCATAAAAGACTATAGGTAGGCATAGCCCAAAAAGATACACAATTTGATTTTGAAAATCGAATAGAACATTCCAAAACCTACAACAATATCATAAAGAGAGCTTATTGTAACATAATATATTATGTACCAAAATATTTAAGTTAATATTGGTGGAATTAATAAAAAATATATAAAAGCGTTATGGGACAATTGATAGGTATAGATATAAATAGTTTTATTGGTCTAGTTTTTTTAAATTTATATTTTTGTTTTCCATTGATAAATGATTTGCATGCATGTCTATAGAACTTCTATAATATCTTTAAGTATTTTCACTCATATTATATTAACTAAGCATTTTGGTTACAAAAAATATTATGATCATTAGTTGATGGGTTTAGTGATAAAGATTAGTACTGAATTAAAGGGGTTCCTTATTTTAAATGAGAATAAAAGATATGAAGATTTTAAAATGGAGTCTCCTAAATTTAACATCTCATTAAATTTTTATGATATATTTACTATTTAAGAGATCCATTAGAAAACTAAAGAATGAATTATGGTCCATTATGGATTCGAGCACTAATGATTCATAATTTTTCTAATCTCAAATTATTGCAACTACATGTTGCTACAGCCACATACAAAGGTATGTCAACAATATTATTTAGTTAAAATTAAATAACTTAAAATATGAAAATGTTAGTATACTTACAATTATGTTATGTAAATTGTATGCGTCATGATATGTATAAAGTTCAACAATTTTCAAAGGCATGTTCACATTCTCATATTATTTATATGAAGTTTATATTAAAAAACATATTTTGGTATGAATATACATACATGGATTATGAAATACCCTTCATTTATTATCAATTATTTCCCCATGCATGAATCCTGACTAATTTTGCTACTAATAATAATATCAATTGGCTAGAGGGATAGGCCGCCTCGCCCCTATCAATCACACCCCTCTAAATGGAGGTGACAGGTGAGGTGTGTTCGCCCATAGGGGCTCTCATTGCCTCATAAAAGCCTATAGGTAGGCATAGCCAAAAAAATACACAATTTGGTTTTGGAAATCGAATAGAACATTCCAAAACCTACAACAATATCATAAAGAGAGCTTATAGTAACATAATATATTAACTACCAAAATATTTAAGTTAATATTGGTGGAATTAATAAAAAATATTTAAAAGTGTTATGGGACAATTGATACGTATAGATATAAATAGTTTTATTGGTCCAGTTTTTTTAAATTTATATTTTTGTCTTCGATTGATAAATGATTTACATGTGTGTCTATAGAACTTCTATAAAATCTTTAAGTATTTTCACTCATATTGTATTACCTAAGCATTTTGATTAAAAAATATATTATGATCATTAGTTGATGGGTTTAGTGGTAAAGATTAGTACTGAATTAAAGGAGTTGCATATCTAAATGAGAATAAAAGATATCAAGATTTTAAAATGGTGTCTCTTAAATTTAACATCTCATTAAATTTTTATGATATATTTATTGTTTAAGAGATCCACTAGAAAACTAAAGAATGAATTATGGTCTATTATGGATTCAAGCGTGCTAATGATTCAGAATTTTTCTAATCTCAAATTATTGCAACTACATGTTGCTACAACCACATACAAAGGTGTATACACATAAAAATAGCTATGAGCAATTAAATAAATATTTTATATTTATTTAATAATTATTCTTCTATTAAATAGTTAATTTCAAAACATTAATTTATTTAATTCATTTCGTGTCTTTCTATTAATTAATAATTTATTAATTAATTCATCTATTCTATTCCTCTAAAATAATTAAATATCTAATATTTAATTATTCCTCTAACCAAGTTAATTAAATATCTAATGTTTAATTATCTCCTCTAATCAATTAAATATCTAATATTTAATGGTTATTCTCCTATCCTATAGTCTCAAATATTAAATGATTTTCTAAATTATTTAATCCCTCTTTTCCAACTCACCTTCCATCTCCACTTCATCTTCCCTTTGCCAACTCATCCATCATGTGGCTAAGGAAATTAATATTTCTTAAATATTAATTCATCATTTATCTTCTACCACCAAACTTAATGAATATTGTGTACATACACATATTTCATAACCTCCTTCTATGTTCTCTCCAACATCCCTACATCTTAGGAAGGACTTGAGTCCACTTGTCCTCTCATGCCTAAATCTTCTCCAACCATCCCTAGATTCCCTCAGTCAGCAACCCAATCAAGGTGAGATGAGTGACACTTGTCTTCTCCTTCCCCCTTTCTCTCAACCTTCACCTTTGCTCACAACCATCCCAATCTGCAGATCTGATCATGACCACTGATCTAAGCCACATCATCTCATCCTCTCAAGGTCTATAAAATCAAGAGCTTCAGTTGACAGAGAGTTAGACTTCAAGTGCATTTTCAAGCAAATCATTTGTAAAACTTATGCATCTGTGAGTTTTAATCTTGAAGCAATTTAGCATAAGCATTTTAGCATAATCATGTAGTATTGCATATCATAGCATTTGTGAACTATCAGTTATCATTCCATTCTTCATATGCCATCTTGGAAGCTATCAGTGCATTGTTTGAGAGCACACCATCTGCAACCAGGAACAGTGGAGTTAGGACATAATGAGACATAAACCATGAAGGTAATATTAATATTTTTATTTCATATGTATTTCATATGTATTTCATGTAGTTTCATTGGTTGAGTTTGGATTTCTTGTAGCATTTCCATTGGTATTTTGTGAAACTAACTTGTTTTGGCGCTCAAATATCAATTCTAGAACTTCTCAAGGTTTCACCTATGCATAAGGAAATTTTGGAGAAAGCTTTAGCAGAAACAACAGTTTCAAAAGATTTGAATATAGATCAGTTCCAAAACATGGTAGGACACCTTATAGCTCCTCATTGCTTATCATTTCATGAAAATGATGACGCATCCTTGCAACATCCTCACAATACTCCCTTACACGTTGAAGTCACCATCAAT
The DNA here is from genome assembly GCF_030272615.1 of Cryptomeria japonica. Taxonomy (NCBI): domain Eukaryota; kingdom Viridiplantae; phylum Streptophyta; class Pinopsida; order Cupressales; family Cupressaceae; genus Cryptomeria; species Cryptomeria japonica. Next base: position 517,675,167 of record NC_081413.1, read on the forward strand.
AAAACTCATGTCAAACGTGTATTCATAGATGGAGGAGTCGGCTTAAACATTTGTGCATTAAGTTTGATAAAAGCTTTGGGATATTCAGAAAATGTAGTAGACCCGAAAAAGAAAATAACCATCAAGGCTTATGATGAAGCAAAACATTTTTCTAAAGGAATTGTGCTACCAATAAAAATAGGACCTGTGGAAAGGAATACATTGTGTCGGGTTTTAGATTTGAACTTCTCTTACAACATTCTTCTAGGAAGACCATGAATTCACAAGATGCAAGCAGTTCCTTCTACATATCATCAATGTGTAAAATTTCCTCATGAAGGACAATAGATCACTGTAATTGCAGATTCTAGTCAATATTGCAATAATTTGAAGCCAACACAAGATACAAGAATTCCACATAATAGAGAATCAGTATATCCTACTAAATAAATTCAAGAAAAGTTATGGGAAACTTTTGAGGAAAATATCAAATTAAATGATGAAGGAATGGGAAAATATTCTTTGCATAATTTTCCACTTTCTCCTAAGTCATATGGAAAGCCTACAGATATTCAATCAAAGACATCAGAAAGATCAAAACATATGTTTAAAGGAACATTTGTTAGTGTTGGAACTCTTGAAGAAGAAAATGAAGACAAAGACATTCTTGGTTGGTTGTACAAGGATGAAGATAAAAATATAGCAGTAGCAACAAAAGTCGATATTTCCATCAAGAAATATGACAAAGGTTATGAAATCATGCAAAAAATGGGATATGAAGGAAAAGGACCAATTGGTAAGCGACATCAAGGTATTTCGGAACCTATTTGTCCACACTCGCAATCCAAAGAAGATAAATCCAGGCTTGGATATCTAAAATCCAATCAAAAGCAACATAATCATCAACAACAAAAGTGGAGAAAGAAATCAGTTTCTAAAGAAGAAAATTGGCAAGAAAAGCTACATCAAGCGACAGAAATAGTAACCAATAAACAAAAGGAGCAAGAAGAACATGAAAAGCAAGACAAGGAGATTACCATCAAGGGTAAAGAAAAATCTTGTCAACAAGTTCTAGAAATACAAAAAAATGCAAAATCTGAACAAGATATTCCAGAAGCAACAAAAATAGAGATGTTAGAAATCAGGGAACTCTTTGCACCATACAACATTCCTGTATGGTATAGTGGAGTAATCCTAGATCATGATTCAGAGACAGATTCAAATGAGTATGAATGGGGTCCAGATATCTTATCTATTACATCAAGTAAGGAACACAATGAAGACCAAGCATCTATCACGAAAGAAGACTTGTCTATTACAAAATAAAAGATGGAGTTAAAAAGAAGGCAAGAAAAACTTAGAATTCAGAGAAAAGAGGCGTATGCAAAAAGGAAAGGGAATGACAAAGACAAAGAAGTAATGCCACAAGAAGTACAAACAAGGATAGATCAAGCATTTGGAAATATAATATTTTCATCAAAAGAGGAACAAGATGTATCCAGATGTGGCAGAACCATAGAAGAATTAAGAGATAGTCAAGTTGGATTGACTATTAGTCCATAAGACGTTGAGTTTGAAAGGAGAGAAACTCTAGCAAAAGAATCCTCTTTATCATGTACACAAGTATGTCAACTCCAAAATGCAAATGAGGTCAATCAAGAAGGAATTTGTAGTATTAAAGATGTGTGTGTTGATATAATCCATTCATTTAAGGGACAAACATCAGTTGAAGAACCACTTGAGTATGAACTAAAAAAATACTTATACTGATTTTGTTAAAACTAATCGAGAGACGCTTGGGAAAGACAATTCTCAAAAACATTTAATCTATGACAGTACCTATTCTATTCCAAATTATGATCATTATGTCATGAACGTTGAAGCACCTAATGATGACAGTGATTATAATTTACCCCTTCTTCATCCTGAACTAATTGATTGGGATAATTTAGACAACCCTAAATTGAATGTCTTTTCCAATGATCATAACTTAGCCGTGTACCTTAATGTTGTCGAACCCATCACACCTAAGATATCTTCCATTGCAGAATCAAGTAATGTTTCTCGTAGTCAGGAGAAAGCCAAACTTTCTAGTTGCAAAAGCGAAATAAAACAAGGAAAGAGACCCATTGTTGAAAACCATCTCATGGCAACACTAGATCAATCAAAAGAGAAAATAAAGGACATATCTGATGGTGAGAACCTCTTTGAGGTGCCAGAAGATGGAAAGTTTGACATTCTTCCTGCATATTTTCAGGAAAGATCTTCTATCCTGATAGAACCAACAAAAGCAATAAACATTGGTACATCAAAGGATCCTAAAATACTTCATTATGATGCCTCATTATCAGAAGAAGAGAGGAAATAATACATGGAATTCTTTAAGCAAAGGCAAATAAATTTTGCTTGGTCCTATGCAGATATACCAGGACTTAATCCAGATCTTATCATGCATCATCTTAAAGTGGATTTAAAAGCAAAACCAGTTAAGCAGAAGCTAAGAAAGATGCATCCACACATTACTCTTCTTGTAAAAACCAAGATGAAGAAACTATTAGAAGTGGGTTTTATAAGACCTGTTGCTTATCCAGAATGGGTTTCAAGTATTGTACCAGTGTCAAAACCAGATAAAAGCATAAGAGTCTGTACAGATTTTAGAGATCTAAATAAATCATGTCCAAAAGATGATTTCCCGCTACCAAACATTGATATAATAGTGGACTTGTTAGCAAGGCATGAGATGTTTTCATTAATGGATGGCTTCTCATGATATAATCAAATAAGAATCACACCTAAAGATCAAGAAAAGATAGCTTTCACCTGTGCATGGGGAACGTATTGCTAGAATGTTATGCCATTTGGGCTTAAGAATGCAGGAGCAACTTGTCAAAGGGCTATGACGACAATTTTCCATGATATGATGCATACATTTATGGAAGATTATGTCGATGGCATACTTGCAAAATCTCATACAAGACAAGAATGTTTGAACATCTGAAGAAAGATTTTTGACAAGCTGGAAAGATATCAATTGAGATTAAATCCAAAGAAATGTGCATTTGGGGTAACCTCTGGAAAACTCCTTGGGTACAATATATAATCTCGTGGAATTGAAGTAGATCTTGAAAAGGTCAAAGCCATCATGGAGATGAAGTCACCTAGGAACATAAGTCAATTGCGATCTTTACAAGGAAGATTGCAATCAATTAGGAGATTTGTCTCTCAATTAGCAGATAGATGTCTTCCATTCACCCATCTTCTACATAAAAATATTTCATTCAAATGGGATCTAAAATGTGAAGAAGTTTTTTTGCAAATAAAAGAATATCTTATGAGTCCTCCAAGGCTGGTATCACCAACCAAAGGGAAACCATTGTTGCCCTATATCTCAACAACAAATGTATCATTAGGAGCTCTCCTAGCTCAACATGATGAAGAAGGAAAAGAAAGAGTAGTATATTATATCAGTAGAACACTTGTTGGTTATGAATTAAATTATTCCTCAATAGAAAAGACATGTCTAGCAGTTGTATTTGCAACTTAGAAACTACGACATTATATGTTGATTCATTTTGTAAAACTAATAGCAAAGATAGATCCCCTCAAATATTTGTTGAGCTAGTCAACCTTGACAAGGAGACTAGCCAAATGGGTTATGATATTGAGTGAATTTGATATAGAGTATGTTGACCAAAAATCTATCAAGAGACAAGTCATCGCTGATCAATTGGCTGATGTACCTTTACAAAATGACATACCTTTGCACATCAAATTTCCTGATGCAGATATCTTGACAGTAAGTACAAACTTTTGGGAATTGTACTTTGATGGTTCTTATACACAATATGAATCAATCGGAGGAATCTTTTTCATCACACCTCAGGGACACACAATTCTGAAATCATATAGACTGTGGTTTCCATGCACCAATAATACTGCAGAGTATGAAGCATTGGCTATTGGGCTTAAAATGGCCATTGAATGGAACATCAAAGAACTACATGTCTATGGTGATTCACAACTTATCATCAACCAAACAAATGATGAATATCAAACTAAGGATGATAAGATCATGCCATACAAACAACTGGTAGAGGATTTTAAAGAACACTTTAAAGAAATATCATTCACCCATATTCCAAGAAATGAGAATAAAGCAGCAGATGCAATGGCTACAATAGCATATCTCTTGCAAAATAAGGAGAATCGACATCATTACAAATTTCTCGTGGAAGATATCTTAACCCCTACCACTCAATCCCAGCATACCTACCAAATTTTCCATATATCAGGAACCAATCAATCCTCATACGGTAAAACTTATCAATATTTAAAAGAAAATACCCTTCCTCTTGAATTATCCCGCAATCAGAGAAGGAATTTTATCCATCAATCCTCTCGCTATACTATTATTGTTGATATCCTATATAGGCATGGTCTAGATGGTACTTTGTTGAGATGTCTTGAACAAGAAGAATCTGAGAAAGTTCTTAACGACGTTCATGTAGCTATTTGTGGCACACACTCAAGTGGTTTAACATTGGCTAAGAAACTTCTTCATATGGGTTACTATTGGCCTACTATGGAGAGAGACTCATTCACATATGCTATAAAATGCAAACAATGTCAGATCCATGGGAATCTCATTCATGCACCAGCACAAGAGTTATATCCTATGACAAGATCATAGCCATTTTCTCAATGGGGCCTTGATTTGGTAGGAAAGATAAATCCCTCATCTTCTAATGGACATAAGTTTATTCTGATTGCTACTGAATATTTTACTAAATGGATTGAAGCAGTGCCTTTAACAACAGTGACAATAAAACAAATATCATCATTTATTTTGAATTATATAATTTGTCGCTATGGAGTTCCTATGACCATTATCACTGATAATGGAAGACCATTCAAAAATCAAGATGTGAAGGAGCTATGTGAACAATTTCATATCCAACATAGGTTTTCTAGTCCATATTATCCACAGGGAAATGGTCAAGCTGAGGCATCAAACAAAACTATCTTGAAGAAAATAGTCAATGAAGCTAGAAAAGATTGGCACATTCAACTAAATCTTGCTCTTTGGGCATACCGAACTAGCATCCACACTCCAACAGGGACAACTCCATATTGTTTGGTCTATGGATCATAAGCCATATTACCTATAGAAGTAGAGATACCTTCTCTACGAGTATCCTTGTAAGGTCTTATACCAGAAGAAGAAGAACGAGTCTTTGAACTCCAGGAACTTGAACTGATTCAGAAACGTCGCCAAAATGCAACATAACATTTAAAAGTATATCAACAAAGAATGGCAAGAAGTTATAACCACAGGGTCAAGCCACACATTTTTCAGATTGGAGATATAGTTCTAAGGGAGAATCCAAGAAATCAGCAAGACCGAGACAAGAAGGGAAAATTTGAACCAAATTGGCTAGGACCATTTGTCATAGTAGCAGCATACGGATCAGGAGGAGACAAGTTATCTACCCCTGAAGGTGACTGGTTTTATGAACCTATTAATTCTATCCATCTCAAGAAATTCTATGCTTGAGATATAAAGTCCTAAAAAAATCAATAAAAAGCATATAAAGTCTTTAAAAAGTTAGTAAACATCCAAAAAAGCAAAAAATCCCTTAAAAAAAAAGAGAGAGAGAGAAAAGTGCAATAAATTTAGATGGTGAAAACTTGGTAAATAGGCACTATCTACAAAGTAAGTTCCTTCATCTATGAGATTTCTTTGTGCACCTATCCACTCCATCATATCCAATCTATCGCTTCCTAGCTTATCCATTCCATCTTTCGCATCCATTGCTCTGAACCATTAGTAGGAAATATGTAGCTTACCAACAATTATTAATCTTTGACATACTTGTCATAGTCACTGTCCTAAATCTTATCAGAAGCAATCAATTTGCATTTTTATCCCTCCATGGTTTGGATCTTGATCAATTCATACATCCATAATAAATTTGTGTTTCCGCTGGGGGCAAAATCCTAATTCCTTTTTTTAAGGTGATCTTTTGAATCTTTGAAAATCTAAAACATTCGAAAAACATAGAAAAAACCAAAAACACCTAGGGTTTTGAAGCAAATAACGAGCAAAAAAGCAATGAAGATCAAGGCATTTTATCAAAAATTGAATCATGACACTCAGAAACCGAAGAATCAACCAACAAGTAATAAAGGATTATCAAAGATCATTCATCAAAATGATTATCTCAGTTAATGACCATAAGAACATGTGAATGACATACAAGATTCAGTGTTTATATCTCGATTTTATTGCTAATCACGTACTTTATGCGACTCAAGGATGTCCATGACTAGAGAAGCTATGATGGGGCATGATTATTTTTCTTTGATTGTTGTTTGTGGTTTATCTCTTACTATGGTATGTACTTGTCTCAGGATATGATTGGAAAAAGATCAAGGAGGACGTTCCAAGTCATGCATGAAAGGAGATAATCCTTGTCTGTTCTGCAAGCAATACTCAGGTCAACTTGATCCATTATATCAAGTTGCTTGTATTAAATTGCTATATCAAAATCCATGTAAGAAATACTCAGGTCATCTTGAATCATTATATCAAATTGCTTGTATTTTCTTACAATATTTTAAAGCTCAATGATGAAATCAAGTATTGTTACAAGATCACATATAAAGAATGGCAGTATCATTTTTAGTTAGATCATTTTAGATTAGCTCATTATTCATCTGCATTATAAGCATTCATTGTCAGTTGCAATATAACCATATCATTTCATTAACAGATGAACCGTCATAAATCAAGATTGAGTATACTTGGACAAACAAAAACAATTTGCATTTGCTCATTTTAGGTGCATTTCAACAATTACATTAGTTTGCATTTAATTAAATGCATTTCATTAATCATGTAGGGTATCATCATTATTATTTGCATTATCATTTCATCTCATTTAATTGTATCTTTGCACTTGGACTCATAATCATATAATCAATCAATCATTGCATTTGCATTTTCACATCATTTTCAAAATTGCATCAAAAATCAAAAACATTCGACTAGCATATTAGCATAATCATTCATTTGCATATCCATATAGGTCATTGCATCATTTAAGTTAGTAATCATTTTCATTTGCATCCAAGGTATTCAAAAATCAAAAAAAAAAAAAAACATTTATCATTGCATCATGTAGATCATTATCATAAAGCAAGGAAAAATAAATCATCATCATATCATAATCCATCTAATCATTGCATCCATATAATCAATGCATATAGATCATTTAATAGAGTAACATAATAAAGATCGTCATCATATAAAGTCCATGTCTACATATAGATAATCATAAAACAATAAAAAGTCCAAGTATACAATGATATCAGATAAACAATACAAGTGCCTCCAAATCAAGTCACGGTTGTCCTGTACCACTACCACCTGATTCTATCCGTCTCTGTGGATGTAGGTGCAAAGATCCTCCAGATGCCTATCTCCCATGATCACCACTCCTCTGAGGAGGTCCCATGACTCCACCATTGCTAGTATCCATCAACACGGTGGTATGATAACTACCTGCTCTTGGCTCTCTGCGACTACCTCCTCATATAGTCGTCACCAATGGGAAGTCTCCTTCCTAGCCTGAACTAGTTCTCTAACAGTGTCAACTGAGAGAGTGCCTGATCCAACCTACTGAATATGACCATGAAGGCCCCAATTATCCTGTTGTCTCCTAACAACTCTATTCTCTCATCCATGAAAGTCTATACCTATGCTCGAAGCTGATCAATCTATGCTCTAAGACTATCAATGGTCTCCTGCTCTGGCATATCATGCTCTGGTGCATCCTACTCTGGAAAATCCTGTTGTGGTGCATGAACCCCAATCCCCCCCTCACCACCTCCCTGTCCACCTGCTGGAATCTCAATCTGAGTAGCTCTCAGAACCCATCGTCTAATAAGTGGAACATGATCCTCTGGATCCTCATCATCTCCACCATGAGCTGCAATAACTCTAGGGTCTGGCTGAATCTGACCAAAATCAATGCCTCTCCCATAACCCCCATCCAGTCTAGTCATCCTGCCTCCTCCTATCAATGGCAACCCTCTCGGTGATCTCATCCTTGCCCTGCCAGCATCCCTCCCAATCTGTCCAACATCTCTCCCACCCATAGGACGTAGTCTCCCAATCCTGCCAACTGGTCCAAATGGTCCTCCATGGATTCTCAATCGACCTCCTCTTCATCCAGGTCTCCTACCACCCCCACCTCCATCCCCACCCTCATCTCCATCTTCCCCCAGCCTCCTGAGAAGCTCTGAGCTCTCATCTCTGTCTCCTAAAAATAGGATCATCTGAATCGTCATCCTCATCTCCTGAGCTGGGAGGAGGATCTGTTGGATCAGTAATACGAGGAACTACTCTCGAAGTAGCAAGAAACTCTGCACGAGCAATCTCAAATGACAAAGAAGTTCCCCAATCTCGCCTATCTCTATACTGTCGAGCATATATCATCACACTAGTAGGCATAAGCTAGATGATACCAAACTGTCTATGAATGCAACTAATCAACTGTCGCTCAATAATGTAAGGAGTCTGACCAATGAGATATCCACTCTGAATAATAAATGTTAATGTCTATGCATCACCCATCCATGGCTCACAATCAACATATGGTCTCCAAGTAATACTATCCAATGAATCAAGCACCCAACGCCAATACTCCATCTTACCCAACTTATGCTGAGTAAGGATACCTGCATAAAAATACACATATGGTTGCCTCTCTCCACAAACTCTATGATGGCTAGGCCGAGTAATAGCAATGTGCTCCCAGCACCAGATCTGTAATAGTGTGCATCCTGTAGACAAACTAGCACTCTCATCATACACCACCTGATGAAGATTATGATATAAATGTGCCAGCATACAAACACCCCAAGCATATTGAGTCTGATGCTGCATCATACTCTGAAGAATCTCACCCCATCCAACAACAAAACCTTGCGATCACCTATCAGGACAAATAAATCCTCCAATCAAACCAGCAAGAATCACAGGGAGAGTCTCGTAATACATCACCATATCCTCCCATCGGATCTCTCCTCTAGAGATGCTCTCATCAGCAAAAATGACTCTACAAGCCTCTGTCCCAACACGATCTTGAAAATCATACTGCACTAACTCACTAGTAACTGGGATGTGCAGAATCCTATAGACATCCTCGAGCATCACACTAATCTCACCTGTGGGCAGGTGGAAAGTGTTATGCTTACTGTGCCATCTCTCGGCTAACACCGTCAACAATCCTCTATTATGTGTAATCTCAGGCATATACATCAGATGGCATAAACCATAGTCATCTATATGTCTCACCTCCACCTGTGTCAGCTCTGGCACTAAATGTTGTGCTGCTAAGAATTTCTCCTGACACTGGAGAACATCAAGTTTCTCCTATTTACCAAGAGAATTAGATCAATAATCAATTACCTATTTATCAAATCAAACTGAAGTAACTTATGCTCTCTATTTATCAAATCAAACTGAAGCAACTTACGCTATCTATCTATCAAATAAAACTGAAGCAACTTACGCTATCTATCTATCAAATCGAACTAAAGCAACTTAAGCTATCAAATCATTTTAAAACCTATCAATCATGGTTTTCTATCAATCACTGAGTTCAATCAAAATGCTGCTAAGCTCTTGCATCAGAAACTAAAACGGTTTCTTAGAGATAATTTATCAAAACAAATCAAATCGATCTATCCAACAAAATCAATCAATCAATCAAGTCCCTATTCATCATACACGTGCATCAAACATGTTAAATCTAATCATCAAAGTGATTTTTAGCTTTTGCATCTATCAAAAACATCAATTTTGAGCATATGTGCTATCCTATTGAGCAAAAGCGCTAAAACAAAGCATACGTGCTAACTTTTTCAACAAACGCACTAACCCTACACACAAATGCGCGAAACATGCAAAAGCACTACCATCATTAACATATGCGCTAACAAACAAAACATAAGTGCTAATCGATGCATATGCGCTAACATCCTTAACATATGCGCTATCCTAATGAGCATAAGCGCTATCATGAGCAAATGCACTAAATCTAATTGCATATGCTCTAAATCTAAATGCGAAAGTGCTAACCAAATGCTGAAAATTGCAAAAAAATAAAAAATTAAAAAACACACCTAAAAACATGAAAAGTTGCACGACAAGTTGAAAACAAAGTTTGGGATAAGATATATATCGGATACCCATACTCAAGAGGTCGCTGATATCGTCGCACACTCAAATCGATGGTTCTCCACAAGAATCACCATTTCGCCACCTCACCTAGACAATTTTCTTCACAAGCTGATAAGGATAAAATGAAATTAAAATTAACCTTGGTTAATTTTATATTTACTATTTGAAAGAGTAATTAATGCTATTCAATGGGGCAATTTAATTTGTTTTTTACAAATGAATTTAATTGACGAAACTTTTTATCAATTATCATGAGATCAATCTTTCAAACCAAAGTTTTCAACAATTTCACGATCAATCTCCTGAGGGGGCACACAATCAAGATTTTTAATCTTCCTTGGGCGTACTATCGAGACTTGATTTAATCTTTGAAACAATGTTGTCTTGACATCATTTCAAAGAGGGGCAAAATGTATACACATAAAAATGGCTATGAGCAATTAAATAAATATTTAATATTTATTTAATAATTATTCTTATATTAAATAGTTAATTTGAAAACATTAATTTATTTAATTCATTTCGTGTCTTTCTATTAATTAATAATTTATTAATTAATTCATCTATTCTATTCCTCTAAAATAATTAAATATCTAATATTTAATGGTTATTCTCCTATCCTATAGTCTCAAATATTAAATGATTTCCTAAATTATTTAATCCCTCTTTTCCAACTCACCTTCCATCTCCACTTCATCTTCCCTTTGCCAACTCATCCATCATGTGGCTAAGGAAATTAATATTTCTTAAATATTAAATCATCATTTATCTTCAACCACCAAACTTAATGAATGTTGTGTACATACACATATTTCTTAACCTCCTTCTATATTCTCTCCAACATCCCTACATCTTAGGAAGGACTTGAGTCCACTTGTCCTCTCATGCCTAAATCTTCTCCAACCATCCCTGGATTCCCTCAATCAGCAACCCAGTCAAGGTGAGATGAGTGACACTTGTCTTCTCCTTCCCCCTTTCTCTCAACCTCCACCTTTGCTCATAGCCATCCAAATCTGCAGATCTGATCATGACCGTTGATCTAAGCCACATCCTCTCATCCTCTCAAGGTTTATAAAATCAAGAGCTTCAGTCGAGAGAGAGTTAGACTTCAAGTGCATTTTCAAGAAAATCATTTGTAAAACTTATGCATCCATGAGTTTTAATCTTGAAGCAATTTAGCATAAGCATTTTAGCATAATCATGTAGTATTGCATATCATAGAATTTGTGAACTATCAGTTATCAGTCCATTCTTCATATGTCATCTTGGAAGCTATCAGTGCATTGTCTAAGAGCACACCATCTGCAACTAGGAACAGTGGAGTTAGGACACAATGAGACATAAACCATGAAGGTAATATTAGTATTTTTATTTCATATGTATTTCATGTAGTTTCATTGGTTGAGTTTGGATTTCCTATAGCATTTTCATTGGTATTTTGTGAAACTAACTTGTTGCAGGTAGCATTTTGAGGATGAAATTCAAGTCGACACAAAAGGTATGTCAACAATATTATTTAGTTAAAATTAAATAACTTAAAATATGAAAATGTTAGTATACTTACAATTATGTTATGTAAATTGTATTTCGCCATTTAGCGTGCAATTAATGCTTCCCCTATCAGCTCCCTGTTTATGGAAAATGAGTCACCAGATGTTGCTAAACAAACCCTTTCAGTTTTTGGGCATGGAGAAACAAAGAGGACTTTTAAATAGGCTCTCGAGGCAGTGGACTCTCTACCGATAGATGCTAGATTTGCTCCTAAGCTGATGTTGGAAGAGGGGGAAGGCAACCCTGATGGAGGAAGAGGTAAGCCTAGACCATCTACTAATCTTGTGGTTGTTCCTAATGAATAGATGGTCTTGGTGATTGATAGAGAGGTTTCTAGACTTAGACATGTTGCCATTTGTCTTTCTATTGTTGATGTTAATAAGATGCCTTCTAAGAGTTATTTGAACTCGTGGTTGCATAATGTTTGGGCAAGAAAACTAGGGCTTGCTTTTACTTTATGCCTAATGATTCAGAGAGACCTGTTTATTATTTTTTTCAAAGATCATGCTAGTCAGATTAAGGTGGTTGAAAAACAATATTGGAATATTGGGATGGGATTTTTTAGGGCCATCTCTTGGGACCCAGATGTTAATGCAGATGAAATTATTTCTCTCTCGAGCCCTAGATTGGTCACAATTCGTGATGTCCCCCCATTTCTCTGGTCTGTTATTCCTAAAACCCTAGACCCGATCGAAAAAGTCATTAAAATTGATAAAACTAATACTCTTCTTCCACACATGAATGTGCACCTTCTTATTGCTCTCTGCCCTGGTAAAGACCTCCTGCAGAGTGTTTAGATTGAATTTAAAGATGATATATTTTGTTGCCCTGTCGAGTTTCTCAAAGGCATTAATGCTTGATTTGTTTGCAAGTGCGAGGGTCACATAAGGATAAATTGGCCTTTGATTAAAAAATCCAGTAAAATGGTAAATTCTGCAGTGAACCCTAAAACTGCTAACCTTGATAATCAACCCACTAAAAGGATGGACAATGATAAGGAATTCCCCAGTGAGGGGAAATCTCTGCATAAGGAGGTAATTGAACCTATTGATACTGAGAATAGATGCAAGGAGACTAAATATCCAAGCCAAGTTCATTCCAACCCCCCCCCCCCCTAAAACTGGGGTCTTTGATACAAACAACTCTTTGATTGATAAATCACATGGATTTAGTGATAAAATTAGGGAACTATCTAAGGGATCTAGTGATGAAGCTTCAAGGAATCCTCTCATGAATAATAATTCCCCTGTCACCAAGGGTGATATGGCCCACCCACCTCATAGAACCCTCAATGCACAACAGATTGTCCTGGAAAAAGCTTAAGAACATGGTAGGAACAATGGACAGGATTCAAAAAGTTTTTCAAAGATAGTCTCATTTTAGAGTCTGCCCATGACTTTACGGTTGATTCCAAATTGTCAAATCTCCTCAATTCAAACCTGGGCAGGATAGGTAATGATAGAGTAGCTCAATCAATTAGATATCACAAGATCAATGAGGGTAGTTGAGGGGACAACATCTCCTTCTTGCAATGATCTTTCCTTCGTTAATGGTGATATTGATGAGGCCATCTTTGATATTGTTAGGGTGGTTGTTTTGCCAGACTTAGGGACTAAAGAGTCTATGCCTAGTATGCCCTCTACTACCCCCCCCCCCTTCCCTTTTGGTCTAAGCTCCAACAAAGTGATGGAGACTGCTAAGGGTGTCTCTGATCGGATATGTGTTGGGGATGTTTTAGAAGGTATGGAGGTTTGCCCTAATGAAGTTGATGAAGAGAAGGTGACATCATGGGCTATTGTTCTTTATACAGATCAGACCAATGATAATATAGTAAGGAGGATTTGGATAGGATGCAACTGAGAGAGAATGGGAAGAAGAAAAGGAGGAAAGAAAAGGATAAAAATCAGAAAGATAAGATTCAACATGGTCCTAAGCTAGGATCAGAGCAACCTTTTGAATTTAAGAGGAAGAGAGGGAGACCTTGCGGGGGAACTATTAGCTCTCACTCCAAGAAAACCCCTTATGGCTCCCTCCCTGACTGTTTTAAGAGCTTTAGATCCTCAATGGACATTTCCCCCTAACTTGCTATGGATTTAAAACTCTTCTTGTGGAATGTTAGGGGATTGGAATCCCCAGATAGGAAATGTGTTGTTAAGAGATTTTTGAGGATGCTGGATTTTTTACTCATATGGGAGGTTAAAGCTACGAGATTTCAACTTGATATCAGTATGAAATGCATCCTGAAGGATTCTGAGTATTGTGCCATCAATCATCCCAAAGGGAAAGGTGGTGTTGTTGTCTTGATTAGTAATAGATGGCATAATTATGTTTCTAAATGGGGATGTTCACCCTGTAATAGAGTGGTGTGGGTTATCATGGAATATAAGAACCAACTCTTTGGAATTTGTTTTGTCTATGCACCCAATGATCATAGAGAAAGGATTGATCTTTAGAGATGGATGTATCAGTTGGAAGAGATCCCATGGATTGTTGTAGGTGTCTTTAATATGATTGAGAACCCAATGGACAAAAGTGGGGGCTCTAAATTTGATTGGAAAGGTGGTGAGAAATTCTTTTGGAATAGAATGATCCATAAACATAAACTGTGGGATCCATTGGCTGGCAAAAGGAGAGGCTTCTCAAACATCTAGTTTACTTGGTGCAACTTTTAGTAGGGTAGAAAAAGAATCTATAGTTGATTAGATAGATTCTATTGTAATTCAGACTTTATAAAAAACTTGGGAAGGGAAGGAGACATTCCTGTCAAGGTCTCTCCTTACACTCTCTTGGATCACCACCCAATTTTATTCAATGTGCATCACAACACCCCCCCTGTAAGGGAGGATAGAGACCCAAAAACATTTTCTCTTAACTCCCTGATGCTACAAGATGAGGATTTCATGCATGCAATTTTTATCATCAGGGTGTTAAATAACAAAATTGTCCAATGTTGTAGCTCTATCTCTAGGTGGAATGAATGTGTTAAGAGTTGGGGGAATTTTTTTCAAACAGTAGGTAAGAAGTGGGCCAAGGATGATAGAAGTGGAGAATCTAGGGCACACTTAATGCTTTGTAATGTTGAGGATGCCATCCAAAGGGACCCCTATAATCTTGATACACTTGATAGACTTTGTCAGGCTAAGGTAGAGCTTAGGAGGATTCAAAACACTAAGATTCAAGGAGCCAAAGTTCAGGCCAAAATTAATTGGTTGGAAGGGGGTGACAAAGGTTCTAAATATTTTTTTCAAATCCTTAAATGCAAGGAAGCCAGAATTGGTATTGATAGCATCTGTAAAGATGGCAACACCATCTCGGATCAGGCTAACAACCTGAATGCCTTTTCACAATTCTACAAGCAACTCTTCACGTCAGAAGACAATTTGCAAGGAAAACTTTGGGCCAAAAATAGAATAAAAAACATTATCCCTAAGAAGATCTCAGAAGAAGATGTTGTGACCCTAAATAAAGTAGTATCAATTGAAGAGATTAAGAAATCTATTAGGTCTCTTAGTAATGATAAACCACCAAGTCTAGATGGCCTTAATGTGGAATTATATAAAGAATGCCTAGAATGGATTGTGGAAGACCTGAATCAAGTATACATCAAAGCTATTGAAAGAGGCTCCTTAGGGAATGATATTAATTATGGCCTCGTCAAGCTTATCCCTAAGGATGGAGACAAAGCCTTGATAAAAAACTGGAGGCCTATTACATTGGTCAATGTCTCCTATAAGATCCTTGCAAAGATTCTGGCCCTAAGGGTAGAGAACATCCTTCCCAAATTCATTAATCAGTCTCAAATTGGCTTTTTTAAAGGCAGATACATCCTGGAGAATCTTTTATCATGTTGGGAAGCTATGGAGTGGGGCAAGGTCTCAAGACAATCAGTCTCCATGTTGTTATTAGACTATGAGAAGGCTTATGATAGAATTGAATGGTCCTTTGTACATATGATGCTTGAGGCTTTGGGGTTTCCCGCATACTTCTTTCAAATAGTGAATACTCTCATGAATGGGGCTTGGGCTTGTGTTGAAGTTAATGGTAAAAAAATTGAACCATTTGAGTTGTCTAGATCCATCAAGCAGGGGTGTCCACTTGCTCCAGCCCTTTTTGTTATTGCAGTAGATGCCCTTCATTACCTTTTGAGGGATCAAAGAATTTATCCTAGAGTTAAAGGGGTTCAACTCCCTAATGGTGAGGAGCTCTCTAATGTCTATTTTGCTAATGACACAACTATTATTGCAGAACTAGATGAAGAAAATGTTACGATTCTAATGGGCAAACTCCAACTTTTTTGTGATGCCTCAGGAAGCAAGCTTTCCCTTAGCAAGTCCATCATGCTGAGATGGAATGAATGTCCTAACTAGTTTAATAAGTACTCTATTCAATGGGGAGGACCTGGTCTTCAAGTCAGATATTTGGGCATCCCCTTTGCTATCAGTCCTAATCTTAAAGCAATGTGGGAATGCATAAAGGATAGGATTGATAGGAAGTGAAGAAAATGAGATAACAGATATATGTCTCTAGCAGGGAGAGCCCAAGTATGTCAAAAGATACTCTCTTCCTACAACATCTACTTCTCCTTTACTTGGATTTTTTGCAATTACCAATTTTGTCACATTCAAAAGCAAGTTAGAAACTTATTATGATCTAATGGTAAGGGAGGGAAAAGGAGTCATGCAGTCAAATGGCAGTGGTGTTGTATGAGCAAATGTAAAGGAGGCCTTGGCCTGAAGGACTTAAGATTGCAAGGAATTGCCCTGGTGGCCAAATGGATCTTCAAGGAACTTAATGGGTAATATTACCATATATGTCCCTAGAAGAAGACCACATTGGAAGGGACTTTCTCTTAATGACATAATTGCAACACATATTGAAGTCAAGCCAATAGGTTTCATTGTCTTTAAAACCATTTGGAAAACATGGGATATGGTTAGACTCTACATTTCTGGTAATAACATTCTAGGTACAAAAATGGAAATCAGTGGTGACAGATCTATATGGTGGAACTTGAAACACAAAGGCAAGACACTAGCTCTTTTGCAAGGGTGCTCTGCTAAGGCTTGGGCCTCAAAAGGATTGAATAACTTTTCAGACATTTTAAAAAATGATAACCTCCTAAGCTAGCAAGATATTATGCAGTCCTATGATATCCCCCATACCCATTGGAAAACTTATATTATCCTTAGAGATGCATGTTCTCACATTGGCCTTCCTAAGTCCTATGTTCCCCTTAGCCAAAGCTTTCTGAACTATTGTTGGGCTGATGGTACCCCATTGTATACAGTCAAAGCCAAAACTATATACTCCACCCTGGCTGATAATGACTTTGTTATTGACCATATTAACCACTCCTGGTCCCTCAATCTCACCCCCGCACAGTGGAAGAAATTTTTTGACTGTGTTTGGAGCAGACCTGTTGAGCCCAAGAAGAAATACTTCCATTGGAAACTCATCCTCCACAAACTTCCCATCAAGATTCCTGGTGATGACCCCTCCATCTTCTCTGTTTGTTGTGTTCTTGAATCCATTGAGCATTTATTTTTTGAGTGCATGTTTACTAAAGAAATCTAGAATGGTTTTGGTATGTTCATTGGAGGTAACATACAGTCTTTTGAAATTGTTTCTGGTTGCATCTCTAGTTTTAAGAAAGATGGCATCTTGTTTTGGTCAGTAATTGCTCTTGAAATTTTGTGGATTATTAGGAAATATAGGAATAATAATATTTTTAGTAACAAATCTAGAAAGCTTACTGAGTCTCCGAGGAGACTCATTTTTCATGATGTCATGATGCAGGTCACAGTGGCATTAAGGATTCCAAACAAGAAATCTGAATCCTTCCTCTAAGATGGAACAACTAGGTTTTACACCAAAGAGATGTCTCATGGATTCTCTTGGACTAGAACCTCTCAGGAGAAAAATCCTTTTGAAGAAGTTTTGGAGAACTTTATCAGAGAGTTGAATAGCAAGAGGGGAAGAACAACACAACAAGCAAATCAAAAAATTACAGTTGCAGTACCTGTATATCACCCATATGTTGATCTGGTCATGTGGGGCAAGGAAATCAGATGGATGCAAGGGTCGGCTGGTTGGACAACATGGATGGAGACCTATGCTAATGAGGACACGAATAATTGAGACACTCCTCCTCCTTGGATATTGCACTTTTTTGATGATCCTTAATGTATCTTGAGAACGGTTTGAATGTAGCAGCCTTTATATAGATTTTGTCAGGCTATAATTCTTTTTATGATTGTAATAATTTATGTCGTCTCCAGGTAGACTATTTTATGTATGCAATGTTATCTGACAGTAGTTGCTCTCTGATCTTACTCTATGTACTCTTTGGTTCTCCTTATATTTAATAGAATATATATATATATATATATATATATATATATATAGGTATGAATATACATACATGGATTATGAAATACCCTTAATTTATTATCAATTATTTCCCCATGCATGAATCTTGACTAATTTTGCTACTAATAATAATATCAATTGGCTATAGGGATAGGCCACCTCCGCCCCTATTAATCCTGCCCCTCTAAAAGCAGGTGATAAGTGAGGTGTGTTTGCCCAGAGGGGCTCATTGCCCCATAAAATCCTATCTATAGTAGGGGGGCTCTCTCGATCGAGCGCATAGGTTCGCTTGTGTTCACCGTTCATTCATTCACTAACTCTAAAATGTGGGTGAATAAGGGACACCTATTGAACTAATTCTATTTGACGCCTATGGAACATCCATAATAGACTTGCATTCATAATTCAAATGTAAACATTTTAGTGTAATCATTTGGCTCATTTTGTCATGGTTTTTATACTTCATTATAGATAGCTTCTTTGTCTCTTTGTTGTAATATTTTCTATATTACCCTTAAAGCTACCTATTAGATTGACCTAGCTATCACTACCTAGACCTATATATGAGACATCAGGAATATGAATAGTGAAAAGCAATTTTATAAGCCGACTTTGGGGGTTGTTCTCCTAGTATATTGTGTGGAGGGGAAAAAGTGAGACTAGGTTAACATGCCCTAATCCTACCTTTTGAAACACATTACAGAATACGAAAGAGCCTAGAGGTATCACACAATTGGCTACTTCTTCTTGTGAAAGAGAGAGCCATGGGCTACCTATTAGGATTTATATTCCTTTGTTGAAATTGGAAGATCAAATGATGCAAGTTCAAACCCTAATCCCAAAATGCAAGTATGAACTAATAACAAGATTGCAGAATTGAGATTAAACAATAAACAGCTGTAAACACAAGGACAAAATGAGAATGCAGATGCGTACCCGAAGTCAAAATCTGATTGAAAATGTTCGGGACGGGGGCGCGGGCGCCACTGTCCTGATTCTGTCCCGAAAACTGCACCTGAAACTGCTGTTTTGCACTCTGGAAAACTGTCAGAAATGTCGAAAAACACTGTCTGTCAGGAGGACCAGGGCGCCCAGCGCCTCTGTCCTGGCAGGACCAGGATGCCTAGCACCCCTATCCTGGCAGGACCAGGGCGCCCAGCACTCCTGTCCAGGTCTTTTTCTCTGCAGTTTGATGTGGAGTGTTGTCTCGACCTGCTCTTCCCGGATCTGTCACCTGCGGCGTCGTCCGAGTCCCGAAACCTGTACTTATATCTAAAAGTGGTATGGGTGGCTATATAGGGTTTTGCCTTAGTCAAACCCCCGCTTCGGTGATTTCCACCTCCATGAATAGCCAAGTTGTTTTGTAAAATGTATTGTGTGTGCAAGGTCCTAAAATGCAAGAAAGCAAACTAGAGCAACCTAGAAAGTAAACCCTAATTGCTTGTAAATGATAATGTAAATGCTCTAAATCAAGATGCAAAGTGATCTAAAGCATGATTAAAGGATATATTGAAGCTTATGCAAAGACATGAAAACAACATGAAATCATACCCAACCCTCAAGGGAGGAGTACAAGCCAATCTTCAGTCGGTAATCTCCTATTGTTCTTCAATGTCTTCCAAGCCCTAAATGGATGAATGAAATTGATGAATGCTTGATAGAAGGATGTTGAATGTTGTTGAAGTCTTCAAAGATCTGCTCTTTCGCTGCATATGAAGTTCCTGAAAACAAAAAATCGGATCCCTTCAAATGAAGAAAGAGAGCTCTTATGTAGGAAACCCTAGATCGTAATTTCATCTTTTGGCAGACCTAGAGATTGAATTTCCCGCCAATTTCTTGGGGTTAAGCTTTATTTTGTGATTGGATTGTGCTCCTAAAATTTCAGGAAAAATGTCTGGGACCATGTGCACTCCGGGCGCCACGGTCCCGACAACTTTTCACCAAATTTTCAGGGCCATCGGATATGATGATTTTAGAGAGAATCCCGAAGTTACAGGTGATTTCGAGATGTTTTGACCCCCGAAACCAAGCCCCCAAGCTCAAAATAGGACTTAATTAGGGTTTTTGATTGAGTGATGTATTGGAGGAATAAAATGAAAAGGGCACGCTTTAACGAAAGGGCCCAACTTTATGATGTAGAGGATGATGAAATAGGACCTTAGACCTAATTAATTTGATTAATTAAGTGCTAAAGGAGCAATGCAATGCAAAATGTAAAATGCACTAAGGCGGGTGCTAAACTAGGTGTGAAATTGTACCACCCTAGCAAGTGCGTACAATTTACGATGCTACATTTAGCCCCCACTTTAGCGGTCATATGAGTACTACGTGCATATGCAAGCTAAAGTACAGAAAAGTAAACATCATTTGAAAAAGGATATATCCATAAGTTGTCAGACGAAGCCCCCAGCGGTATCTGCAGTACACAGTTAGGAACCGCACCCTACAAAACACATCTTAGATCACAAAATCACCTAATGCTTACTAAGGAAAAAGATGAAATTTGTGAGTAGCTATATGCCCCCCCTGTTTCGATTTGCTTATTAGGGAGGTGAAACAGGGTAGCATGTTTACTGACGACAAATTGTGTAAGAGAGTATTGATGAGGGGTGTTCACTGAATAGGCTTCAACAGAGCACTTTTTGGAACATCCTGAGAGTAGGGAATGAAAATACGATTCCTACGCAACAAACGGCTCGAAAATCGCATCTCCCAAACTCAAGTTATGATGAAATGAGTGATAAAGGAAAATTAGGGTTTCGAAAGTAAAGATAAAGAAATGAAAGTATATACTTTGAAAGTGACATCTGCATTTGTCACTTTGTTGATTTCGAAATACTGTTCATTGCAGCGGAGCCCACATAGCCATCATCATGCCTTCACGACGACTGGAGCGTCCCACGAGGATTGAGATCCTGCGCTAGGCCGTGATCGACGATGAGCCACTGGACGAGGTGAGTTGACTGAGTGTTGACTTTTGATTTTTCGCATTTTGACTTTCTATGATCGTTTGCGGGCCCTGAAGTCTAACCCGGGGCCCACCCAGGGCACCATGGTCCCTGTGGGGCGCCCTGGTCCCCTCAGGGCACCATGGTCCCTGTGGGGCGCCCTGGTCCCCTCAGGGCACCATGGTCCCTGACAGGGTGCCATGGTCCTAATCAGGGCACCATGGTCCCTGACAGGGCGCCATGGTCCCTGACAGGGTGCCATGGTCCCAATCAAGGCTTGGCGAGGGGTTTCAGGGTTAGCATACGATGTTCGACAGTTTGCATGAGTAATTTTGATGATTGAGTACTGATTACGGTTATGTTTTTGTGTTGCAGGGTCTCCCATACATGAGAGAGCATACGGCGGGACATATTCTTCGAAGTTTGCGAGATCAGATTCCACGGCTGACTCAGGCAGAGAGAGACACATTGTCAATCGTGGGCTTATGGTATGTGATCCTCATGCCAGCCATTCGATTCCATCCTGCGATGCTGATGGCATTGATGGAGCGATGGAATCCTGACAGATGCACATTTCATCTTCTAGTAGGGGAGTTGACGGTTACACTTGAGGATGTGTACCGTATACTTCATCTTCCTATCAGAGGAGCTACTGTTACATACGCGACTGATTGGTCAGCGGAGGACCATCAGAGAGAGCAGGTATATTGCATAGGGAGAGTCATGCCGAGCGAGATGAGAGGTCGCATCATGGTCAGCTGGCTCTTACATCCTACAGGAGAGGTGCCCCTTGTGAGACGCCTTATGATCGCCATCATAGCACTAGCCGTCTGCCCTAATGGGCGGGGTACGCATATGCATGGGGGTCTCACATGGTGCATCAGAGCGATGGAGAGACACAGGAGAGTGTATGCTTGGGGTCAGAGTATGCTTGCACATCTCTATCATGACCTTGAGGAGTATGTGTTTGGACAGGGTTGCAGCTTGATGACATGCACACTTCTGCAGGTGTGGGTATTTGAGCACTTCACATTCACCAGACCTGTCGGCTTTCCGTTGAGTACGGCGAGTGAGCGACCTAGCTTGTTTGCTTATCCACTTACCAGTGAGTGGAGATTTGGAGATCTGTTATATTGGAGAGTGATTTTTGATAGACTGACAGCCGAGGTGACCATATGGAGACCCTATCTGCGGATGCACAGATGGGATGGGATGGAGAGACAGTTAGCATGCCTACAGAGGAACCGCCTACTGCAGGGACGATATTCACACATCATAGTCCCATTCTACTTCGACCGAGTACGGAGGCAGTTTGGGCTAGAGCAATGTGTTCCAACTGATGTGCCCATCTATACTCGACACTCACAGGTCCTTCCCAGACCTAGAGCAGTAGCGAGACCGACGATAGATGACATCGAGACTATAGATATAGAGGAATCTGATCAGGATGTAGTCACTGATTATTCTGCAGAGCCTGAAGCACAGCGCAGTTATGTTTCATGGTTTATGAGATCATACCCAGGGCCTATCTTTCCACCAGATCACTCGACAGGCCATCCCGGCCCATGGAGACATGGAGACCGAGATGAGGACCAGGGATCCAGGTCAGAGGAGCCAGAGGAGGGAGAGGGTCATGAGGAGGCAGGAGATCCTGATCCACCCATAGGAGATCAGCCTAGTGCCGAGGAGGAGGAGGAGGAGGAGGACACGGATAGAGATGAGGATGAGGAGGATGCAGGTGAGGATACAGACGAGGACGAGGATGAGGATGACGAGGAGGACGAGGAGGATGAGGAGGATAGAGATGATGAGGAGGGGTCAGATGCAGCTCCCCACCATTCAGGAGATGATACCATAGCTCTGGATCCTCCTCTTATTCCCCAAAAGGGGGAACACGAGGCGATACAGAGACCTATTCCTAGTACCACCCAGCCTACACCCATCGTGCACAGATTAGTCGAGCAAGGGGATCCTAGTAGATCTCAGTCACAGATGCCACCGTATCATGATCCCTACTGGCGTGAGGGAGACCCAGGTATAGTAGGTTTATATTGATTGATTAATGTTTTGATGATATAGAATGGTACTAACAAAAATCTATTCTACCACTACAGCTAATGTGCAGGAGTGGCGTTCCCTGATTCAGCAAGCAGTGACAGACATTTCCACGATGGCACAGATCCCTTTGTTCCTCACAGATTGCTTATAGGCCTCAGGGGAACGCGGGTTGGCATGAGGACTTGTTCTCCCCATTCCGAGTACAGGTTGACATATGGAGGGAGAGAGAGAGAGAGTCCTATCAGAGGACCTTCAGCGGGCACGGCGAGATCTAGTAGCTACTCAGACCGAGGCTTCCTCCTATCGCGCTATCCTTATGGATAGGGATCGTAGGAGTTCCTCTCGAAGTCACTCGCGGTCTATATCACACTACACACCTATGGGTCCACCTGCACGGCCGGATCAGGAGGGAGCATCTAGTCGACACTCTCCAGCCACCAGCCCTAGGGATAGGAGATGATTTTATGATGTAGGATAGGTCACATTTTGGATGTATAGTGACCTATATTTGTATACGATCCACATATATATATATATATATACATATATACATGCTTCTCTTTTGTCTCAAATGTGTTATCTTTAATGCTTAAAACAATGTATATTTTGTTTTGATTAAATCTAATACATTTGGTAGATGTACATGTATGTTCAGGATTTAATTTCCATGTGATTGATTTCTCAATGCTCCATGATTAAATTGATACATGTGTGACTTAATTAAAATATTTAATCAAGTACTACATTGATGATAGGGAAGAAATATGCATTAAGTCTAAGAATCATATAACTAGTGTGATTTAATTAAATACAACATGATACAATTCTACTTAACACATAAGACATTGTATAATATGCTAGCATAATGGAAACGTAAATCTTTTACAATTTACATAAATGAATTCAAGACAAACTATAAAGTAAAGAAACATGCTTGTCAAGAATGAAGCAATATAGATTAAACACCATAACATTTAATTCTATTTTGCTCTAATTAGGAGATACTAACATATTACCCAATGTTTGAAGAACTGAAAAGAAGAAAAATAAGGAATGAAGAATTAAGCATAATATCTACGCAAGTGCATAGCATTGATAGGTTCTTTAAGAGGTGTACCGTCTACATCCGCTATTTTGTAAGCACCTGATCCATAATCTTCAATAACGATGTATGGTCCAAGCCAATTAGGACTAAATTTTCCCTTTTCTGCAGGTAAGGCATTCACATTGCGCTGATTCTCATAGAGGACTAAGTCACCTACTGAGAAGGAACGTTGAATAACCTTATCATTATAGCTTCGTTGTAGAGTTTTGTGATACGCTTGAATATGCTCAAGAGTGTTTATACGCTGTTCATCAAGCATCTCAAGCTGTTGAAGTCGTTGTTCTCTATAAGAGTCATCATCTACTATACCCTTGAGAGAAACCCTAAGTGATGGAATCTCTAACTCTAAAGGCATAATAGCATCAGCACCATAAACAAGATTATAAGGAGTAGTTCCTGTAGCAATTCGTACACTCGTTCGGTAGGCCCAAAGAGCATAGATTAGCTGATTACTCCAATCCTTACCATTCTTATTCACGGTTTTGCGAAGGATTTGTTCAATCATCTTATTGGATGATTCGGCTTGACCATTTGATTGAGGATAGTATGGTGTAGAAAATCGATGTTTGATATGATACTTCTCAAGGAATTTCTTCACGTCCTTGTTCTTAAATGATGTCCCATTATCTGAGATTATAGTGGAAGGTATCCCAAATCGAGAAATGATGTTATCTAGAAGAAATTGACAAATTACTTCAGCAGTGGTAGAGCGAAAGGGAATAGCTTCTACCCACTTCGTAAAGTAATTTGTTGCGGTTATAATGAAGGTGTGTCCTTGAGATGAAGGAGGAGAGATTTTACCAATGAGATCCAAACCCCATGCGGAGAAGGGCCAAGAAGCTACTTGAGAATGAAGTTCTTGGGCAAGAGAATGAATCAAATTATTATGTTGTTGACATTGATGACATTTCTTAACAAATGAAAAAGAATCCTTCTGCATAGTTTGCCAATAGTATCCCATACGAAGTAATCTTTGAACCAAGGATTTGCCTCCGAAATGCCCCCCACAAGCACCTGAATGCGCCTCTTCAAGAGCAACGGGGATCTCCAATTTGTTAAGACAGTGAAGGAGAAGGCCATCATAACCCCTTCGGTAAAGGACATTAGAAAGGATGATATACCTAGCAGACAGCTTGCGGATTCTAGCCCTAGTGTTCCTATTAGCGGAATCAGGAAAGGTACCATCAGTCAAATATCTTACGATATGCGAATACCATTCGTCTGAATCTACAAAGTCACAACATGTTACCAAGCTAGAATCGTCTACAATAGCTGGAGAAATAAGGTTGTGAATAACAAATTTAAGATCAACCACAGGGTCCTCTAAAGATACAAGAGAAGCCACACATGCCATTGCATCCGCATGTCGATTATCTTTTCGAGGAACAGGGTCCATGGTATAAGAATCAAATTTTTGTAATAAAGAGATGGCAAGGTCTTTATATTGTGATAATTTGTCTTGTTTTGCTTGATACAGTCCTGTCACTTGTCTTATAATCAATTGAGAATCTCCATAAATATGTATGTGTTTTATGTTCAGAGCTAAGGCTGCTTTTATTCCCGCTATAAGAGCCTCATACTCAGCAATGTTATTGGTACACAGGAAATTTAGACGATAGGATAAGGGAATAGATTTCCTTGTAGGAGAAACCAGGACAACACCTGCCCCCGATCTCGTACGACACTTAGAACCTTCAAAGTATAATTCCCAAGTTTCATCTTTCTCTATAGAAAGAATGAAGTCATCGGGAAAAGACTCAAAATTGGGGAAGGAGAAAGGTGAAGGGGCCTCAACTAAGTGATCGGTAAATGCTTGCCCTTTAACTGCTCTTTGTGAAACAAATTTAAGGTCAAATTCAGTTAACATCATAACCCACTTAGCTAGGCATCCTGATAAATCAGTTTTAGAGAAAAGATGCTTTAAAGGATCAAACTTTACCATGACGTGGACTTCTGAATTTAAAAGATAATGTCTCAATTTCTGAGTCGCAAACACCAAGGCCAAGCATTGTCTTTCTATCGCAGAATAGCGGGTCTCATAATCGAGTAAGGCATGACTTATGTAATAAACCGGACATTCCTTACCATCTTTATCATGTTGTGCCAACAATGCTGCGAGAGCATGAGAGGAAGCAGCTGTATACAGAAGGAAAGGTTTAGAAGGTTCGACGGGTTGAAGAATAGGAGGACTAGCCAAATACACTTTTAAATCTTCAAATGCTTGCTGACAATCTTCGTTCCATTGAAAAGTGATATCCTTTTTAAGAAGTTGGGTAAAAGGAAAGGTACGATCCACAAGTTGAGATACGAACCTACAAATGGCTTGAATCTTTCCTTGTAAGCTTTTAAGTTGAGACACATTTCTAGGAGGTGGCATGTTGACAATAGCATCTATTTTCTTAGTGTCCACCTCAATCCCACGATGCGAAACTATGAATCCTAATAGTTTTCCACTATCCACACCGAAAACACATTTTCGGGGATTCAAGCGCATGTGATATTTACGAACTCTTTTAAAGATTTGACGAAGGATTTTAATATGATATATGCGAAGAATAGATTTGGCTAAAATATCATCAACATAATCCTCTAAAATCTTATGCATATAATCATGAAAGATAAGGGTCATCGCTCATTGATAAGTTGCACCGGCATTTTTAAGTCCAAAAGGCATCATTATCCAACAAAACGTACCCCAAGGAGTGGTGAAAGCGGTTTTAAATTGATCTTGAGGGTTAATGATAATTTGATTGTATCCTGAAAAACCATCTTTCAAGGAAGCCTTATTCAAATCTCGAAAGTCGGTACACATCCTTATTTTGTTGTCTAGTTTAGCCACAGCGACAATATTTGAAATCCATGGGGAATAGTCAACAGGGCGGATAAATCCAGCCTCCAATAACTTTTCAATCTCAGCCTTAACAAGCAGAGCCACCTTAGGATTCATTTTTTGAATCTTTTGTTTCACGGGCTTAGCATCGGGAACTAAGACAATGTTATGAGTGACAATCTTAGGATCTATACCAGGCATATCAGAGTATGTCCAAGCAAAGATCTCAGGGAACTCGTGCAATAAATCTTCATATTGTTTTTGTTCCTCTTCATCCAAACATTTTCCAATTTTAATAACTTTCTCTTTATTGCAAGGGTCCATCTTAACATCAGTGGTGTCACTTATGAAAAGATTACTTTGTTGAGGAGTATCCTTTAACTGAGGGAATTCTTTCACAATCTCATCATTATCGATCTCTTTTCCAAAATAGGCTTCAGTGTTCAAACAATAAGGGAGTCCCCTATTGTGATGATAGCGAGGAAGAGTGTCAAAGGCTCCCAAAAATTCAGCTAAAGCGTCATCAGTAGGGAAGACATCCAAAGCACAGTCACTTGAAGGATCCCCATCAATATACTCAGGGTGTTGCATTGATAGAGATGTAGAAATAGTATTAACACTAATGCATGGTCTTTTAGAAGCTTTAGTACGTTTGCAGGGATTATAGCCAAGTCCAAAGGCATAATTGTGACAATTAGTCTCTAGAGGAACTTTTATCCCTTGTTCATGAGCACCACAACCTTTTCCATGATACCCATGCTTAGCAAAAATGCGAAAACCACGACCATAATGATCAGCCATTTCAGAAAGAGGAGGTGGTTTTTCATAAGACAAAGAATCAAACTCTTCATAATCTGAGGTATGAGGAGAAGAAGTTTGAGAAGCGGCCACAAAATTATTACTCATAGGTTCAGGTAAGATTGATTGATTTTTAGCTTCTTCCTTCTTTTCAACTTTAAGCTCTCTAGAAGGAACCTTATATTCACCCACAAAGGTGGGATTGAAATCAAGAGATCCCCAATCGTCTTCTGCGAGAACCTTCTCAGGATCAAAATCCTTCTTATGTGTAGATTCAAGTTGAGAAGAATCTTCTTCAGGAGCTCCAGACTTATCCAAAGAATTTTGATCATCAAAGAGCGAACACTCATCAATAGGTATCTTGTTTAAAGAGTGATCACTAGATGAGGATGGCTTAGAAGAACCCCCTTTAGAAGTAGATGTTTGTAGACAAGCTTGGAAATTAGTGTCACCTATCAAGGTATATGTCTTATTGTTATAGATAAATTTAACTTGTCTATGCAATGTAGAGGGGACAGCTTGCATACTGTGAATCCAAGGCCTCCCTAATAACAAGTTGTATGTTAAATTTCCCGACATAACATGGATAGGAGTAGGCAAAGTAACAGGTCCCACTGTGAGAGGTAGGGTGATAATACCTAATGAAGTCTTAGCCACATTGTCAAAGCCTCGAATGGGACGAGAATCAGGCTCAATGAGAGATGTATCCACATTCATTTTATGCAATAGATTGATGCTACACACATTAAAGCCAGAGCCATTATCTACTAGTGTTTGTCTTATAGCAGTATCTTTCATGATAACCACAATCATCAAGGGATCATATTGTTGTTGAATTTCACTAGTAGGCAACTCATCTTGGGTAAACACAATTTGAGCTTTAGGATTCATCACAGAGTTAACCAAAGATGCTATATTACTAGATGTATTCGGTGGAGGAACATTCAAATCTTTCAAGGCATCTTGTAACATTCCATGATGAGCGGAAGAAGTTTGAATCAAATCCCAAAGGGATATCTTAGCAGGGGTAGCTTTAAGTTGTTCTATGAGATCATATTCCTTACCCATAATTTGTGAAATACGGGGAGCTTGCGGAAGAATTGGTTGAGGATTAGGAAGAGAAACTGGAATAACAGGAGGAGGATTAGGCTGCCTATTATTTCTGGTGTGATAAGTATGGGCAACCGCATGATAACTCTCTCTAGTTATTTGCTTGGCATAACTATAAGGACTTATAGGTTTTCTTCCTTGCACGGTGATAATTGGTTTATTCGGGGTACGAAAGGAATCATGATCATACCCTCCTTGGACAGTAAGGAGAGGTGATTTAGGAACTTGAAAGGTGGGAGAAGGATAAGCACCTTGGACTTCAAAGAGAGGCTTATTATGCTCATTCAAGTTTATCATGTTAACCAATTTAGAAGTCTTGTTCTTGTTTAAAGATTTCAATAAAGCCACAAAGTCATCAAGAGCATCATCCAACAAAGCATGATCATGTCGACTAAAAGGTTTATCTTTTGATTCAAAAGGAGACATCTCCTCATAGAGGGGATTATTGAACACAACCATGTTACTAGATTCAGTGGAAGAGTTGATAGGAATGTACCCTTGAGAGGAACCATTCGACTTATCTTTCTCATCACATCTAAATGGCATAGTAACAAGGTTTATGAGTTTTTGGTAAAATGAAGGTTTGGCATCTTTAGGGTTTAAGAACTCATCTAAAGCTTCATCTAATTCATCTTGGCTATACTCATAATAATCATCAAAAGCATGAACATTTTGCAAATAAAAATCTGACATTTTGAAATAAAGGTTGCATAAAACTGAAACACACAATGTAAAGAAACACACTTTTTTTTTTTTTTTTAATGAAACATGAAATGAAAACACACTAAATCTAGATCTAGATCTAACAAATGCAATGCAAGAGGAAGCAATGATAGGTTCACGTCGGGTTCACCAAAATGTGGAGGGGAAAAAGTGAGACTAGGTTAACATGCCCTAATCCTACCTTTTGACACACATTACGGAATACGAAAGAGCCTAGAGGTATCACACAATTGGTTACTTCTTCTTGTGAAAGAGAGAGCCACGAGCTACCTATTAGGATTTCTATTCCTTTGTTGAAATTGGAAGATCAAATGATGCAAGTTCAAACCCTAATCCCAAAATGCAAGTATGAACTAATAACAAGATTGCAGAATTGAGATTAAACAATGAACAGCTGTAAACACAAGGACAAAATGAGAATGCAGATGCGTACCCAGAGTCAAAATCTGATTGAAAATGTTCGGGACGGGGGCGCGGGCGCCACTGTCCTGATTCTGTCCCGAAAACTGCACCTAAAACTGCTGTTTTGCACTCTAGAAAACTGTCGGAAATGTCAAAAAACACTGTCTGTCAGGAGGACCAGGGCGCCCAGCGCCCCTGTCCTGGCAGGACCAGGGCGCCCAGCGCTTCTGTCCAGGTCTTTTTCTCTGCAGTTTGATGTGGAGTGCTGTCTCGACCTGCTCTTCCCGGATCTGTCACCTGCAGCGTCGTCTGAGTCCCGAAACCTGCACTTATATCTGAAAATGGTATGGGCGGCTATATAGGGTTTTGCCTTAGTCAAACCCCCGCTTCAGTGATTTCCACCTCCACAAATAGCCAAGTTGTTTTGTAAAATGTATTGTGTGTGCAAGGTCCTAAAATGCAAGAAAGCAAACTAGAGCAACCTAGAAAGTAAACCCTAATTGCTTGTAAATGATAATGTAAATGCTCTAAATCAAGATGCAAAGTGATCTAAAGCATGAATAAAGGATATATTGAAGCTTATGCAAAGACATGAAAAAGACATGAAATCATACCCAACCCTCAAGGGAGGAGTACAAGCCAATCTTCAGTCGGTAATCTCATATTGTTCTTCAATGTCTTCCAAGCCCTAAATGGATGAATGAAATTGATGAATGCTTGATAGAAGGATGTTGAATGTTGTTGAAGTCTTCAAAGATCTGCTCTTTCGCTGCATATGAAGTTTCTGAAAACAAAAAATCGGATCCCTTCAAATGAAGAAAGAGAGCTCTTATGTAGGAAACCCTAGATCGTAATTTTGTCTTTTGGCCGACCTAGAGATTGAATTTCCCGCCAATTTCTTGGGGTTAAGCTTTATTTTGTGATTGGATTGTGCTCCTAAAATTTTGGGAAAAATGTCCGGGACCATGTGCACTTCGGGCGCCACGGTCCCGACAACTTTTCACCAAATTTTCAGGGCCGTCGGATATGATGATTTTAGAGAGAATCCCGAAGTTACAGGTGATTTCGAGATGTTTTGACCCCCGAAACCAAGCCCCCAAGCTCAAAATAGGACTTAATTAGGGTTTTTGATTGAGTGATGTATTGGAGGAATAAAATGAAAAGGGCACGCTTTAACGAAAGGGCCCAACTTTATGATGTAGAGGATGATGAAATAGGACCTTAGACCTAATTAATTTGATTAATTAAGTGCTAAAGGAGCAATGCAATGCAAAATGTAAAATGCACTAAGGCGGGTGCTAAACTAGGTGTGAAATTGTACCACCCTAGCAAGTGTGTACAATTTACGACGCTACATATTGATCAGAAGCAAAATTACAAAAATGCATCAACCCATAAATGAGGGTGCCTCAACTTTGCACATTTCTTCATTTTTCCTATTTTGTTGATGACCTTCAAATTATTTGTTGATTGATTTTTGATAGTGATGGTTTTTTCCTCTTTACTTTTATCCATCCTTGATCTGTCTAAGAGTTTTTAGAGAAAGCAACCTTTAGGGAAACTAGTGGTTCTTTCGACTTCATGATTGATGAAGCAACAGGGTCACCCTCATCTAATTTAGCTCCAGGTGTTTCCCCATAGGTAGAATCCAGAGCACCAATTACTAAAGTGGGTACTGG
Source organism: Cryptomeria japonica (assembly GCF_030272615.1). Taxonomy (NCBI): domain Eukaryota; kingdom Viridiplantae; phylum Streptophyta; class Pinopsida; order Cupressales; family Cupressaceae; genus Cryptomeria; species Cryptomeria japonica. The sequence goes on from NC_081413.1 coordinate 517,706,968, forward strand.
TTTTGAGTTATTTCTCGAGAAGCACAAGATAAAACTATAACATTATTAGTGTTGGGAGGAATAACATAGTGTTGAGGTTCAACCCTAATCCACCAAGTGGGCTTACCACTTGATTCCAAATTACCGGATTCGTAGATAGACAACTTTTAATGTTTGGGAACAAAATGATTAATTGAGAAGCATTTTCAATACCAATTTTTTTTTTTTCATAATCTACTGACTGCTTTCAACAGTGTTCGCCCACCTTTAGCGTACCTTTAGCAAAATTTCTATAAAGAACCCTTTGGATAGATCCATTTCCAGACATATACACATACAAATGGAACTTTGATAATTAATTATTTATTTTGAACTGCAATGATACGTCCCTATCTTACAAACCCAAAATAGGATAAGCAGACCCAAAATATTGTAGAGAAGAAAGTCTCAATTAATCATGGACAAGAAGTCTTTTTTGGAGAAGACAAAGCAAAATTTTCCAACACTCATTCCTTTCCTGTAGGAGACTCAAATTCAAGAATGAAAAGCCTCTTGGCACAGGGAAATATACAAATTTCTTCCTCCATGAATTCTTTTAAATTTTCTGAAACCCAAGCATGCAAATCAAATCTACAAATTATGGTGTGCTTTTGTAAAAACTCCTCCATATCACTAGCCAGATCATCCCAATATTTTTTTTGGAAAAATGGTGGTGATAGCTTTGAAAATTGATTGCATGAAATTTTTAATTTTGAGCTCAAATATTAATTTTCTGATTTTATTTGTATCCTTTATAAATGATCCAAGGTCTAGGGTTTAGGGTTTATCAAGATTTCTTATGTTTTGTGAAGAAAACCCTAGCAATAATATATTTTGTCGTTACCTTTTTCCCACTTAAAGCCAAGGGTTGTTTACCATGGGCGGGACCATTTTACTCCCTAAGTATTAAGTGGTGGTCAACCGGTTTATGAAATATGATTTTTCCTAAGTCATGCACATAAAATTTTCCCTATGACCGGTCTCCCTTTAAATATTTGTGCCTGTGCTTATATTTTTCTAAGTCTGAAAGTCCTATGAATTTCGATGAGTTGCTAAAGATAGAATGAATCCAACCGTCTGCGCTTCTCCGTGGTCAAAAGTGCAAGGATGATAAAGACCGCGACATTGCAAGATTGTGCCACGTGTTTTTAATGAAAAACAACAAGGTTGGCAGTATAACCAGTTGAAGCATTGTGTTACCGATTCTCAGGTGGTAAAAGTCGGTTTACTAACAGTCCTATCAATTGGCACATGTTCAAAATGAACGACGATCTTATGTCCTGAGGTAAAAGGTGCTCAATTTTTAAATTTGGAGGATTTAATAGGTATTGTGGGAAGCAATAAAGTTCGAACAGAGCTGACGACCCCCGTATCCCCACGATGGAAGTTGCAAAGAAGTTACGAACCGCGACATCACGAGATGATGCCATGTGTCCCAAGCTGACCAAGAAGACCTACGTTGAAGCCGTTGACGGAGTCTGGTCGAAAGATGATGTGGTGTTGATTAGTCATGATTTTGTGGGTCCACGGATACAAATGGAAGGTCAAATGTCGCGTCGACAAGCAATGATCGTTAGATTTGCCAAGCTGGGTAAGGTTTGTGGTTGAGTTTCAAATGTGAAATTAGGAGGGATTATAGAAGGCATTGATCGTAGCTTGTGCGGGAGAGGCAGAATGAATAGGATACAAACTTGTCCACTCGGGATGATTAGTGACTAGTTGGGAGATTTTGATGTCGAACCAGTCTAGGAGGATTATTTTCAAATTTTCTATTGAGCAAAGGACTGATTCGACAAGGCAAGGATGATATCTTTGAGATGTGAAAGGATCAAGATAAGCTTTCAGTTCAAGGGTGATGGATCACGAGTTCATTGATGAATTCAAAGATTTACTTGTTTATAAAGATCCTAAAGCAGAAGAATGTACACCCATGGAAGAATAAAATCAGGATAAAATCACTCGCATCAGATGAACCTTGAAAGAAGAATACAGTGGATGTGATATGCATAAATTCTAGTGTCCATAGCTAGTAGATTTAATTAAGAGCACTAGAGTGATGATGTTTCACAAACATGAACTACTTGATGAAGTATTGTTCAACTATAAATACAACAAGGTGGTGATTAAATTGGTAGGAGAATATGAAGCCTTTTCATTTTCTGAATGCAGATTTTCTTTCTGCAAAGGGAATGATGTTTGATCAAGCTTGTAGATGGACTTTCAATATACTTTGTGATACTGGATGGATTTTTTTCTCTCATGTGTGAGTATGTCTATTGTCAGAGGGGATGTGAAAGTGGGGAGGATTTCCAGAGGGGGCGTGAAAGCCTTTTCTTATGAAGAAAGGCCATGCATGGCACAACCTTTGTGTCTACTCTGGCACTAGATGATAGGGGGTTCTAAGAGAGAACCCATAGAGAAATGAAAAAGGAACATGTATGGGTAGGGAGTGGTAGCAATCTATCCATGTAGCTGCATGGAAGCTGCGACCCCTCCCCAACATATTATGTTTCCCCCCCTAACTCCCCCTCCCACTGCCTCTGATCCTGGGCATGAAGGTTGAAGCTCCTCCTCTAGTTTAGAGGTGACTTTTCTTCTTGTCAGGGCCCCATTTCCTTTCCTAGAGGGGAAATGCTCAATAGGACAAAAACACAACATCTCACGATCCACCTAAAGGTGTCAAGGCGATAACGACATGGCTCAAATGGTTTTGCCCTTACCAATTTTTTTAGTTAAGAACAATGATTCACAGGTGCCAACACATGGACATGTAAACATTTTGTAATAGAATTGCATACGACCTTTTAGGGCTAATTGTTAAGAATGAATTTGTTGTTAACATGTGTCTTCTGGCCGGAAGCTTGTTGCTCCCTTTATTCTATAAAAAGGGAAATCATGGCCAAAAGAAGGGTTCAGATTTGTGGGAAATGTCTTGTAGGTTCAGTTTTCTTGTTCCTTCGGGTTTTCCTATTCTATTTCCAGTAGCGAGTCAAGGTGAAGCAAACAAGCTGTAGAATATTTTACAGAGCAAATAAAGAATATTTTTAGTGTCAAATTTTGTATAGGTTCTTGAAGGAGTTATATGTAAATTTTATCTTGTGACAGAGATAACATTTTGTTTAAAGAAAAACAAAATTCTGACCTTTTTCTCTCCATTGCATGATTCTATCATTTTTAAACGAAATTAATCAAGGGTTTATTTCATTTAGTGCATTGTTATGATGTATGTAGCTTTCTATTTATGCTTCGGCCCAAGGGGTCAATTAAATCGCTTAAATGGAGTTGCAGAATGATAGGGCTTATGCAAGGATTTTAGATAAGTAGTTTTGGGTTAGGGTTACAAATGGGATACATTGTAAGGCAATATCATCTCATATTTTATGTTATTAGATCAAATTCTATCACATTTTCAGGTTTATGTTTTATATCTTTCAGGTGCCCAATGGAGTAAGGCACTAATCAGCACTTGTAACCGATTTTGTTTATCAGCCTTCATTTGCTTTCAACTGATGAATCTCTACAAATCTTCTAAAATATCATAATATCATTTGTTAATTTTTATGCATTTTCTGAAAGTCATCCCACCCTTCTCATACTCTAGCTTAAGGTTGAGGATCAGGGAAGGATTTTCCATCCTTGAGTATTCTCCCTTTCTGTTGAGTCTTTTTATGAGATAATCTACTTTGTTTTCAGTAAATTCTTGAGTATCATTGTAGAGAGCAGGGGATTTACTGAAGGGATCACCCTCTCGGGTCCTGCAGAGCCTGAAGTGTAGAAGGATTTTATGTCCTTGTTAAAGTTGGTCCAAGTCTGATGGATATTGATAGTTGGAGGTGGCTCTCCATAGATATTTGGAGGAATCAGCTTGGTCTCTGCCTAGTGGCAATGTAAACCCATCCATTTTTGGGAACCAACAAAAATGGCGACTCTGCTGGGGAAAATATGAATTGCAAAGAATCTCTGGTAAAAAAGATTTGCCTAAATATATAGTCGAGTTTATCCCATCTGAGTCACCAACAAAAATGACGACTCTGTTGGGGACTGTTGCATAAAGTTGTCGGGGTCTTTTGTGATTTGATGGTTGAGCGTTGCTCCCGCATCATAGGACTAACACTTTTTCCCATAGAGTGGAGTTTCTTAACCTGTCCCTTGTCGGTTTGAGTCAATTCTCATAAATGTTGCTGGAGAATTTGGTGTAGTTCATCTTCTATAAAGAGTTTGGTCCAGATCTGTCTATCTTTCAAGATTATTTGTAATACCTCACAAGTTGAGAGTGGCGACTCTGAGACTCTGAGATCTATGCACCAGTGTGTGTTTTCTTGAAGAAGAACCAAGAAATTTACAGAAAAGATAAAGCAGATTTGAGCTCTTATGATGAAGTACCCTGACAAGTTGAGGATGGAATCTATATAATGTCGTTTTATGATAAGGAAGCATTGCAATGTTGTGTTCAAACAAATCTGACCTGTGAAGGAATTCCTGTTGTTTGAGTATTTATCCTTTGCAAGGAGGTGGCAACTCTATCAAAAGATCAGTGTTAAAGATTTGAAGGATTGAAGGTGATTTTGAAAGCCCTAGGTTAAAGAAGGTAGCAACATCTTTAACATTTCCAGGTATTTATATTTTCATGAGTCAAGTGTATTTTCATGAAAATTGTGCATGAAAAAATATTCCCTAAAGAGTGAAAGAAGCACTAAGGAAGGGAATGGTAGTGATTATTTTACATACTCCTGTGATTCAGTTTTTATTTTCTATATGAGATTAGATGGAGTATGTTTTGAGCCTTTGCAATGTGATAATTAAAGATTTATGGAAAAAGGAAAGAAATAGGGAAATGAATGAAAATATGTATCATGTGCCTGTGCTTCCCTATGAAATGTCAAATATAAATGTGCAACCTCTGTCGAATTACCATAAAGCTTTCTTTATGGAAAGATATAAGCCATTGAACTTTAATGGTATCCAAGGTTTCCTACATCTTGTTCCTATAAGGGTTAGGGAACAATTACCAGGATTTAGTGGGAAAAGGTCACAGTTAACACGCCAACATTTGTAGGAGTTTTCTAAGTTAATGGAGGATTTTGAGATAAATCAAGAAGATGTTTTCATGAAGTTGTTTGTTCAGTCTTTGAAGGAAAATGTCAGAGACTAGTTTTCTTACATGCCAATATGTTCTATCTCATTATGGAATGAGTTGAAGGTAGCATTCATGGAATAGTTTGGTGAAACAATTGATCCAAGCTCAGTTATGAAAACATTCATGGGTATCCAGAAAGAAGAATATGAGTTAGTACCCGCTTTTAATCTTAGGTTTTCTAGGGCATTGGATGACATTCCTAGCAACTATAGACCAAATGATGCAGTGTGCTTAGTTGTTTACTTGGTTGCATTTGACGAGGAAGAGAGTTATTTACTAAGAGATAAGGATCCTAAAACCTTGCATCAGGCTTATAGGATAGCAATGGATATTGAAAATAAATTGAGATATGGAATCCCTAAGGGTTATCTATTTGCAAGGGTATGTTATCCTAAGATATTAGAGATTAAAGAAAGACATGGATCAGAAGATAAAAATTTGTATCAAGCTCTTTACATCCCCATTGATCACATTAGCCTTGTTATTGATTATGATTTGAAAAAAAATATGAGTGAAGAGAACTTGTCCCAGGCAGTGGTTATTCCTCATACTGATGAAGAAAAGGTTAATGAGAAATTATCTAACATATTAGATGTAGAAATGGATATGATGTCAATTATTTTACTAAATGACAACAACAATGGTTCTTCCAAGAATGAGATTCGATGGGAGATTTGTCTACAGCCTTGTGTTTCAGATAAATCCAACAATGAGTATAAAGAATTGGAAAGTGTTATGTCTGATATTGATGCAAGTATGCAAGATTTTGATGATATGAATTCAGTCTCTCAGGAATCAATCATATATGATGATGAAAACTTAGATGATAAGATCCCACCAATTTTAGTTAATAATATTATTGGGATAGAAAGATGCATGATGTGTACAAATGAGGAAGTTGTCTTAATACAAGCCATTTCTAGCATTAAGGACCAGACTGTTCTAAACTGCTCTCATTTCCAAAATGTCCTAGAGTTGACCTCTATGTTTGAGAGGAATCTAGTTCAAAATAATCAGAATGATCATGGCAAATTTGCTTTGTTGGGGCTTATGAATGTCTTAACATGGAACATTCATACTATGGGGATCATATTGTTTGGTGTTGTTCCAGTTTAGGTTATGATTCCTAATGAACTCGAAGATAAGATAAGAAATGATTTTAGTGAAAATATCAATGCATTATTTGATGAAGATGCAGATGAAGATCAGTTGGTGCTTTGTTATAATGTTTTTGAGAAGGGTTTTCATATTGTTCTTAACCCTTTGTATGAAGAAACAATTGAGAATCTGGACACTATTGTATCAACTTTTGAAATGGAATATTATAAAGATAAAGGTGTAATACCTGAATTAATGATAAGTAACAATGATTAGTTTTCTCCTATTGCTGATATTGTCGACATTAAATTAGATACAGAGAAAGGGGGTGAAATATTTGTCCGATTTAATGAATTGCAATTACATGAAGGGGTCATCTATGATCCTTTTCCTTCTCTTGATAACAATTTTCCAGTTATGATCAGTAAGAAGGTGGATATTTCAAAGAGTCCCTATTTCAGTAGGCACGTTGATATTGCAAGTGAGGCATGTTTTCTCAGTTATGTGCCAGAATACGAGATTTTCCTTTTTTCAACAAGATGATGTTTTTACAGAATGGGATATTGGTTGTAGTCAGGATGTGTGTTATTTTCAATACAACGCATATATGTCACAAAATAAAAAATATTCTATATTATTGCACAAAGTTTAGATTTTCAGCAGTAATTGCAGTGATAAATGTAAGCATAGTGGTTCGATGAAAGTATCCAACATGTTTGAGAAATGGTTTTTCATTTATGTTATTAAATTACATTTGATGCTTTCAAAAGAAAATCATGTTTATGACAGAGGAAAGTACTGGTTAACATTTGCATATGGCATTGGGTCATCATATGTGGTTTGACCCTACAGGCCACAAATATTTTGGGGTAGAGTAAGTTCTTCTGACTCTATGCCTAATGGAGTTATTAATAAATCCCTCTTGAATTGCCTGTTCATGGAAATTTTTTGAGGTTCTACTTTTCTTAAAGTAGTTGTTATCCATGAGCATTACTTAGGTTTGCTTTGGTAGTGTAGTATCATTTCTATTGAAGTTACCTTGTCTAGGTAATTTCTTTTTGGTTTGTCCCTGCAATTGGTCTGCTTCACCCAAAGATTCGAGTTTCTCATCTCACTCCTATGAAATGAGCGTCCCCAACTAGAGCCACTAATAGCTCTGAAAATTGATTTCATGAAATTTTCAATTTTGAGCTCAAATATTGATTTTATGCTTTTCTTTGTATCCTCTATAAATGATCCAGGTCTAGGATTAAGGGTTTATCAAGATTTCTTATGTTTTGTGAAGAAAACCCTAGCAATAATATATTTTATCGTTACCTTTTTCCCACTTAAAGCCAAGGGTTGTTTACCATGGGCGGGGCCATTTTACTTCCTAAGTATTAAGTGGTGGTCAACCAGTTTATGAAATATGATTTTTCCTAAGTCATGCACATAAAATTTTCCCTATGATAGGTCTCCCTTTAAATATTTGTGCCCACGCTTATATTTTCCTAAGTCCGAAAGTCCTAAGTATTTCAGGGAGTTGCTAAAGACAGAATGAATCCAACAGTTCGCGCTTCCCCATGGTCAAAAGTGCAAGGATGATAAAGATCGTGACATTGCAAGATTGTGCCACGTGTTTTCAATGAAAACTGACAAGGTTGGCAGTATAATCGATCAAAGCATTGTGTTATCAATTCTCAGGCAGTAAAAGTCGGTTTACTAATAGTCCTATCAATTGGCACATGTTCAAAATGAATGGCGATCTTATGTCCTAAGGTAAAAGGTGCTCCATTTTTAAATCTAGAGGAGTTAACAGGTATTGTGCAAAGCAGTAAAGTTTGAACAAATATGATGACCCCCGTATCCCCGCGATGGAAGTTGCAAGGAAGTTATGGACCGCGACATCACGAGATGATGCCACATGTCCCAGGCTGACCAAGAAGACCTACAGTGAAGCCGCTGACGAAGTCTGGTCAAAAGATGATGTGGTGCTGATCAGTCATGATTTTGTGGGTCCACAGATACAGATGGAAGGTCAAATGTCGTGTCGACAAACAATGATCGTTAGATTTGTCAAGCTGGGTAAGATTTGTGGTTGAGTTTCAAATGTGAAATTAGGAGGGATTATAGAAGGCATTGGGCATAGCTTGCGGGGGAGAGGCAGAATGAATAGGATATAGACTTGTCCACTCAGGATGATTAGTGACCAGTTGGGAGATTTTGATGTCGACCCAGTCTAGGAGGATTATTTTCAAATTTTCTATTGAGCAAAGGACTGATTCAACAAGGCAAGGACGATATCTCTGAGATGTGAAAGGATCAGGATAAGCTTCCAGTTCAAGTGTGATGGAGCACGAGTTCTCTGATGAATTCAGAGATTTTCTTGTTGACAAAGATCCTAAAGTAGAAGAATGTACACCCATGGAAGAATAGCATCAGGATAAAATCACTCGCATCAGATGAACCTTGATATAAGAATACAGTGGATGTGATAAGCATAAATTCTAGTGTCCATAGCTGGCAGATTGAATTAAGAGCACCAGAGTGATGATGTTTCACAAATAGGCACTACTTGATGAAGTATTGTTCAACTATAAATACAACAAGGTGGTGATTAAATTGGTAGGAGAATATGAAGCCTTTTCATTTTCTGAATGCAGTTTTTCTTTTTGCAAAGGGAATGACGTTTGAGCAAGCTTGTAGATGGAGTTGCAATATACTCTGTGATACTGGATGGATTTTTTCTCTCATGTGTGAGTATGTCTATTGCCAGAGGGGATGTGAAAGTGGGGAGGATTCCCAAAGGGGGTGTGAAAGCCTTTTCTTATGAAGAAAGGCCACACATGGCACAACCTTTGTGTCTACTCTGCCACTAGATGGCAGGGGGTTCTAAGAGAGAGCCTGCAGAGAAATGAAAAAGGAACATGTCTGGGTAGGGAGTGGAAGAAATCCATCCATGTAGCTGCATGGAAGCTGTGACCCCTCCCCCACATATTATGTTTCCCCCCTAACTCCCCCTCCCACTGCCTCTGATCCTGGGCATGAAGGTTGAAGCTCCTCCTCTAGTTTAGAGGTGACTTTTCTTCTTGTCGGGACCCCATTTCCTTTCCTAGAGGGGAAATGATCATTAGGACAAAAGTGCAACATCTCACACTCCATCCAAAGGTGTCTAGGTGATAACGACATGGCTCAAATGGGTTTGCCCTTACCAATTTTTCAGTTAAGAAGAATGATTCACAGGTGCTAGCACATGGACATGTAAACATTTTTGTAATAGAATTGCATGCGGCCTTTTAGGGCTAATTGTTAAGAATGAATATACTATTAACATGTGTTTTCTCACTAGAAGCTTACTGCTTCCCTTATTCTATAAAAAGGGAAATCATGGCCAGAAGAAGGGTTCAGATTTGTGGGAAATGTCTTGTAGGTTCAGTTTTCTTGTTCCTTGGATGTTTCCTAGTATGTTTCCAGTAGCGATTCAAGGTGAAGCAAACAAGCTGTAAAATCTTTTACAGAGCAAATAAAGAAATGTTTTAGTGTCAAATTTTGTATAGGTTCTTGAAGGAGTTATATGTAAATTTTATCTTGTGACAAAGATAACATTTTATTTAAAGAAAAATAGAATTCCGACCTTTTTCTCTCCATTGCATGATTCTATCATTTTTAAACGAAATTAATCAAGGGTTTATTTCATTAGTGCATTGTTATAATGTATGTAGCTTTTTGTTTATGCTTCGGCCCAAGGGGTCAATTAAATCTCTTAAATGGAGTTGCAGAATGATAGGGCTTATGCAGGGATTTTAGATAAGTAGTTTTGGGTCAGGGTTACAAATGGGATACATTGTAAGGTAGTATCATCTCAGATTTTATGTTATCAGATCAAATTCTTTCACATTTTTCAGGTTTATGTTTTATATCTTTCAAGTGCCCAATGGAGTAAGGCACTAATCAGTGCTTGTAACCAATTTTGTTTATCAGCCTTGCTTTACTTTCAGCTGATGAATCTCTACAAATCTTCTAAAATATCAGAATATCATTTGTTAAGTTTTATGCATTTTCTGAAAGTCATCCCACCCTTCTCATACTCCAGCTTAAGGTTGAGGATCACTGAAGGATTTTCCATCCTTGAGCATTCTCCCTTTCTGTTGAGTCCTTTTATGAGATAATCGGCCTTGTTTTCAGTAAATTCCTGAGTATCGTTGTAGAGAGCAGGAGATTTACTGAAGGAATCACCCTCCCGGGTTCTACAGAGCCCAAAGTGTTAAATTTGGTCCAAGCTTGAGGGATATTGATAGTTGGAGGTGGCTCTCCATAGATATTTGGAGGAATTAGCTTGGTCTCTACCTAGTGGTAGTGTAAACCTGTCCATTTTTGGGAACCAACAGGTGGAATGACTTACAAGAGTGATAGAACCATGCAACATAGAGTCATTAGTCCCAGTGTAGGGTTTTGTTGGAAAAGAAGATGATGGTCATGCATCCATCTGCCCTTGAATAAATCTCATATATCCATTGTGTAGTGCCTTTCCGTTTGGTGTCACGAGCGAGGGTTTAGTCATGGAGAAGGAGGTGGATGGATGTTGGCATGAGCCCTAGCAATGGAACATAGGACATCCTTAAAGGTAAGCCTGCCACCAAAGACTGGATAAAATGGCAAGTGACTGGAGGCATTAATGCCAAATTCCCCTTCACCATTAGAAAGATTACCCGAGCCAAGGCAACCATCACTCATAGAGAGAGCTGAGTGAGGAGTCTCGAGTACATTTTGTGAAAGGGCTACTTTGTCATGAGGGTTTTAGTTTAGAACTTTTTTTTTCATGTGGGGGAAAGGATATAATAAATGAGTGTGTTTCAATGGTTGTGATAACATTTATTGACTTAATGTCCAATATTTTCCACAACATTGCATCAATGGTTGTGACTTTAAAGTTGTTATTGTGATGATGACTACCCATAATTGAATGAAATGTATCTCTAAGCACTAAAAAGAAATGAATCATATGATACCACACCAATGCACAAGTATTGGTCTCACCTTTGCACAAGTATCAAATTCACTTTTTGGGGGGGCTATTTTGGACACCTTAGCAAAAACATGTTGATGTGACCCTGAAACCTTAGTTATAAGCAATGGAATTTCCATGTAAGCTATTGTAAAAAATTGGGAGTGATTTGAAATTTCCATATAGGATTTTAAGAAGTGCAAAGTTAGGGTGCTTGACTACTGGGTCTTCTCCCCTAGAAGTCTTCAATTCTATAACCTACTTGATGGCTTCTTGTAGGGTAGGTGGTCCAATTAAATTAACTAGCCCCTTGAGAGATTTAATTAATGCTTCGATGAAGAGCATAGTCAATCCTCTCTCAATGATTTCTAACATGATCACTGACAACTTTTAAAACTATGTTGTACATATTTCCCCATTGAACAACACTATTTGAGCTAAGTCAAATATTTGAAATAAAATTCAAGATCCTTTCATGAGATGATGAAAATATTACCTTAAGTGATTAGATTGTGCTACTACCACTTATGTGTGCAATATCCTACAAATACAAGGTGGATAACTCGATTGCTTTATATTTTGCCATTGTTTCAAGGGACATTTATGAGTCTATCTTCTATACCCATGCATGAATTGAACATCTATTAGATCCATCATAGAGAGAGTGTCAACTTCCCTAAAGTTTGATGCACATATCTCTAAGATACTTGAAACCTAGCCTTAATTCTAAATCACTCGTGTGCTTCTTATAGCTCATATAATTAGTGAGAGACATTTCATTTCAAAACTCCTCGAGAAGATCTTTGAATTTTGCATGATAAGCCCTAATATCATCAAATAGTAATTTCTAGGACTTAGGTTCTAGGGCCTCTACCTCCTTATTTAGAAATGTAGGTTGAAATGGTCTTGTAGCTAAAACAAGAATAATATTTTCTATGTGGCTTTGAGTGGCATCTAGATTATCACCCTTAGAAGCAATTGTTTCAGTTGTCAATTGTTTACTCATATTGATATTATTATCTATCTTTTGAAGTAGTCATGTGAAAATATCAATCATCATATCAAATGCTCTTTCATCCCACCATCCAAGTTGGTATTTGTGTTTGTTCTTCTCTCTCATTTTTTCTATATTATTATTCTCTACAATTAATTGTGTAGGAGATAATTGAGTATGCACTCTCTATAGATCAACCTTGCTTCATGATCTCCCTCAAGTGATATTGAATTGCTCTATCACTATACTATATAAACTAAAACATGCAAAGTTAAATTCCAAACACACAAGCTATCAAGATCACTAGCTTTGATACTACTATAGTTACTTCGGCCAAAATAATAGTGCAAATATAAATCTTAACATTTCAAATACACTTATTATTTGAATAACATTATCAACCCTAACACTTAATCATGTCTTAGACAACTCAAATTAAAAGGACTATGTATGCATTAGCAATGCCGTCACATTTCAAAGAAAACAAATGATAAAAATAATTCTCAATCTTCTTATTAAATAATGAACAACAAATTATAAGTGTCTCAATCTCTAACTTAGTAAATTACTAGTTTTATTACATTCAAATAGTTCTATAATTTGTGTCCAATGAAGCTCAAATACTAAATTTGTATAAGACTATCCTAGGAAATTTTCAATGTTTTCATCCTGGAATTCTCTTGCTTGAACACAATTGCTCAAAATGGATTCAAAAGGGATTTTTGATTAATATAGATGATGATCATGGATGAAAACATTTGGCCTATTATATCCTCCACAAATAAAACAAGTTGGCCAATGTCAAGTGCACCTATGACTTCAAATTTAAAATAGTGACCATGGATAGAAGAGATTCCACTTTGAAATAAAATGGTACCAAAGAAAACTATTGAGAACAATACAAAATGTGTTGGAGAGTTAAGAGAGGAACAAAACCATAGAAATAAATTATTGGAGATTGAGGATTGGTCATATCATAAAACTCAAAATAAAGACAAGGCATTGGGGGTTGAGCAATGAGCATGATAGGATGGGAAAGGATGACACATGCAACATTGAGACAAATGACAAAAAAAAAAGAATGGTACAATGAAACAATTGAAAGGCACACAATATACTAAAACGGGGGTGGGGGTGGGGGGGATCAGTACATAGAAATTTGAATTAGATTGAATATTAATTACCATTGATAACTTCTCCATACATCACATCCATATTTATCATTAAGCTCAATTTCTAGCATCATAACAAGTAAAGATCATAAACACGCATTCACACATATGAACACCAGATTTACGTGGAAACCCAAATGAGAAAAACCATGGTGAGAATAGCTACTTGTATCTACTACCCAAATCCAGCCTCACAAAATAATAGATCACTTTCAATATCAAGTAGGCACCAACCTACTAGAGACAACAATCCCCAATTATGTTTGTAGGCACCAACATATAGGAGACACTAATCTCCTAATACAAAATATGAGCACCAACTCAACATCTCACAAGAATAGAAAGAATATGAATTGCACACCTTCAACTCTAAACATGCAACTTGCTATTGTTTTTATCAAACTTTAGAGCTTTCTCCATTATTGCATATAATCTTTTGATGAAACCGCAAAATAATTGGAATGCAACTCATATTGCATTACCCTCAAATTCACATATCAAACACCTATCAAATAATTACATTGAAGCCCAATTGCATAGCTTTTTTCCAACTTTCTAGGACAAATCCTAGAACACTATATATGAATTACAATGACAATTACAATGATATGTTGGCCTAAAAATAAAGATTATTGCATTTACAAGTCAACCACAAACATAACCCTTAATTAAAAGTGTAGTAGGCTAGGTCCAATAACCCACATGGTATTCCATAAAAAAGAACACGCTATGCAGTTCACAATATAACCTTATTTGGTCCCAACAATCATCCACATGCTACCTCCTGTGAACACATGCTACAAACCTTTAGCACATCAATCCAGAATAACAACCTAGTTGGTCAACTCGCACGGTGACCATTATGTCACTTCAAATTTTGCGTCCGTAGAAGATCCACTTTGAAAACTCTACAATATGATGAAACATGTTTAGACATAATCTCCTTCCAAACCACATATCTTAACTCTTAACTATAAATAAATGCATATCATAACAAGTTACCCAAACAAGCTCACTGTTTGGGTAACTTACCTCATACACTTCTAAATCACCTCCACTGACTAGAATAGATGCAAGATGATACTACAAATATACCTCAATTGATTCCACCATCATATCTGGCCACTATACTTTCGCAACTCAAAATGCTTTGATATGATATGACATTATTATGTACTCTTCATTCTTTCAGATGCCTTGACATCAATGACAAGTTGATTAATATCCACAACCTACTAACTCCTAGTTGACACTCCTTTGACATTAATGATAACACATGTTCAACAATAGTATGAATTTATGATATGTAGAAGGGAAAAGTAGAGTTGGAAGAAGAGACATACTCAAGAAAGGAAAACACATAACATACAAAAATAAGAAAGACACAAGTGCAGACCTAATATGTATGGACTTAAAGATTGATTAGAATAGAACTTGATAATATCATTATCCTAACAATTTCCTTGAATAACTTTCAAGTTGGTTGCATATAGAGTAATGGAACAACTAGAAGGTTGATGACGTGTAAACTATAATACATTTTACTTATTTATCATTTAAGTAAATACATAACTTGCTTTCTAATTTTTATTTCTTGTAGAATTGACTACAATACATAAATATATTTAAAAACAACCTCATCTCCATTACTTCTTAAATATTGAGATTTACCAAATAATTTAAATTTTAGTTTTATCAAATAAAATGTTTTTTTCCTTTTAAAAAAGAAGTGTTTGGTAAAAAATTTAGCATGATCGATGACGCGGATTAGATAACCCTGTGATCATAATGACCTAATGAGAGTTTGAACCTTGGTGGTCACAACAACACCACCACTATTGGAAGAACACTATTGAAAGAACACTATTGGAAGAACCCAAATAATTTAAATGTTTAGAAAATAAATAAAAATGACATGTTTTGAGATGAACTTTCTTCAATTAGACAGAAAGTTAAAAAAGTTAATGGTTGATTAAAATCTTTTAAGTGTTATAACTTAAAAGGATAAGATAGACAGACCAGTCAAAGTTATAACACTCTTTCTGGCTTATCACATTGTGATCCTTTCGTCTGGATTGTCCTTTCAGAACTTAAGTGGAAAGCTCTGGGATAAAAGGGATGCTTTCAGTGAAGCCACGCAACCGACAAGACCGTCCATTGAATTTCATGGGGGTTTCCATTTTCAAAGAGAAATCAATTAGTTACTCCCCCGCCAAAGAAAACAGCCAAAACATTTATTCACTCTGCACAAATATGAATTAATTACAAGTTGCTATGATATGACATTTGAAATTTCTCCGCATCTTCCTTGCCTACCCAACCCTGACTTTTCTTCCCATGGAATTTCTGAGAAGTTGCGCAATGCCTTTTGTATAATACCCCTTCTCTTATCAGCTAAAAGTCCATTGCTCTATAAATTTCCACAAGTCTGAAGCAACACAAGCAGCAGGTTGCGAATTATGGATTTCGATTATGCCATCCCTCCAAAGTAAGTGTGAGCTTGTGAATTCTTGTCTGGATTATAAGTTACAGATGTTTCTGTGCTATAAATTTGTTTTTCTTGTTATGTGTGAAGGGTTTAAGAGATCTCATGAAACAGGTTGTGATGGAAATTAGAGATTAGCTGGATAGAAAAGTAATTTAAATTTTTTGTTCAGTGTTAAATCTGAATTTTCTTTCAGAACACATATGTGGGTTCAACCGGAAAATCATTGATTTTTACAATATTCGAACTTCCTTTCAAATTTAGGGATTTTAACCTGAGAAGACTCGATTTTTGTAATGTTCACATGGCCACATGGTGCTGATTTGTAGAATTGTTGTTGCAGATTCACTGCTGGTCATGTGAATGCGGCTTTTCTTACTTCGTCTGGAGTCCTGCACCAGGCATGGAAAGAGATATGTAGTATTTCTACAAATAATATAGATACTTCTATTGTAAATGAGTATGAAAGCGTTGTATATGTGACCTTCCGTTCGCTTTATGGAGAAGATTTCAATGTCAGTGATGGCAGATATGGAGAGTGTAATATCCAGAATGACAACGGAGTGTTCTCTGCCAACCTCAAGGTTGATGATGGCAAGCCTGCCCTTGTTTTCAAGGGGGCTCTCAACCGATTCTTGCATACCATGCAAAGTTCAAATTTAGAAGCCCAGGTAAAATGATCCTACATATTTCATAGTTGCTCTGCCATTTATGCCATTTTTATGGAGATCCAAGTTCTTGAATTTAAATGTAATGAAAGTTATTTGTTTGTTCCAACAGATGCAGAGATTTGCTAATCAAAAAAAGGAACAAGCCATTATATTTGTGGGTCATTCCATGGGAGGTGCAGTAGCAACCCTGGCCACCATCTGGTTTCTGGAAAAGAGATTAAGAAACATCTCCCCTTTTTGCATTACATTTGGTTCTCCTTTGGTAGGAGATGCTAGTCTTGGGGAAGCAATTGGGCGTGAAGATTGGTCTGGCAAATTCTGTCATGTGGTTTCCCAATATGATATTGTTCCCAGGATGCTTCTTGCACCATTTGAATCGATTTCTGAGCCTTTGAATACAATTATGCCCCATTAGGGGAGCATAATTGGTATTGACTCCATTGCTGCCTCAAATCTTTCTATTGAAGAGGCTTGCATGAGTCTTTGTGACAGTGTCTTGAAGTTCACATCTACCATAGCTAAAAATTACCCAGGTGAATCTGTTCTCAGAAGCCCATATAGACCCTTTGGTAGTTATATGTTCTGTTCAACCCAAGGTGCAGCTTGTATTGAGGACCGTGAAGTTGTGTTGAAGATGTTATATTTCATCATGCAAAGCACAGAAGAGAATTGTGTTGATAGAGTTGCAGGCTCCTGCATTTCTTATCACACAGGCTATGGCCAAATGTTGGAAAATATCACTGAATGCTTATTTAATGAAACAAATATTGCAAACCCCATCTCAAACTCATCCTTTGAGATGGGAATAGCATTGCAAATGGAAGCAATTGGCGTTGGGGCTCAGGTAATCTCATTAAATCTACCCTTTCTATAATAAGATGACCATCTGAAACATAGATTCAGAAATTGATTTTTTTTATAGGATTTCTTTTCCAATTTTAGTATTTTTTTTTTTTTGTCAAGATTTAGTTTCGTCCCGGTAAATTATTGTGGTATTTGATTTTGTGTCAATTGAATAGAATAGAAGACTTTTTAAGACTACAATACAAAAAAAATCTCTCATACGACAGCAGACTCTGCTCTTTTTACTTTCTGAAATTATTTTTATATTTAATTTTTTGTCAATTGAATAGAATAGAAGACTTCTAATGTCCACAATATCAAAAATAACTCATAATACAGTAGACCTTGCTCTTTTTACTTTCTGAAATGCTGATCTTCACAAATGAATACTTGAAATTATTTATAGATTCAGTCTTTAGAAATTGAATTTTTCATAGGATTTCTTCCTTTTATCAAAATTTTGTCAAAATTTTGTCAAGTCTTTGTAAATTATTTTCGTATTTGATTTTGTGTCAATTTAATAGAATAAAAGATTTTTAATGTCCATAAATACCAAAAATAGCTCATAAGACAGCAGACCCTGCTCTTTTTATTTTCTGAAATGAATACTTAAAAATATTTATAGACCAACCATTCTATTTAACCAAGAGACTTATTTGCAAGCCATGATTAGAATGTTAGTACTGGTAAGTGTGGGTTGCATTCAAAATCAAAATGATACCTCTATATGCCTCATAGAGATCACCAGATTGAAATTCAGCCTAGCTACAGATCATTTTGGTTGAGTTGCATTCAATACTTTGTTTCCATTTGCCACTTTTTTGACAGATAAAATGGGTTCTTAGCTCCCCTCATCCTTTCTTCTTATTGTCATTTCCTTCGTTTAGATACACAGAATGGTGACTTTTCTCTAATTCTTTTAAGCAGAATGAGCATGCCCTTTTGGCTACCAGAACAGCTGGGGAGGTGAAAAACAAGCAAGACATGAACATTGCTGAACTAAATTACAAATTGAGCAACCACCAAAGTAATATGGCAGAGCTGGAATGGTACAAATTGTGTTGCAAGGACCATGGCTACTATGATTCTTTCAAAGAGCATAACAACAAGAAAGATATTCATGCAGATGGGTGCAGAATAAAGTTGGCAAATTTTTGGGATGAGATAGTTAAGATGGTGGAGAACCATGAATTGCCCGGTGACTTCCAATGCCAAAACAAATGGATTAATTCTGGCAATACATATAGGAAACTTGTGGAGCCTCTGGACATTGCACATCACTACAGACACAAAGGAGATGAAAGCTATCTTTCACCAGGTGTAAGACCCCATCGTCATGTGGTTCTGGAGAAATGGATGAAGGACAAAGAACAAACTCGCATTGGTAGAAGTGACAGAACTAAGAAGCCTCGCACAAAGTTTTCATCCTTAACAGAAGATTCCTGTTTTTGGGCTCATCTGGAAGAGGCTTGTAAAACCCTAGCAAGTCTCCAACAAGAGCAACAGCAACTTCTAGTCATTAACTCTGAACTGAAAGGAGGCCTTGAAAAGTTTGAAGATTATGTGTGGAACAGGATCAAAGTTCGTAGTATTTCTGCTGAGGTTTTCTTGGAGGAGAGTAGCTTCATGAAATGGTGGCATCAGTACAGACAGCTTCAACTTCAATCTCCTCCTTGGCAGTCAAATTCTCCTTTGTTCAATTTCATGGAAGGAGAGAGTTGGAAGTTGGAAATTTAGAGGAAAGAGTTTTTGCCATCAGTGACTAAGATCGTTGGGGTTGATATGTTGTTGCCCATTTCTGCTGTTTCTTTCTGATATTTGTTTCTTTCAGATACATCAAATTTCTATTATGTTTAATGAGTGTAGTTTTTGGATTCAATTGTATGGGATTTTTTTGCATTATCGTTTCGGATCACATTGGTAATCCATCATCAGAATGAAATAAGAGAGCTCCCATTTCTGCTGTTTCTTTCTGATATTTGTTTCTTTCAGATACATCAAATTTTTATTATGTTTAATGAGTGTAGTTTTTGGATTCAATTGTATGGGATCTTGTTGCATTATCATTTCAGATCACATTGGTAATCCATCATCAGAATGAAATAAGAGAGCTGAATGAAATAAGAGAGCTGAAGCTGAAAGAGAAAAAATATATTTATAATATTGATAAAAGGATTCCAATATGTATGTGAAGTTATTTGAGTTCAGATTTGTAATGAATCAAACCATAGCAGCATTAATCTTTTGGGGAAAAAATAGTCTAACCAAAAGTATAAGGTTTTTTAAAAAAATGGAGAAAAAATGGGCAAAAAATTCGGATTTATAAAAAAAGGTAAAAAATTATAGAAACATAATCAAAAACTACTTTTTTTATATATTTAAGGGCATTTCCATAGCATACAGAGTTCAACCCATGAATTGTAGAAAATAGATATTTGTAGTTTATATTCATATCATGATTACATTGCACAAAACATAACACAACAACATAAATAATAACTACATAGTGATAGTTGTCAAAATGTCAATTATAATATAGTTTGTGATTTTATAAGTCAGCCTATAAACTAAGTATGAAGCTTGTGCTTTTTCTCTATGCATGCCCTTTATGTTACGAACATTTGTAGACTAGAATAGATGATTTTAAGAGATGGCATACTATCTAGTTTGAGGTTACATTTATTGATTTAGTGCTATGTCAATCAGTTAATCAACAGAAGTATTATAAAATAGCTAAGTTGCTAGTACAAGTATAGGTATGAGATCCCACTAACTAATTGGTGGATTGGGAGTGGAGACCTTATGGGTTTGAGAAGCGAGAATGATAAGTTCACTAGGTGTTAGATGTGAGAAAAAACCTAACGATAGAAGAAGTGTGGGGAAACATTCCCTTTCCTCGTGGGCTGGAAGCAAGGGTTCGAGGGCTATGCCACCAAATTTTTTTTTAGAGAAAATGAGAAAAGAGAGAGTGAAGAGAGCAAATTGATCTTTGTATTGGGCGAAATGATGCTTTTAGAGGCATTTTAGAGTTACTGGCCCCTCTTGGACCAGTCCATCGTCGGTCCGGGTGTGGCTTATTTCCAACACCAACACCCCCCCTTAAGCTACATCTCTCGTGTGCTAGGACTCGAACCTAGGACCTTCCATACACTGCTGGAGTGCTCTACCACTGAGCTATTGGCCCCTCTTGGACCAGTCCATCGTCGGTCCGGGTGTGGCTTATTTCCAAAACCAACGGTCAAAATGATAAAAAATCGGACAACAAAAGGGAGATGGCAGGTAAAATAATATCTAATATTACAAACTTATGAGTTTTGCTATGAATATTTATGCCGAGAGGCATCTACAATGACATCAAAATGTCCGCAAACAAAAACAATTTTTGAAAATAATTGACATGCAAATGACAGGTAAGTGCATGAAATATGCCATGTTTCAACTTTTGTGGAGGTGTTGTTTTATTACTCCAAATAAAATAGAACCCTCACCACTTGTCTCCAGCTAGATTCACAACTTTTTGCATGCACGACTTTAATGGATTTGTATTATTGATGTTTAGTATTTTAGAAGAACATTTATTTTACAGACGATTCTCTTCTATTATAAGATATCTCTCGAAATATTTTACATATATTTTTTAAATATAGGTATACTATTATCACGTACAAGCATAAAAAAGAATCACATAAGTTGTCGAAACCAATCTCCATTTTCAACTAAAAATGTTCATAATGTCTAGCCCATGTTAGGCTTTAATACGAACACTTGGAATGTTATCGTGTTTTTTGGAGAGAAGAACATGCGGGTATTTGTTGGCCAATTGAAAAATAACAGAGCACAAAATAGAAAAACAAGGGGTCCTTCAACTGAATAACTAAATCATAGTAAAATGCAACAAAGAAACAACATTGATAAAGATGAATACTTAGAGTTTCCACCTATCATGCTGCTGAAAAACCATCTAATTTCTATCGATTCTTTGCCCTTATGCGACCAAGAACGCACTAAAGACATCGTGTGACATCATTATAAGACATTTGCGGGGATTTTCACTATTTTGAGGGTTTTTATGTGGGTTTTGCACTGATTTTAGGGTTTCTTCTATATCACGTTTTTTGCAGCCAATTATACCCACAATTGGCATCTATTGCTTCTTTCGTATTAATTATAAAGCATAATAATATTAATTTTAAAGTGAGTGTACAATATTAACTATATACTTGTTCACAACAAAATCCACGGGCTAGGATATGGAGAGAGCTTAAGTCATATTGAAGCCGCAATTTAAAGTAGATTTGTCAACTACTTCAACACTATCTCATATGTTGTGCACGATTTAGGACGATTGAGGCCCTTTCAAATTTGATTGATGACCACCATTTCTCCTCCCACTCCTTTGTTTAGGGATTTTCAAAGCTCAAAAAGAAAACTAAGGGACAAAATAACAAACAGTTACTATGTTGATTTCACATTGATTCCGATTCCATCTCAAATCGGCCCTATTTCTAAGCAACTCAATAATTTCAAGAGTTTTTCAAGGGTTTTGCGAGTTTCTACAATGATTTTTTTTCACTTTTTTTTTTGTCATTTTGGGGATTTTAAAATAATTTTAACACAATTTAAATGCAAAAAATTGTTGAAAATTAGGTCAACCATTGGTCAACAATTTTTTCATGAATTGGGATTTTTCGGAAGAATAAATTAACTGACACCAAAATTCAAGATTAATCGGATATAATTAGATTTTTTTGTAAACTATTGCTTTTTTGAATCAAACACCCCTTCTATGTTTGTTTTTTTAAAACCCATTTAATGAATGCCTACTTCTTAGAGATTGCACTTCTATTTTGAAAATAATCATACTTTAATGCTATTCAATTCAAAATTTAACTTTTAACTATTTATTTATTTTAATTATTTTTAGTTGAGATGAGGTGTAAAACACTAAAACTATGTTCCACTAGATGAAGAGACCAAGGAATATTATTTATTAAATGGTAATTAGAATATTAATAATAATTATGTTTCAAGAAATGTCAACTCTAATGTATCGTTTTTTAAATATCATTGTAGGGTTGTAGGGACAACTCGTCTTATTTTGTCTTTACATAGAGTTGACAAATCTAATATATTATTGTTTAAGTATTATTGTTGAGGTAGCTCATCCTATTTTGTATATTTATACTTAATAGGAATAAAAAATGAAATATTAAACATTACTTATTTATTCAAAGGTTTTGTTTTTACATAGAGTTGACAAATCTAATATATTGTTATTTAAGTATTATTACTGAGGTAGTTCATCCTATTTTTAATATAAGAATTAAAAATGAAATATTAAACATTAATTATTTATCAAAAGGTCTAGAATAAAGGAATAATATTGAACATTTTCACATTAATGTTGATTGCAAATATAAATAAAGGTATTGCTTTTTTAGATATAATATAATATTTTATTACTTCAAATGAATAGAGATCTTATTTGGATTTTCTTAAGATAGTAATATAAATAATAAAATACAATTAATATAGGTGAATTTGAATGAGTTATAAACTAATAAATTGAATAGTTGTTTTACAAACAAAAAAAAAAAAAAAAAAGGTGAATGGATGTGGTACTTAGTTTAGGATATGATTTGATGAAGAATAATATTTTAGTTGTACATAATTGGTTCACCAATATCTAAAAATTTATGTTCTTGAGATGCATAGTTTTAGAATTCAAACTTTTCAAAATTTTATGTAAGACAAATCCAAACCCCTTGAAGTGATTTTATGCATGGAATTGTCTTATAACCCATTAAAATCATTTTGTCAAACTATAGACTCTTGAAATGAGATTTGCATCGATCTCTAATATATGAATTTGCACAAAGATACACAATATTTAGAAATACCTTAGTGAAAGTCTAATTGCAAAAGTTAAATTTTAATGTTATATTTTAATTGTGTTTGTTGATTTCAATTTATTGTTAAAAGTATTTCTCCATGTTACATTTTATATTTGATGCTTAATCCTATGTTTGTCTTTTAAAATAATTAGATTTGTACACTTTATGCATATATTCTCATTGTAATAATTCACTAGTTTGTCAATATTTGTATCAAAGCAAATGAATTGGTTCGAAGAGGGGTGCATTTCTAGAAGTGTTGCGAGAATTTTAAGTGGGAGTATTTAATTTAATGGGACTTGTAACAACCACTCCTTGGTCACTATTAATTTTATTTATTTATTTAATTTTCAACGAGTACCAACTTAATCAAACTAGCATCTTTGTTCTAGCTTAGCAGTGTTGACTTCATAATTTCTTGAATCACCATGGTGGTGAAAACTCTACACCATCATGTATGCTTACACTTGAAGGTGATAAGCCCCTGATATCAGGGTGATCCATAGACCCAGACCTAAACCTCGAGGGTTCATTCTTGATGACCCTACCTATGTATCCCCTTATGGGAAATAAGAGGTTGTGTAGGTCATGCTCGAATGTTAGAGGGAGTTCATTCTCTCCTATTATATGAAATCTTTGATCTCTCTTTAAACCATGACTATTCATTAAGTGTAATCTATTAACATAATGCAAATATAATAAATAAAAAACTATTTGCCATCAAGTATTGTACAAATATACACAAATACACAAGTGTCATATCATTCCATAATCCCTCAATTTTCATAGAACGTCTCAAGTATACGTCAAATATAAAAAAGGTGACTAGCTCTTACACATCACATATACACAATGACTAGCTCCAACATACATGACAAATACATAGTGACTAGCTCCAACATATTGTTGGCAATATGTGTTGTCATTAATGTCAACTTGATGTCTGGCAATATGTATTGTACTTGATGGTGAGTTGTTGTTGTGTGGTCATTGATGTTGTTGTGTTGTCATGGTTTGTTGAGGGAGATGTTATACACACTAATGTGTTGATGGAAATGATAATAGTATAATGATGATTAGTTGTGGATTTCTAGCATCATGATGATGTGTTTTCTTTGGCCCTGACACTCTTGTCTAGGCTAATGTTGTTTTTGGAATGTTTGTAGTATGATGAGATGTGATATACAGGAAAGAGTATCTAAAGTATAGCTAGAAGAATGCTTTGCATTTATCTGCAGTTGAGGATTTGGTCTTGTGAATTTGAATATGATGTTTATGCTCTGTGGACATTGCACTACTATCTTTTTAGGTTCCTAGTGTTGCAGATGAAGTGGCTAGTGATTGTTATTTATTGACAGTCTAATTGTTTGTTAGAAGTGGATTTGATTGGTTCGAAAAATGCTCTACATTGATGTTTCAGGTGTTGTGACTTGGAGGACATGCTTGTAATGTTTGTGCATTATCTTGGTTTTAGTTTCAGTTTGTGAGGTGTTCTAGAAGAAGATCAATTGATGTTTTGTCCAAGACTATGTTTCTTGGCGTTTTGGCAATGAAGTGTTTTGTATCTATTTGTGTTGCGCTAGCACGTATAGAAGTGATGGTGAGAAATAATTATTTGGGAATACTATTGGATGTTATATGAATGTCCTCATGTTCTCTACATGGTGTTGAATGGTCAATTTGGTATTGCGTTGTCTTTGATGTTGTCTTTTTGGGTAATTGTTGTGGTATAGTCGACAGGGTTTTGTTTTCCAGCTTGTGTTATTATCTGAATGATATGTGCTGATTTTGGAGAGTGTGCTAAGTTGTATTTGGGTCCTACCTTTGGGGTGTGACAATGTGCATTAAGCTAGTTCATTTGGATGATATGTTTTGGGCCAACTAGTTATGTGCTACATTGTTTATCTACATTTTACCTTGTTGCCAACCTTGGATGTTGTGCACCAACATGTATATTGGGTGGAGCCACTTAGAAGAAGTATAATATAATATTTTAGGTCCTCTCTATCTCTTAGATTGGACCATATTCACCACAATTATGTTTGATGGTCAACTTGATAGGACTTATGCTTTTCTCTTGTTCTAGCCGACCTAATTGATGCTTTTAGATGTAAAGGTTCATATATGTAGAAGATCAATTTAGTATGGATCATGTGATGTTGTGACATATAATTGTGAGGTGAGTGTGTGAATTAGAATATGTGCGATTGTTCTTTCATGATCATATCATTTATAGAGTTTTGTGATGCAAAGATAGTGAAAATGTGGTGGTGATTGTTGTTGGAGTTGGTTGCTTATAACAATGGTTCAAATGCAAGTTCATATTTGGAGAAGAATTTATCTTATATCGAATGTTTATCTACCTTGCTCGAAGATAGTGGATATTCTCAACAAGTCCTCATGTATCTTGCCCTAGAGTAGTGAGCTTCAGCCTATAAGTCCTTATGTATCTTGCCCTAGAGTAGTGAGCTTCAGCATACAAGTCCTTATGTATCTTGCCCTAGAGCAATGAGCTTCAGCCTGCAAGTCCTTATGTATATTACCATGGGATAGTGCATCTCAGCCTAGAAGTCATGTTTAGGTGTCAATGTGTTTCTTTGGTAGTGAGCCTAAATTAGATATGTAATTATTTCATATATTGTGAGTTGACTCTCACCGTGGTTTTTCCCTACTTAGATTTTTCATGTAAATCTAGTATTCCCTTGTGCATTGTGACTCATTGTATTTTTAATTTATGTTGATAAGGTTAAAGATAAGTTGACAGTGTTTTGGGAAAATAAAGTTTAACCTTAGTTTTTTGAGTTATGGACTCACCCCCCATTCTCAGTCCTATGGTGTGTTTAGTATCAAAGCCGAGTTCCCCAGAAGAAGCTTAATCACTTGAGGTAGATCTGAAATGGTACATGATATATCTTACAAGATTCCCAATTTTGATGTCACAAACTACTCCTTCTAGAAGATGAGGATGGAATCGTATCTCAATTCTATGGAATATGGAATTTGGAACTCTGTTGTAGATGGTTATACTACTCCATCTACTCCACTTACTACTCCGGATGAGATTAGGGAACATGTGAACATTGGAAAGACAAGGAATGCAATTAAGTGGACTATCTAATACTGAATTCTTGAAGTTGATGAATTGCAAATCCGCTAAGGATGTTTGCAAGAAACTTAGCAACATCTATGAAGGAGATAAGAAGATAAAGCAAGTCAACTTGTAGACTCTCAAAAGCATATTTGAGAGCTTAAAGTTGTAAGAAGATGAAAGTATTGATAGCTACATGCACTAGATAATAGAAAGTTACTGGAATCATAGGTGTTGGTGGAAAATTAGAAAAAGATGAAGTTGCGAGGAAGGTACTTAGGACTATTCCTAAGTCTTTTGTTCCTAAGGTGTCTACCATTGGAGAAATTAGAGATTTAGTTACTTCCACTATGGACCAACTCTATGGAGACCCCTCTGCCTTTGAGATGAGAAAATTTGAACTAGATAAACCAAAGAAGGAAGTTGCATTCAAAGCAAGTAAGAAAGAAGATGATGATGTTGACCTAGATGGCAACCTTAATGAAGCAAAAGAAAACTTTGTGAGAAGACTAAAGAATGGCCATTCATCTAAAGATGAGGATTGTGATGATTCTAGTGATAAAACTCTGTTTATGGCTATGAAAGTTGATGATGATGAGGAAATCAATATTCGACAGTTTAATGAGAAGCATGAAAGATCATTAGTTGTGTGGTTTGCTTTGCATGTAAAAAAGGATCCAAATGTATGGGTGACTGGCAATGGTTGCTCAAACCACATGACAAGTGATAGAAAAAAATTTATCAGCTTTGATAATAAAAATAGTGGATCAATCAAGTTTGGTGGTGTATAATTTGCTCAGGTCTGTGGCAAATGGACAATATCTATTGACGAGAAAATAAAAATAGAGGATTCTATGTATGTTAAGGGTTTGAGGTATAATTTCTTAGTGAGTCAGAAGTGCAATAAAGGATAAAGACCTATGTTTCATGATAAGGGTTGTGAGATTAGAAAAGGTAACTCTGGAAGACTAATTGTAGAAGGAACAAGAACTGATGAAAATATATATTACTTGAAGGAAGTTATAGATGAAAACTATTTAATTGCTCATAGTAGTGAATGTTGGCTTTGGCACAAGAGGATGGAACACACTTGGTGAAGATTAGTTCTAAACATGCAGTTAGAAATTTTTCAAAGATTACCAAGCCTCCAAACACATTATGCAAGGAATCCTAGATGAGAAAACAAACAAAGACAAGATTCAAGAACAAGGAGTTTTCTACTTCAAAACCTTTGAAGCTAATACAAACTGATCTATGTGGACCCACAAGGACAAGGGCACTTAATGGTGAAAGATACTTTATGATGTTTGTTGATGATTATTCTAGAATGACATGGGTTACTTTTCTAAGAGAGAAATCAAATGCTTAAGGTCTATGATTTTGTGAAAAACATGGTATTAGGAGACATTTGTTTGCTCCTAGGACACCACACAAGAATGAGAATATTGAAAGGAAAAATGGAATGTTCAACAAATGGCTAGAACAATGTTGAAAGATGTTAATCTACCATATGTTTATTGGAAGGAAGTTGTGCATACTACGGTATATATTCTTAACAAAGTGAAGGTGAGAGTTAATCATTCTAAGATCCCTTATGAGATTTGGTATGAAAGGCCTGCTGCTAACAAGTATTTAAGATTCTTTGGAAGCAATTGTTATATTAGAAGAGATGAAGATGATCTTGGAAAGTTTTATTCAAGAGTTGATGAAGGAGTCTTTCTTGGCTACTCATCATGAAGCAAGGCCTATAGATATTTTAACAAAAGATACAAGAAGATAGTTGAAAGTGCCAATGTTAGAGTAGATAAACATTGGGATCAGATTGCACCAATACCTAAGAATTGCAAACCTGATACTATTCCTCGCTTTGAAGAGGAAGAAGAAGAAAAGAAAATAGAGGAAAAAGAATCAGAAAAGACCCCCAAGACTCTGACAAAATATGTTCAAAAGAATCACTCTAAATCAGAGAATTCGTTGGATTATCACAAGTACAAACAATGGATCACACTTTTTTTTTTAAAAGAATAAACTATCAAACCATTTTATGGGAATATTAGATTATTGGTATAAAATTAGGGTTTTCACAATTAGATGTAGCAGAAACCACTAATTTTAGGCTTAGGGACCAATACATTAAAGAGGGGTAAACCCAATAGATATAGCTACAAACCAGCAAGGATAGGGTTGAGAGTTCTATCAGATTTACTGGATTTGAATTGACTGCCCTCTTTTAAGTTGAATTGTGAAAATGCTGAAATTAGGGTAAATGTGTTGGAATTGAAGTAAAAACACATGACCAGTAAACTCCAGTCATCGGATCAAGCCACAAACCTGGATCTGAGCAATGAAGCATATTTGGATCTGTTCCCAAGAGGAGCTCTAGAAATGTCAAGACTGGTATGCCCGTCGCACTAGTCCTCTGCACTTTTCATCGTCAAAAGAGGAATCTATTCGTCACTATAAATAAAGTCAATTATGAAGATCGCAACTTCGTACTTGTTCTTGCACACACTAGAGAAGGGAAATAGGTTGGGAATAGGGGCTTGCCTTAGGTCAAACCTTGATTTTGGAATTAATCATGAAATAGAAATGAAATGTAATTGAATTGCAATAATGAGAATGTTCTCCTTTTGAGCGAGATGATAAATAATGACTGAAACACTAAACATATACCTTTTAATGGATTTTTGTTTGTCTCCACAAGGAATTAGGGTTTCATGAAGTCTTCATAAATATAGAACATGAATGTCAACTCCAATGCTTGAAACTTGACCTTACTTCTGCTTCAATGCTTAAAAGAAGACTAATTGCTTGCTCACTTGAATTTGCATGCTTAATTGTTTGATAGATGCGTGATTTCTTTTTTGAATATATCAAAATGAGAGGGTTGGACCTCCTTTTATACTCGTCCATTGAAAAACAACTTAATTTTCCAACATGAGCCAACACAGGTTCTAGGTCCCAACTAAAATGATGTGACCATTAAGGGGCCCAAAATGGGTCCTTATTGGGAGGACTAGGGCATTGGGCACTCTGGTCCCTAAGGGCCAAGGCCCCAGCACCATGGTCCTGACAAATCAAGAACCCAGAAACAAAGGGCAAATGAAATTCAAGTTGAGAATAATGGAGAATTTGCATGGTGTGAGTAGAATCAAGGCTCCAAGAAAGCCCGAGGACACGAACGCCAAGGTGAGGGCCCAAATGAGGACAAAATTGTAAGGGAGTACAATTTAGGAAGCTACATTTAGCCCCCTCTTTAGTGGGAGTATGAGACTATGCATACTCTCGGTAAAGTACAAAGGTTCACATTGAAAAGCTTTCATCAAGATGTTAAAGAGGCATGACACACCAAGCCCCTAGTGGACTTTAGGCATCTTACAACTTCAAAATCAAGATAAAAGGGACATCATAAGAAAGAGAGAGAAAGAGAACCATGACTACTATCCTAGTAAGGTCCACTTACCATGAATCATGAAAACAAAAATACCAATATTACAAAGCAAAAGACTAAGTTTACAAAGTAAATTGAGTATCACGATATGCAAAAAAGTGAAGCATTGATTGAAGTGTATGCCCCCACGTTAAAGCAATTGTATATGCCTCAACGGGAGCAATGGCTTTAAGGTAGTATACATGCATCCAAAAGACAAAAAACGTTATCACAATGGCATGCCCCCAAGAAGGACAATTCAAAAGATAATGATCACAAAACACAAAACACATAAGGGTTCTATTTAACTCTGAGGTCAGTATGCTATTATGATAAATAATGTATATTATGTATATATATTTGTATTGAATTGTCCTCATCCCCCAAAGAAAGCGGAACCACAATGGAAGAAGGGCACATGTGTCTTTTGAGCCAACATGGGAGAAACGAAAAGAGATCTCAACGCTTTGCATCGTCCTCAAGTAGACAACACTAAGGACAACAAATAGAAGAATCGAGAAATAAATAGAGGAAATTTATGAACAAGCAAGAGCGGAGAGAGAGAGAGAGAGAGTATGGCATGAATGAAGCTAATCAAGCAAATCATTTGTCTCCCAATCTTGCTTAACATTGTTTTGGGAAGGTGGGCAAGATGCAAGAGGAGCAACTTCAAGCGTGTTAGATGGAGCTACCACAATTTCCAAACAAGGACCATGCTCTAACGATGGATCAATTTGTCTGTTACTAGGAGCTAGAATTAATGCTTATGAAAATTGTTTAGAGATAAATCATTGTCAACATCAACATATTCATATCCATCACTTGAATCAACATTGTTAGCATGAACATCATTTTCATCCATCTCTTCATCAAGATTAATAGAAATAGGATCTTTAATAGGAATAACACATGAATCATCATTTTTCTTAAGCATTTTTAATCTTGGAGATTTAGGTTGAACTTCCTCCCTAGGGTTAGGTGAAAGCTAGACAAATGGGATCATATCAACATTTGGAGTCTTCGGGGAGGACATGGGTTGAGAAGCAAGTTCATGAGCCTTAGCACGACATCTCCTTCGGCGATCTCTCGCACAATGATTACTTTTAGTTTTAGCCGACAATTGTGAAGGTTTAGAATCAATAGACATAGGATTCTTCTCTTCCTTTAAGGAAGTCCTTTAAGGAAGGAGGAATGGGAGAGAGCCTACCAGGTTGAAAGATAGGAGATGGTAGGCAATTTCCTTTGTAAAATGTAGGAGGTAGAACCGCAACATATAAAGGAGGAATAGAAGGTGTAGGAAGGAGAATGGGTCCATCATGAGGAGGAGGAATAGGTCTAGGATCTCTAAGCTTACTCAAGGATAGGATCATATCATTCTTCCATTTTTTATAAGATTGAAAAAGAGCATCACTTCTAGGTTTAAGAGGTTCAAATTGTTTAGACCAAAAGTAATCAAAATTAACATCTCCACGTCTCACCATGGGTTGGTAGATGCTATGATTAATTGTTATGATTTTGTCATTATGAGGACATTTAAGACATTTATGAATAGTAGAAGGAATTGCTTTCATGGAAGAGAGAAAAGGATATCCCAACTTCACATGAAATTGATCTGATGTAGGAATGATAGCAAAAATGACATCTAAGCACTTAGTACCAACCTCAATGGGAAGAGTAATAGAACCAATAGCGGGACAAGAGAAACCATCAAAGATCTTAATCACAACATCAAATCTATCATATGATACTTGATGTAATTGTAAAGTATAAAGATATTATTCAGTTATCACATTCACCATACATGTTGGATCAATGAGCACCTCTTGTGAGAGTGTATCTTTGATCTTCACAATGATATATAGTGGGTCATTAGGTGCTTCAATAGTCTCACTAGGATCAAAGGTAATGCATAGGTCCTTAGAAGGTATAGGTTTATCAATAAGATTCACCAGATTATTAGACTCAAGGCCAAGGTCATCAAGAGAAAATGCAAGATGCTCACACTCAACCACATTAGTAGAATGGGAAGGCAAAAGATTAGTAAAGATTTGGAGGTTTTGATTAGGAAGAGCTACGGATTTATTTCCCTTGTTATTCACACTAGCTACAAATATGGTATTGTTATCAATAATGCCTTGAATTCTACTCGTTAAGGAATAACACTTTTTAGTGTCATGACCGGGTTGACAATGATATTGGCAAAAAGATTTGGAATCATGATAAGGTGGAAAAGGTTTGGACGAGTCAATTGGTTTGATGGGAGGAAGTTTCAACACATTTTTATTCAACAATTGTGTCATAATGCTATGCAAAGATTCAGAAAGTGGAGTAAATTCTTTTTTTAAATACTTGGATAAAGAAGGCACACCTGTTGTTGCAATTGCTACCTAGGTATTGTTGTTGTTATTGAACTTGATGAATCCCTTGTTCGGTTTAAACATAGCAAAAGGTTGTTGAGAACTTTCATTCTTATCAACCGGAGCCATTGAAGGAGATTGTTCAAATTGACTCACTTGAAGCTGATAGTTATGAAGTACTGCGTAAAGGAAGTAAACTCAGAAAAAAGAAGCTTATCCCTAATGTTTTTTTCCAAATTAGAAATAAAAATTCTTTGAACATCATGATCAAGCATAGGATAAGAAATTTGAGAATATATCACTTTCCCACCTTTACCACAGAGAATTGTAGGGGCCACCCACCCTTAAATAATAGCGGCGGGAAGGTGGCCTTCAACCTTCTAGTTGGTGGGTGGGAGGTCTAACTGCCTGATTGTTTTTCTCGAGCAGCTCGTACTGCTCAAGAAACATTTTGAGTTTCTTGAACCCCCGGTGCCAAACTCTAGAAGGTAACTATCCTAATCGTAGATAATCGGAGCTATAAGGTAACATGAACCCCAGCTATAAGGTCACTGAGCTGCTAATCCGAGCTATTAATTGAACTGCTATTTCCGGTAAGCACATCACACAGGTGTGATGTATTGAGAATACAAATGTTTATATCTACCAATAAAATTAGTCACTTTTTCTTTAACACCTTGCTTACAATGAATCAAATTCGTCAGAGTAATCTTAGGACCAATATTATTGTGAAATTGTTGAATGAAAGCATTAACCAATTGTTGAAATGATGTAATAGAATAAGGAGACAAAGAACAATACCATTGCAAAGCTTTATTCCTAAATGTTCTAGTAAACAATTTAGCCAAAAGTCTTTGATCATGAGCAAAATCACTACACAAAGTTTGAAATGTTTTCACATGAGTCAAGGGATCACCTGTTCCATTATAAAGCTCCAATTGAGAGACTTCCACATGTTTAGGGGGGACAACACAGACAATATCATTAGGTAATGGGCTCGCTACATCAAATGTGGGCACATTAAACTTTCACTGGTTCATGGAAGCTATTTGTTGTTGCAAGGATGACACAGTTTGAGCTAGGCTAATAATGGTTGTTTCAATTGATGGGTTTATGGGATGACACAGTTTGAGTACAATTTAGTACGCTATAATTGGCAACAAGAACGAAGGAGTGTAGACTAGGATGAGACTTGCCAAGGAAAGTGAACAGGTAAATATTTTTCTTCTAGTGAAAGTTGAGCTTAATTTTTTTTTTGATGCATGCAAGGATGAACGATGGATGAAAACTATGTAAGAAGAACTTGATCAAATTGAGAAGAATCGGATATGGGAACTTGTTTCCAGATATGCTAACAAGAATGTTATTGGAACCAAGTGGGTGTTCTGGAACAAATTGAATGGAGAAGGAAAAGTGACAAGGATAAGGTTAGATCGATGTGTAAGGGATATTTTCAAGTAAAAGGCATTAATTTTGAGGAGACTTTCTTTGGTGGCTAGAATGGAGGCAATCAAAATGTTCTTAGATTTTGTTACTCACAAAAGCCTCAAGATATATTAGATGGATGTCAAGTCATATTTTCTGAATGGAGTTCTAGAAGAAGTCTACATAGAACAATTTGTTGGATTTTAGTTGGCAAAAGATCCAAACACGATATGCAAATTGAAAAAGGCACTATATGATCTCAAGCAAACCCCTCGGACTTGGTATGTTAGGTTGGACAGGTTTCTACTATGGCAAGGCTTCAAGAAAGGTATAACTGATAACAATCTTATTTCAAAATTGAGGATGGAAAATTGTTGATAGTAGTTTTATATGTTGATGATATCACTTTGGAGGAGAAGATAAGGCATGCAAAATATTTGCAAAGGAAATGTAGAAGGAATTTGATATGTCAACGATTGGTGAGTTATCCTTCTTTCTTGGTCTTCAAGTTGCTCAATTAGATAATTTTATTTCTTAAGAAAAGTATGTTAAAGAGATATTAAAGAAGTTTCGTATGGAGAATGCTAAACCAATGAGTACCCCCATGGCTATTGGTTGTCACTTGAGTAAGGATGATGCATCTCCGAAAGTTGATTGGACTTAATATAGATCTATGATTGGTGGTTTGTCGTACTTAATTGCTTCTAGACTTGATATTATACATGTAGTATGTATCGTTGCTAGATATCAAGTAAATCCTAAGAAATCTCATGATGTGACAGTCAAAAGGAGATTCAAATATTTGAAAGGGACTCCAAATTATGGTTTATGGTATGAGGACAGTGATTTCTCTCTCATGGCTTACATAGATGCTAATTGGATTGGTTGTGTTGATGACAAAATAAGCACCAATGGTAGTGCATTTTTCTTAGGAGGCAGATTGGTATTCTAGTTCATCGAGAAGCGAGATTTAGTCTCCTTCTCCACTATAGAAGCATAATACATTGTTGCAACATCCTGTTGCACTCAAGTGATGTGGACAAAACAAACTTTGAAAGATGTCAAAGTGATTAATGATGAGCTCATTCATATTATGTGTGATAATACTAGTGCAATAAATATTTCAAATTTCAAGAATACAAGGGTTACACCTATCTATATCATGATGATTTTATAATCATGGTAATGGTGATGTTTTATTTTGTTGATTTAAGTTGAACAAAGTGGTGAAATTGATTCTTTGATGTGCTTACCTAGGGTTTTGTCTCAAATTTGTGCATGTTTTGGCATTGTGTTGATTTGATTTGATAAACTTGAGAAAATCATATGTTCATGTTTCCCTTTGTGATTGCAGCAATGTCATGTTTGATTGTGGGCTGATTAATGTGATATAGGTTTATAATATTTTTCCCAACTGATAAATTGAAATCTTTCATATTTCCCCATCCATTTGCTATAGATACATTATCATATTTTATGGATTGCATTTATTATATAATATACCCTTGATAAAAAAAGGAATAACCATTAATTACAATAAACTATCTAGTCTTGTAGAACATAAAAGCAATCTCATGTAATCTATTTTTGCATCCCAGAAATTGTATTACTTATTGTCCTTGTTATTCAGAGTCATTTTTTATATACTGTATACCACCATATAAGTGACCAAATCAAATTATGTGCATCTTATAGTTTTTCATGTTTCTCTTCATGCAAAGGGTGGAATATTGTCACCCGGATCTGTCTTTGCAATAAACAAATGATAAATCTTTGCTTTATACTGATGCAATCTTGCTTCTGTTGCTTTGATTATAACCCTTAATCCCAAAATATGCAGATCTACAAATTTTTATAAGCATTTGCTCCGAGATATGGAGGTCTGCAGATGTTCACACACATCTACTAAGTCGTAATAAATTTCAAATACTGTCACATCCATAAAGTCATCTTGGGGCAAAAATGTTTCAAAAATGATTATATGATGTCCTTTCTTACCAAGAAAATCCCTTACCGATAGACTCTGTTACAAAACATTAATGAGTTTTTTATGGGCAAAGTTAATTTACAGCTCTAACAATAAGAGGGCACGCAATCAAATTAAAAACAAATAGTTTGTACAAGTCAATTCCTAACAATGATTAGAACAGATGGATAACTGAAGAGGGAAAATTTTGGTAACTCTACTTAGTGAATGTTTTCTCTAGTCTATCAATAGTATCAGCAACTCCTCCTTTCTTGACTTCTGTCTCCTCCAAACTTGTTTGTTGCATGGATGCGATCCTCTCTTTTGCACTCTCAACAAGTGAAATCTGAATCCAACCTGATCAGCATAATTCGCAGGCAGACACAGAATAAGGGT
This sequence comes from Cryptomeria japonica, assembly GCF_030272615.1. NCBI lineage: Eukaryota > Viridiplantae > Streptophyta > Pinopsida > Cupressales > Cupressaceae > Cryptomeria > Cryptomeria japonica. Next base: position 517,742,926 of record NC_081413.1, read on the forward strand.
AGAGATCAGAAAAACAAATCAAATTTAAATATGAAAACATAAGAAAGAAGGGAATTGCAACTAATAAGCTTATTTCCCCTATTAGAACTGTATTTAAGGTTACAGTTTTTGAACATCATCATCATCATGACAACTAATTTTAACATCCTTTATAAAAAAATGATCTGTGTGAACTTTGAAATACAATATTCAGTTATGCAGTTGAACATGTCTTTTGAATTCATTGTAGGAAGTATCATTGTCATCCCTCCAATCATCGATGTCCTAAAACTGCCTAAGTCAATGTCATTTGCAGAATATAAATTATTTACCAAGTGGCAAGCCCACTGCTGCACCTAGAACTGAACCCACCACTACATTTCTCGCACGCCAACGGAAGGATCCTGGTACTGTCCAATAAATATTTGTCGTAGTTAATATAACTTACCCAGACAAAAAACAAAAGAGATCATTTGCTCGAATGAAAAATTGTGAATGGCAGGCATGAAGCTTCTTAAAACAAGTAATTCTCTATTTTAAAAATTATAAAATTACAAATTGACAAATTCTTTCTAAACAGAGCAAAATATTTTACACAAGAGTCCAAATATTGCAGCAGTTGCAGATCCTGCTCCAGCAACATTATAAGCATCATAAACACCGCGATGTTGTGCAAGAAGTTGTTGTAAGCCACTAAAACATGCTGTAAATAAACCAAGTTTTGCTCCACCCAAAATTGAGCCACGTGCCACTCTTATGAATCGCTTCTCCATTGCATCTCTCATTACTCTATACTGCTCTCTCTTGTCAGCTGTGCTTCCAAGTTTTAACATTACCTCTGCATCCTTACTCTGCCACACAAATCAGCCAGATGACAGAAATTACCATGACTGAATAATACGTTTCCCATAGTTTTCTCAAGAATTAGATGGAATAAAGATTCAAATAAGTGATTTTCCAAAAAATTCTTTTAGCAAGGCTAGGAATGTCAACTGGACAAGACAGAAAGCAATAGAAGATTGATGTCCCAACAGCATTCATTACATATCGAACCCATCTAGCACCAACTTGACAACAAGGGCTCATTCTAAACCCAACTATTATTTTTACTTTTAGAGATTAAAATAGCATAACCCATTATCCGTTTGCCATATCTAATATAGATTGTGTTTTCTACCCTGTTGGTAACACAACTTGCAGCAAACGGCTAGCAGACCCAATACCAATGACATTACATGAATGATACACTACATTGCTCCTCTACGATCTTAGGATGTATATTATAATATTGAGTCGAGGTGGATGTGCTAACTACTTTAAAGAAGAACACCTAATATTAGAGAAATATGAGAGCATTTCAACCAGCATGTTATCTCTGTATTTAAATAATGATTCACTACCATAATCATCCATATCCACAATACCATCTAAAAAAGATATAGATGGCTACGACTACCAAACCAGTACCATAAAAATATGAAACAATAGGTACATAAATTTTCTTAACCTCCACTGCTAAAGAACACAAGTAGAAATTACAATCACAAACAGCACTAGCACCACCTCGTCATATTTTTGTCATGAAATGAGAAAGAGTATACCAGCTTACAACAGATGTTTCCCACATCTACAGGATATCAAGAGGATCTACATGTTCCAGTTATATGCAACAGCATTGAAACCTAGGTTATATTAATCCACTATCTAAGGCTAGAAAAGCTTCCTATAATCAGCATCTCCCTATTCAATATTACAGTACCTACCATTTCGGAGATTGAAGCATTCAAGGATGAAAAACCTTGTTGCTAGAAATCTGGAGAATGAAAAGCCTTGGTGTTAGAGATCTAGAGGATACAAACTCTCTTGGCTTTCCATGGTTGAACTTGGGGACAAAAAGCCTCATCTCCATTTCAGGCAATTCTATTCAAGGATCGCAGTTGGGCTTATAGATTGAAGTCAATTTCAGCTTTTTCAGCATTGCTACAAGCCTAAAATGATATATTGAAGATTTCAACTTGTGGAGGTTTAGATTGATTCATATTTGCAAACAAATCAGTTAAATATATTTTATTTTCTGATTGAGAAGCATTTCAGATCATTTGCAAACCTAGTATGGGTAATTTATGAAGGTTTGTTGCTATTGTTGCATACATTATTTTTTATTGTGTTGGCCATCATAAATAAAAATCAGATCTAGGATTTCTATATTGGTGTTTCCATGTTTATTGCTGCTGTCATAATTTTTCCAGCAACTCAGTATCCAATTCTAATTTCATATTTGGTTAATTTCAATGTATAGGGGTTTCATATAAACATAAGAAATCATCATAGTCAACAATGATATTTGATAAATTTGACATATACAATTCAAATCTTGTGTTTATGTTGCTTTTGAGGATGTATACCAGCATTATGAGGGTTTGAATTTGTTGTTTGGAAGTGTAAGTTTAATTTACAAGGGCTTGCAATATTGCATTATTAGTAATCGGCCAGTGTTTGGCATCTACATTGGTCATTTGATTATTGATAAATTTTCCATTTCCTACAGCTGTATGGTTAGGGACATCACAAATGATTACAACTGGCAAAATCAAAAAAGACTCAAACAAATCAATGATTCCAAGTCATGCGAATTTTCTCTTGCGAAAAGTGATGACTAATGTGATAGGCCTAAAAAAATAGTTTCAATAGAATGGTTCAACTCAATAGTACCAATGTCATCCACAAAAATGCTGGTCCTTTCAAACACTAGATTACCTCCACGTGAAATGCTTGCCTTAGAGGCACCTGGTAGAGACAACTTGAATAACCTGTATTCCTTCCATGCAATGGGAGATCGTAGTGCTAGGATTTGTCATAACATGCTTCGTATCTCCTTTCAATCAAACCATCAAAGGTTTTCAGGTAACATTCTACATCTTCAAGATGAGCCCAATGGCAACTTTATGATGGGATATTTTTAATATGACCCATTGTCTTGATCAAGTAAATGCATTCAATGACTATGCATGCTTGAGAAGTCAAAAAATTGTGTAAGGACATGTGGTCAAAAAGTATCTTGAAAAAAATCCATGGAAGGACCTACCATGGGTGTCTTGTTTTCAAGAATCCATCTTTGTCTCCACAGTGAAAAATCATGATGATGAGTTGCAAAAAAGCACATGACCTAAGTACATGACTTAAAGAAATACAAAAAAGCACATGACCTAAGTAAAGTAGCTAAAGTGAAAAGGGACCTAAGTAATTAAACAGGTAATGGTAAATACCCCTTAGGGAGTGGCTAAAACCTCTAAATGACAAATGCATAAAATGCAAAAGACGGGTCTCGGCAATTAATGCCTAATAAGGTACCAATGGACAAATGAAAATGTCCTATAATTAGAAAAAAGGAGAAAAACTCGTGAGAAAAAATTCCTCTCCAAAAGAGAGAAACACGTGAAGAACTAAGATGTCTTCAAGAGAATGTCCCAAAAAGAATAGGAACATGAAGAACACCATTGAAGCACAAATAAGTTGTGGACAGCTATCAAAAGATGACTGCTATAGTGCTAGAACTAAAAACCTCCTCTGAAATCAAGATATGGTCAAGACCAAGAAGGCACAAAACTGCATGAGTGCCTGCAACAACACTATTCGAACAATGATCAAATGGAAAACAAAGGCAACAATATGATAGTCAAAGATACAGATAGTACATGAATCTACACAAGTGGCCCCAACAACACTAGTCAACCAATGTAAGAGTAAACTACAAGTCAAATATGCATAAGCCGATAGTCTCAAGAAATTGATCATCTAAGAATGGAAGGTTGCTTTCACAAAATAGGAATGCAAGAGTGTCTATATGGTAAGTGATCCATCTAATTGAAATGCATTGGTAACCAGCCGCTGCATCCACCTAGTACATAGAAACAAAAACTAGATACATACCTCACTCCAAATTGAAACCAAGGAAGCATTAGTACCAATAGTATGACCCCCCCATAATGCTAACAAAGGAGAGGGATGATAGGTCCATTGAAACTATGTGCTACCATGTCATGCATGAAGGAGACGAAACAACATCTGAATGTGCACAAGAAAGTACCTATGATTGGAAAAAGGTGTGCAAACCAAGGCACACACGCATGAAGGTAGACAAGGTCATGATTACAAACAAAAAGGGGCACACAACAAACCTCCCATAGCATTTTATAATACAATACAAAGTATATATGGTACAACATGATGTGTGAAATCCCCAAAATGCATGCACAATAGTGACACTTTATCTCAACGTGTCTGCAAATGAAAAAGTGTATTCAAAAGATGCCTAATATTGGTTCCCAAATCAACAAATTATTGAATCCTAAAGGTATGCCAGTTCTTATACTCAAGTTTAGCAAAGGATGTGGCCAACAAACAGGAGATGGATATCAAATACATCTCCCCTACACTTCAAGCTCTGCAAGACCTAGGTGGGTACCCCTTATTTCAAATCATTTCAAGTATTCAAAACACTAAACAATGATGCAACAAAAGATAAAACTCCACCCAAAGAACAAAGGTTTGTATGACTAGTTCTTGATTGACTTATCCCTTTTTTTCAATTTCACCTTTGGCTTGAAGTAAAACAGAAAACAAAAGCCTAAACTACAAACAGGAAATAGAAATGACTTTCAAAATTAGATTTGATGATTCCTTCCAGGGCTTGCACAAAGGAAACCCACTAGGCCAGTGCCTTGTCCATAACAGAGTCAACATGAAACAACCTATTTGGTAACAACATAAACACAAAACTAGTTACCATTAAACCATTATTGCCTGACAATAACAACGCCTCTCATACACATACATATAATCTCCTTTGAAATCTTGAACATAACACAATATCCCTAACATTTGATTGAAAGCAAATTTAACCTGCTCCTTGAACAGTAGCTATCAACCAAACATTTATTGCAGCAAATGTGCAACGAACACCACAAAATTCCTTGATTTATCTGATTGAAAAGAAACTGCACACATCGAAGAGACATTATAGTATGATTTTGCTTTTCCCAAATTGCAAACTGACTTGTTTGCCATCACCAAAAATCTAATTACAACTTTGAAACTGAAATTTAAAGAACAGCCTGAAACCTAGAGAGTGCCCAGTACAAAAATTACACAAAATCAAAACCTGGAATCTGGAACCCCCACAATAGAGAAGAAGAAGAAAATAAAGAAGCAGAAGCCCTAAAAATTGATCTGCACTTGACAACTGGCATCTTCCTCTCCCTTTGATCAGCAACACCTGGCAAAAAGAATATTCTCTCTTTACATTATTCAGCTCTTTTGATTTGCACTCACTTTGCAACTGTATATTTGTCTTCATCCCATTTGCCTTACTCTTTCTGTGAACATTTTCACTTGGGTGAAAAACTAAATTCATAATGCTGCACTATGCCTCTTTGAGTGAAAATAATCACCTATTAAACCCACTGGTAATTTAAAATGTCCCTTTGCTTGCACATTTATCACATATTTAGATTCTTTGGGCATTTGAAATTTTCAGATCTGCATACTTGTATTTTGCAGCTGAAACAACTATTCCCTGTCCAAACTCAACCATAGACAACTTAAAATCACAACTAAAACTGCAGATGAAGACAAAACTTTGATCAACTGGGAAAAAAAATACTTTGTAATGTTTTTCCTCTGGCATTCTTACCCTTAAGCATTAATCATCATCCCGACATTTTTGGCATTTTACCAAACATTTGGCATGCATTCAATTTTAATGTACACCATATGCTGATCTTCCATATTTTGCAATTTTTCTGTCAAGTCTACTTTCATTGCTTTTCTTGTCATTCCTTTCAATATCTATGTCCATGCTTATGGTGAGATCCTCTGTTTCTTTCACAGCATCTCCCAAACCCCACATGAATGGATCATTATTCTGCCTTCTTTGCTTTTTACAAAACATCCCTATAAATGTTTTTCATTTTCTGCTCTTGAAGTATTTAGAACAGCTTGATACAAACCTGTAAGAAATATATTCAAGCTTCTTCATGATGTCACACCAGAATTTTCTGTTCCTTTGTAAAATTTGTGAAAACTGCTCTTAACAAGAAGCCCATCCTTGAAAGCACTTAATACTAATACTAATACATAAATTGGCAATATCGCATTCCAACAAAGCAGAATTAAAGTGAAACCCGATTTGAACTTACTATTTCAAGCTCTTGCTTGTTTATCAATATCTTCCATACTAAGATTCTCCTTAATTCCAACACAGTGAACGTGTTGGTTTCTCACAGGACCCTTTTCTCAGCATTAAAGTTTTGAGCTCGGGCTCCTACCCATATAAGCATAGGCATTTGTAGCTTCCATACTGTGAATTTTTATTTCAGCATTCACCCTATTGCAATCCCTCTCTCCACCATGCTGGCTGCTCACAGCTATGTGAAGTCTACTTGCACTTGATTCAACTTTCTTCGTTTAAATCCATTCAGCAAAAATGTTTCCCAACTATCACCACACATATCGCAATATTTTGAGCCTTCCATATAAAGTTTGTGAGTAGGTCATTGGCGGCAGTTTTGCTGATAAGAAAAATAATGTTTTGTTTAAATAAATGGCAATGTAATGGTTTGCAGTTCTTGGGTAGTTGTTAGTTGCCAACAATTGGCACTCTTAACCAGCCGCTGAGTGCTATATAGTTCTGGCTTGTACTGGGAACTGGGACTCTATTATTGTACCCATTACATGTTGACAATAAAGTTATACCTTTCGGCCATCTTGATGTGTTGTTTCTGAATTATTGTGTTGAATATGATAATTGTTATATTTCTATTTACTCTGTAAGTTAAAGCATTCACCGAAGGGAGCAAACATTTTGGCGCCATTGCTGATTCGAACCTGGAGATCAAGGGGCAACGGGCATGGCAGAGTGATGGGCCAACAACAAGTAGTAACGGAAAGTGACAACAAGGAAGAAACACCGAAAGATCGGTTGACACAAGACTTGGTTAACCTATGGGAAGTTTCGGTCGTTTAGTACGTGCAAAGGAAAGCTCGGGAGAGAGCGGTCCCTAAGAGCGTGATAAGCAACAAACTCTCAGTAAACACACCAATCTTCAATCTTATTGGGAGAATTCCTAGGTTGTTGGCACAAAATTTGATTGAATTGCAAGACCAATAGGAGGAAAGCAACCGGGAGCAGCATCGGTAGCAAATACTGCAACGATACAAAGAAAGGACTGGTAGGGAGTAAGAAGAGCAGGATACTGGCAGACGTCGTAACCCCAGCAATTAATGCCCCTATAACCAAATAAGGACCGATGTACCAGAGACACTTGAAAGGAGGGGGAGGGATTGGTAAGGAGATCTCTCTGCTTGAGAGATCAAAGTGAGAGGAGATGACAATTACGAGGAATCGTCGAAGGTGTAGGAGTCAGAGTGCCAGCCGAAGTCGTAGTCGAGAGAGAGACACCGTGTACACAAAGTGAGTTGGAAAAGGTTGCCAGAAACCTGCCACTCCCAAACAACGAAGTGAAGATCTTGCTGACTGGGCAAGTAACCAAACCATACACTCTGCTTCAAGCGAAGACTCCAAATCTATAGATGGTACCTGTACCAGTACCAACAGCCTGTCCATACAATCGGGACATGATGAAGGGGAAGAAAGGAACCTCCAAACGAAGTTGCCAAACTTTTTGAAACAAACTTGCACTGTATTGAGAATCAGTCACTCACAAAGGAACTGAGAATAGGGGGGTTTGAGCCAAAGACTCCGGGGAGGAGAGAGTATAGAGACGAAGAAGGTGACCAAGGTGTAGAAGATGCTAAGAGATGACAATGAAATTGTTGCGGAAATTTACAACACCAGACAAGGGAAGAACGAGAACGTACGAGCATACAATCATAGGCTCAAAGAACTATTAAACAAGATGGACAACGAACCAACTGACAGGTTGAAAGGATGGTGATTCATCAAGGGGTTGATCGTCTCCCTTAGAGGAAGATGAAGGTGGTACCCCCGTCTTTGTACGCTGATGCCTACAATCAAGTGATGGACATCGAAAGCAAGAGTAAGACATAGAGGGGAAAAAAGAAGGCCAATGATGGAGAATCCAAGACTGTGCAGGCCCTACAGAGGGACAAGTTGCGGATGATGGGTGTTGAAGGCGGAAAAGGAAAGTGCCAAGGAGGGTAAAGAGTTGTGGTGCACAACTGCAAGGTGGAAGGACACACAAAGGCCACGTATCCAAAAAAGTCATTTTGCGACATCTGTCAAACACTGGGAGATTCCATCAAGGAATGCCCATACAACTTGAAGACGAGGAGCACGCAAGTGCTCTTCACCCAAGGGGAACAAGCTACCCCGCCAACAACACCGTCAAAACCACTTGCGAACTCCAATGCCTCATCGGGCAGGTGCCGTAACAACCGGCGAGGGAACAACATCAATATGAACAACAGTACACCCAGGAGAAAGATCCAGTACAATGTGAAGGGTAGGTCCATGATTCAGTGCCGAAGGTGCAACGAGTGGGCAGAACAATGAGAGTTTGTTGTGAAAGTGGTGTGGTCCTGGGAACCATGAAGACACTGATTGCCCAAAATAGAAGGGAGTGAACATGTTGAACGTAAAGGAGCCAGATGAGGAAGTACTGGAAATCACCAAACTCCAAACTAAGAAGGCAGTATTTCGGGAAACAAAGGCTGATGTTGAATGGGTTATGGAAGAGGAGAGAAGGGCTTGAAATGAGGCTGCCAATACTCCAATGCAGTCAGAATCGAAGAAAACCATCATGAGATAGATGTTGCAAGCCACCGTACCTATACGAGTATCCAATCTTCTGCAAACCATACCACAACTGAAGATGGCCATTATCAACGTAGTTGACCAGGACCATGGCAAGCCAACAAAGAAGTTAACAGGCAGCCTGGCCACTGATCTGATGTTGCTAATGGTGGGCATTGGAAGGAAGTTGCCATCGTCGAGATGGAGATAATGGGATGTAAGTTGACAAACACCATCGTTGATGGAGGCTTGAGCATGAACGTGCTACTAGAGGAGACATGGAAAGGGCTTGGAAAGCCAACATTTTGGCCACTAACCTTCCATCTAGTAGGTTCCAACCAGCACGGCATCAAACCACTAGAGACACTAATGGCACAGGTCACCATTGGCACTCAACATTTCTTTCTAGACTTTGTTGTCATTCCGCTGGAGAAGAAGGCATATGATGCCCTCCTCAGAAGGGGTTGGCTGATCACAGCAAAGGCAAACCACAATTGGACAAACTACAAAGAATACACCGTCCATCAAGAGTGACAGGAGGAAGTACGTCATCAACCTGCGAATTCAGGTAGTAAGCCAGGAGTTGGCATTGGACTCAGAGTACGAGTATGGAGAGTTTGGGATAGTGGAAGGAAGGACAATGGAACCAAATGATGAAGGGGTGTTGGAATTTGGAAGTTGCTCGAAGGATGGGACAAGCTTTGTCAACAAGTTGTTCCACTGGTAGAGGAGAACTAAAAAGTCTTCCACCCTGAGTGCAACATGTTGCAGATCGGGGAGATTGAAGAAGCTGGTACGAAGAATGCCACCTTTCCCCTGGAATACGGAGAGTACAAGGAAGGAGTAGCGAGAGTAGATGATACGCTTACTCACCGGTTTGAGGGAGATAAAATGATAAAGTATGAGGAATAAAACATATAGAAGGTCAACCTAGGGGAACAAGACAACCCGAAGGTGATACTGATAAGGGATGACTAGAACCCCATACTCAAGGCAACAACATTCAAAATCTTCATGGAATACAAGGATGTCTTCGCATGGATGTACAAGGACCTTAAAGGGGTAACTCTGAAGCTGTGTGTACATAGGATCCCTCTCCTACCAAGTGCACAACCCGTGCAGAATGAACAAAAACTACGCTGCGAAAGTATAGGAAGAGATTGAGAAGATGTTGAAAGCTGGTATCATTTTCAAAGTAGAAACAAGTGAGTGGGTCTCACCGATTGTGATAACCTTGAAAAAGGAAGCAAATCAAATCCGGATCTGTGTGGACTTTTGGTGTCTTAACGTGGTCACAATCAAAGACCCCTTTCGAAACCCGTTTACCGATAGCATACTGGATGAGGTGGCAGGCCATGAGATGTACTTGTTCATGGATGGTTTTTTTAGGTACAACCAGATCAGCATTGCTAAGGAAGACAAACTGAAGACCACGTTTGTGGTGGATGATGGAGTGTACGTGTACAATCGAATGTCGTTCGGTCTATGCAATGCCCCAACCATCTTCCAAAGGATAACATTGCATTTCTTCGACAAAAATGTTTGTGGGCAACTTCAAGGCTTTTTTGGATGACTGGTCTATTTATAGTGGACAGGAGCTCACTGCACTGAGGGAATGTACGGAGAAGTTGTGGAGGGCACGGTTGGCTCTCAACCCGAAGAAATGTCAGTTCATGGTATCGCAAGGCAAGTTGCTTGGTAACATAGTGTAATGTTCCCAGTTGGGGATTGGATTATTTGGCGTTCAAGTCCTGCAAACAAACATTAGTATACAAACAATATGAAAGATAATTAAACATATATATTTATTTGTGCAATTATACAAGAAAGAATGCTAAACGTTATTCTACACATTTAACAAATAATGTTAACTAATTTATTGTTATCTATAAAAAAGGATACAATACTCAGTTGGACCTTTACCTGGATTGACCCAACCCTCTATTGAGAAATATTTCTCAGTTAGGAGCAACCCAGGATGTCGTCCTCCTAAGGTCTCTATTTGGGATCTCTATTAATGAGTGGAATCATTAATGTTCTCAAAGCTTGGCAAAGATCCCACCCCTGCTCAAGCTTCTCTATTTCTAACATATGCATATGGTTAACCTCTACAATATATATATATATATATATATATATATATATATATATATATATATATATATATATATATATATATATATATATTGTCTCTAAGAGATTCCCTATGAATCTCTCTCTGGATTCCTCTTGGATTCTTGGCATTCAATTTTGCCCTCTGGTCTCTCTGGCTCCTTTAAAGGGAGCAATCATCGTAGACATATATATATCAAATGTACCCTACCATTGTTAACATATGCATTACATCTTCTTTAGTCACATCTATATTCCTCAATCATTCTTTAGTGTGTAGATTAGTATGTTAATTAATTGTATCCATTAATGCATACAATAAATAGCCTTAACATATTCCTTACCTATGTTCAATGAGCAATATATATATTAATTAACATTAACATATTAATTAATTATAATACTTAATACTTTACCTCTTACTTGTTGGTTCGTAGTAGAAGTCTCTCTCCCTGAATATTACTCATGCGCTACCTCCCGTTTTCCTCCTCTTTTCAGTCAGCATATACATCAACATATATATCTGAATTATATATTTCTTTATTACTTATCACTTATTCTTTTATTTCACTCACCCTCCTTATTGCACACAACTCACACATATTACGTTCTTCACTCATACTCACCACATACACCAAAGATTACCCTTTTACTGAATTATTATTCCAGCATTGTATTCTGCACTACACTTCTTAAATATATATTTCTTTTTCATGGCATGCACCACCCACGTCTGAGAACTACTTTATTTTCTGAGTTGTAATCTCAGAATTATTCTCACACACTCCATCCCCTTCTCCATCCCCTTTCTAAATCTGTCTTTGAATTATTTATTCTCTTTATAATTTATATACCCATTGGCTGGTGTATGTACGTTAGATCCTCCTCTCCCATACCATAATTATTATATCACTCCTTAACTGATCTTGATGTATACGTAATTGACTGACTGTGTCTGATTCACAATAATGTCTAACACTGAAGAAAATGTTCGATGCCCCTTGCTTGAGAGATTGCGAATGGCTTCTTATATCTTGGAATAGGAATGATAAGTCATGTTACCAAAGGACATGTCTTATGACCATTCATTATCACTGCACCTTTCCATGATTATCGATTAGACTTAATCTGATCTTTTCAATATGAACGATCTTCAACTAGTAATCGCTGTTTGTTTATCATGCCTCTTTAATCATTTTTTCATAACAATTCAGTTCTTTCAATTTAATCGAACCCTTCCTCTAATTAGAGTTTGCTAATAACTAATTAATCTTCTTTATTAAATCTATAGTCAGTGCTAACGTACTTAGTCAATACTCCTTTGCTTTGACTTAGTCATTAACATATCGTTCCTTAATATACAAATCGGTACTGAACACATTGATAATGATTATTTTAATCGCTGTCTCCATTTGCTGCCACTTAATCACGATAATCTTTATTATCGTTATCCACAATTTCTCCAAGTCGCTGTCTAGGGATCGATTCTTGCCAACAATTGGTCTGAGCAATACTAACCTTTCTGTAGGATGCACTGAGCTTATGTCTGGCCTTTGGCAGCGGCGTCAATGAAGAAACTATTCCTTGTCGACTTAATAAGTTTACTATCACTTATCACCAGTTATCGTGGATGTTGTCCATGTCTTATGTCTTAATTATTATGTGTGTCTTATTCGAATTACTAATTTATTAATCTTAATTAATATCATTAATGATTATTTCTTTGATGACCGCTGCCTTATTGCATTATAATTGTTTGGTAGTTATTATATAAATAATAATCATATATAACAATAATAATAAATAATAATCATAACAAATAATAATAAACATTAATAATTATATATTAGAGGAAAATCGGGAAGTCTCATAAATGAGACGATTTTCCAATATTATTAAATGTTAATTAATAAATGTTTTAATTATCGTATTTATTTAATCCAATGTTCAAGGAGAGGTTATGACACATAGTTTGTAAGGAGGGATTGAAGACAAACCTTGACAAAGTAGGGGTCATCATTAAGATGGAGAGTCTAGAGGATGTGACAGGAGTAAAATCCTTCCTCGAACACGTGGGCTATTACCGTAGGTTCATTAAGAGCTTCACACATATTTCATATCCATTGGACACACTAAAAAGGAAGGGTGAACCATTCGTGTGGGGAGCGAAGCAAGAGGAGGCGTTCAAGGAACTTAAGTCTAGGTTGGTAAGTGCACCTATCCTGGCATACCCCAACTGGGACAAGGAGTTTCATGTACATGTAGATGCTTCCTACAACACCACATCGACACAATTAGGCACAAAAGGGCTAGACTACCCCATTTTTTTCGCAAACTACCTACTCTCCAAGGTCGAACAAAACTATAGCACAATAGAGAGGGAGGCATTGGGCATGGTATACTCTATGCAAAAGCTTCAGCACTACCTGTTGGCGACACCGTTCACCTTCTACGTAGACCACTAGGCATTAATGTACCTAGTGAACAAACCAATCATCCAAGGGAGGGTGAGTAGGTGGTTACTCCTGCCGCAGGAGTTCACCTTCACCATCGTGGTATGGCCTAGAAAGAGCCACGTCATAGCAAACCGACTCTTACGGATCAGGTCTGGAGAGCCTTCAAAAGGGGTGAATGAAGACTTTCCTGACATCCACCTATTCCAAATCACTGCATTGCCACCTTGGTATGAAAGCATCGACGAGTGCTTGTCTACCTACACATTTCTAAGGGACATGCCGCCAAGCAAATGAAGGAAGTTGGCCCTCAAAAGCAAGACCTTTCAACTCATCAATGGGTTGTTGTATAAGATGGGGCCCAATTATGTCCTATGGAGATGTGTGATGCAGGAGGAAATCCCGAGAGTGTTAAAGGAATCACACGAAGGGTTAGCTGGAGGCCACATGGGACCGGACAATTAGTGCACTTCCAAAGTTATGGGTACACAAGCCATCCCCCTATATATGGCACTTGAGTTATGGGCACACAGATAGCTCGATAGCTAGATGGAAGCCATCCCCCACACTATGTCGAGTTATGGCCATCAATGGCGCTTCATTATGGGTACAATGCTGCTTGGGGGGAAATAATGTCCCATTCTATGCCTATGTGCCCACCTGGGTATAGTTGGCTATCCTCCTAAGTTCTACCCCTTAAAATAGTAGGGCCCTTAGAACCATAGAATTTTAGGGGGGGGCGGGGAGGGGGGGCGGCAACCCAACTATAGCCACCGCACAAAAGGTACTACTAGTAGGAGTGTAGTAGCCGACCCTACACACAAACACTCGAGAGTGGGTACTCAAATGTGACACATGTCAGAGGACCGGTAAGCCACTGAAAAGGGATTTCATGCCCCTGTTCCCTTTGCAGTCGTAGGAACTCTTCGAGATGGGGTCTCAACTTCATTGGGCCATTGAAAGTGAGTAGTATGCATCAGTGTCGGTACATCATAGTAGTGACATAATACCTTACGAAGTGGGCAGAGGCAAGGGCACAGTCGAACAACACTATAGTCGGCACAACAAGATTCCTCTATGAACAAATTGTTACATGGTTTACATCCCCATCTAGATCACAAGTGATCAAGAGGTACACTTTGTGAATCATGTCATTCGAACAATGATGGCAGACTTCAAGATATTCCATAATCTGTCGAGCTCATATTACCCTCGAGCCAACGAATAGGCGGAGTCTACAAATAAGGTGTTGATGTCAATCATATACAAGTCATGCAGAGTGGAGCAGGAGGATTGGGAAGGGAGACTCCCGACTGTATTGTGGGCATACTGCACCACATACAAGGTGACAATGGGACATACCCTGTTCCAGCTAATGTACGGGCAGGAAGCAGTGGTGCTAGCGGAGTACACTGTACTAAGCCTAAGGATTGTCGTGGAGAACCATTTGGGTGACACAAAGAGCTTGAACGAACGTCTTTTAAACCTCAATAAGCTGGACGAATAGAGGATGACGATGCAATGGGCGACGAAAGTTTTGGCACAACAAACATCTCTGGCAAATGAACTTCCGATCAAGACAATTGGTGCTAAAATATAACGATTGTAACGAACTCTAACCTAGGAAGTTCAGAGTTCGTTGGTTGGGGTTGTATAAAGTTAGGGAAGTTGGCTTGAATGGCGCAATTAAATTATCAACTCTAGATGCCAACCCCATTCGAGATCCTATAAACATATTGAAGTTGACAATCTACAAAGAGAGGGAGAGGCCGACAGTGGCAATAACTATGTTGGGGTATGCAACCCGTGGAGATTGGACAATTGGACGAAGTGACGAGCTTGAAGAAGACCCTGTAATAACCGAAGAGCCGTATAGGCCAAACCTAGACTCGTCCAAACCAATGATGGCGCCAGAGGAAAGACTGGCAAGGAAGAATGTGGATGGTGTCGCAATCCCGAGATTCCACAAACACCTTACCAACACGTTGTTTGGCACACCCACACTATGGAGCGGATGAACAACTACTACAACTGGAAGCCACCATATGAGGGCAGGCGCAAAGGATATATGGCATATGACATTGATGAGGAAGCCGAGAGGAAATGCAAGGAAGAGCAAGTTGAGAAGGGGGAAGTCCAAGAAGAGGAATTGGAAGAGGAGATAGACCTAGATAAGATAAGATAAGATAATTTTATTAATGTCCAACAAGTGACCACAAACAGGTCAAAGGGACTAGAGGTTACAAACAAGGAGGGAAGCCACCAGTAAGGGCACCAAACGGTGCCTGCAAGAAACAAAACAAAAACAAAACAACCACAACACCGAGGCCAAAGACCAACCAAGCAAACCCTAGGGGGCCGTAGCAAAGGAGAAAAACCTCAAGACCGAGGGATAAGCCGTAGGGCGATGCCTCTGAGTGATCCGAGTCTGACTAGAGGAAGGGGACCGATGTATGGTCGCACAGCGGGGCTTCACCGATCTGGAGTGATTGGGGGAGGTAACCAACTGTCGTTTGGTGCCGCGTGGATGGTGAAGCCCGGAGAAGGCCGTGATGAGCTGGCAAGATGGAGGACACGAGGGGCGCTGCAGCGAATGCTCTTGGATTCTAAGAGTCTTCAGCAAGTAGAGAGAAAGGCATCTCTGGTCAGTGAACTTGAAGAAAGTGGAGAGTCCAAGTCTCTCTAAAAAGGCAATAGAACCTCCCTCTGATCTCGTAGTAAATAGGACATCGAAAGATAAAGTGCTCCTTTGTTTCGATCTCACCGATGTCGCAAAGCTGGCAAACTCTCTCAATCCTGTCCAACTGGTGATCGGCCTCGACCCGGAGCCAATGGGACCCCGCTCTGAAACCAAGGGGGATCCGAGGGGAATGAGACCAATAGCGTGAAATGTAAGAGGGACGAACAATGAGTCCGTCCTGCATCACGAGAAAGTGCTCCGCATAGAATGCCATCTTGGGGCAAGGACCCCCATGGGGATTGACCCAAGTGGTAAGAATGTACTATCTGTAAATGTCGTCCCTAATGGATCTGTTCAGTTTTTGTCTGGAAGGGAGGATATGGAGAGGAGCATCAAGAGAATACTGGAAGGGGGGGAGACGATCAATCTCGATCCCGATCCCGATAGAGCCAAGGAGGGCTGAAGCCCCAGCGAACCAACAACGAGCCCTCCCAGAAGGGGCCAAAGAGGCAATAGCCTTTGAGGAGCAGTAGGCGAGGTAGGGATATCTGTGACATCCAGTGCTAGAGTCTGCAAAACCAGAGAGATAGTGAAGAAACCAGATAAGACCGAAGATGGCCTCAAGTTTGAAGGGGCGGACACCGAACTCCACCAAAATGATATTATGGGGGGGAGACTGCTTACACCTGATGATGCACCGAAGGAGGAGGATTTGGACCCCCTCGATACTAACCCAATCAGACTCCAAGAGGGAAGGCCCCCAAACCCTAGAGCCATAAAGGACAGTAGGTCGGATGAGAGTATCCAAAAGAGTCATCTTGGACGAGGCGTCCTAGAAGTGATGGCGGAAGCATTGTCTCTCAAGAAGGGCCAAAGAACCATACCCCTTGTTGATGCGCGGCTGGATGGCAGGTCTCATGCTGAAACAAGGGCCTGAGAGCTTAACCCCCAGGTAGACATATGAGGAGACAATCTCGATCTCAGAACCACCAAAGGAGAAGTGAAGATGAGAGGTCTTGAGACTATTAAAGACCATCACCTTAGTTTTCTCCAAATTAACTGTCAGCTGTCTCAGGTCACAAAAAGAGGCCAAACAATCTAGCTACCTCTGAAGACCCTCAGGAGAGGGGACCAAGAGAACAATGTCATCAGCAAAAAGAAGGATAGAGATCAAAACCTGATGAAGATGGCACCCATCACCCTCCAACAAATGCCCATGAAGGAAATCTCTAGCTCATCAATGTAGATACCAAACAAGGTAGGGGACAGGGGGCAGCCCTAAAAAAACACCGATGGTGCTACTGATAAAGTTGGAAAACCCAGCAGGAGTTTTGAGCCTGCCCAATACCCTCTCATAAAGTCTCATAATAGCAATCAGGAGTGTCTCGGAAACACCAATATCACGCAGTCTCTAAAAGAGGGTCCACCTCAGAACAATATCAAAAGCTTTACGGAAGTCTAGAGGAGTACAAAGCTACTCTCGGGCCTTGTCTCCAAATGGTGGTTAAAACAGAATTTATTTGTAGCAGAAAGAAACAGACACAACGAGCATATCATTCGAAGATAAGTGGACGAAGGGAGAGAGCCCCCAACCTTGCCCACTTCCAATTCATTGTGGAAAATCATTCCAAACCCAGCAAGACCACCAACGATTGACGGGGAAGAAGCAACATGGTACCAAACAGATGGCGGGAGGTACATAGATGGTAGTTACAAAGGGGTGGGGCTAGGAAGGTGCTGCAAGGACGAATGCTATAACTTATAAGACACCACCGAGAATCTGTTTGTGGCGGTATGCGTCAGAGGTCAGGTCCGACCGAATGTCGATCTGAGGGGGCCAAAATAGAAGGTTGTCAAGGAAGATGAACCATAGAAAAAGCAAAAAAGCGATATGGAGAATTTCAAAGCTAGCAAGATCAAAAAAATTATAAGGAAGAATTGTTGTCAAGTGATGAAAAAAAGACAATTCAAAGGGAAATGAACAAAAAAACAAGGAAACATGGAAGTAAGCGCAAGTCACTCAAAAGTGAAAAAATTAAAGGTACGAATTTTTTTAGAGTATTGAAGTTCAAAAAGTTAAAATGAAAAGGACACGAGAAATATTTTTAAGAAAAATTAAAAAATTGGTGGAAAAGAAAATAGAAACCATGAAGTGGAAGGAAAATATGGAGACAGAAAAGATAAAAGATTCTCAAAAAGAAACAATAAATAAAATAAAAAAAGAGTTATTTTATAAACAGTTAATCACATATTTAATTCTAACCCTAACCCTGAAGCAAGGAGACCATTATAAATTAGCACAAACAAGTCACTCAATCATTCAAACCAAGCAAGCAAGAGGAATTTTCAGAAGAGTAGTATTCATCAGAGAAAATAGAGGACGGAATCCATACGGGCTCCAGAGAGGACGAACATATCCATACGTTGTATGGACAAGGAAGAATCTGTCGTACGAACTCGCATACAGACGAAACCACATCGGAACAAGTCTGTACGAGTAGAGAGAAGTCATGCATGAGGTCGCAGTACGAACTTCAATCTGTACATTCGAAACAAGGAGTAATCCCGTATGAAGCTAAGAAAGGAAGTAACTCGTACGAAGCTGAGTAGAAAGGAAGTGGCAACATACAAATTCACTAGTGCGCAGAGGAGGTGTCATACAGAGAAGAGTCGTACCATATGAAGAAGAGGTGCCACCGTACGAACTTGCTTGTACGAAGAAGAGTTGTACATAGGTTATCCACACAAATGGAAGAAACCAATCAAGGTGCATTTTGAGTCCGTATGCTGCCACACAAAATCAGAAATTGCAAACTGTACGACGTTTGTAGAGGAGCCAAAGGTGGACCATATAGCAGAAGGCGAAGTTAACTATACAACATTTGCAGGGAAGATAGAAGTGGACTGTACGGCCGAAGGTGAAATTGGTACACCTAGAGGTGACATCTGTGCAGCCAAAGAAAGAGATCAAGTAGGTGAAGTCACCGTCTTCAAATTCGAATTCGAGTTTGGCAAACATAAATATCGGATGAAATTCGGCGAAGCCAAAAAATTTTTAAAAAAAATCGACATTAAATTCACCTTATATAATTATTTTTTTAAAATATAAGCAATATATCTACTAAATTATCAAAATAGTTTAAGATTGTAAAATAAATTTGAAATCATTATAAACAAATTAAAAATAAATTAAA
Organism: Cryptomeria japonica; assembly: GCF_030272615.1. NCBI lineage: Eukaryota > Viridiplantae > Streptophyta > Pinopsida > Cupressales > Cupressaceae > Cryptomeria > Cryptomeria japonica. The sequence goes on from NC_081413.1 coordinate 517,762,117, forward strand.
ATAACAATAAATTAAATAGACTAAATATTAAATTTTTAATAAAAATTTAATATAAATTAAAATTACAAAACAATAAATATATCTAAATAAATTAAAATAGTAATAAATTAAATATACTAAATACTAAATTTTTTAATGAAAATTTAATATAAATTAAAATTATAAAACAATAAATAAATCTAAATCTATTTAATATCTATGTTACCCGAGGACGCGTCCCCGGTATTTTTTTCAGCCGTCCCCGTCCCGAGGACGTCTCAGGGACAGGGGACTCCTAGGGGACGTCCCCATAAATTCTGCATATAGACAATGAATTCTATAAGCAATTTGACTTTGACTCTCAATTTAACACAAATTTGCCATAAGAACTCTACTAGTTCTTATATGTTAAAGTTCTATAATGGATATGTGCATGTTTTATCCATGTTTTCATATAATATTTTAAATTTCCCTATTTATTTTAATTTTCCCTACTTTTATATAGCCGCCCCCTAGCCGTCCCCAAAATTGGCAAAAAAAATCACCGTCCCGAAAACGGGTACCCCTGTCCCTTGCCGTCCCCGTCCCGGAAACTTGGGGTAACATAGTTTAATATTAATAACTAAAAGTCATAGTTACCTGGAGACCCGTCTCCTACCCCTGGAGACGCGTACCGAAGACGGAGACGCGTCTCCGGAAACTTCTTGACGCATAGAGTGCTTTTGGCTGTCGTCTCCAAAGTCTCTTGACCAAACATTGACGTCTCCTGCTAAAAAACTTAGGGCAAAATGCAGTAAAAAGGCAAAAAAAAAAAAGTAAATAAATAAGATAAGCTTACAGCAAAGCAAAGTCGTAGGGAAATGACTAATAAGGAAACTATTTCACAAGAAGACAAAAATTCATGCAAGTTATAATGATCGGATCTATTGACAGTGTAGACTTTTTGAGAGGACTGATTTCTTATCATTGTAATAGTCTAAAGAGAAATTGCCTTTTCTATTTAGCCAACAATATTGAGTGTGCTCAACATCTATATTACCTTACTTTCACGAAACAATTTAGACTGGTATGGTATTAGTAGTATAAGCAATTATAATTTCAATTTTTGTTCAATTTTGAAGTTAATGTTAAACTTTACCACTGTTCTTGTTTTCAAAGTTCTCTGTCATGATATTTTTTGGAAATTATTAAATTATATTTTTAAAAAATTGGCGTCTCCAAGTACCCCCGTCTCCTGGTAACCTTGCTAAAAGTATATTAAAAGAACATTAATCTTAACGCAAGGAAACAAAAATCCTAATAACTAAAAGTATATTAAAAGAACATTGATCTTAATGCAAGGAAACAAAAGTCCTAAACGAAAAACAAAAATCCGACAGCTTACTTGGGTGACCCATGGCGGCAGGAAACTGCGAGGGGGAGGGAATACTCGCAACTGGGCACAACAAACAAAAGAGCTTCAATGGTTGACTCAAGCACACGACCACAAAACAACAAACCGTGCCATACGAATTTTCGGCGAATTTTTCCGAATTTAATTTTTTATAGATTAGTCGAATTCCAAACCTGAAGCCGAAAATTCGGCGAATGCGGTGACACAACAAGCAAGTACCTATCACGAGAGTTCCCCACAAAAGGAAATGGTCAAAGTTAGTTACGGGAATCCTAGTAAAGGCAATTATTTGACAAAGGATAAAACTAGAAAAGCCAAAGGAAAGATGTCACATCATGCAACCATGGCAACAAGCAATAGTGGAAAGAAGAAAATAAGGCCGAAGGTGCAGAAGGACGAGAGGGTGATAGCGGACACCTTGGCATTTGAGAGTGTCATTGGCAACGATTGTTGCACATGGTGGGATGGCATTGCAAATGACCGCCCAATGAAAACCTATCTCAGAAAGGCAAGAGTAGACAAAGCCATTTTGATGCTTATGTTTAACATATGGGATTTTGAGCCGGTATTGCGGATGATGGTGGCAGGATACGACTCATGCTTGCACAAGTCCATCATGCAGTTCCAAGGGAATTCAATCGTGATATTGTTCGCACCGAAAGAGTTCACAAGGGTTCTCCGTATCCAATCCAGTGGTGTCAAAGTGGTCAAGCCCTCAACCAGGATGCCCACCAAAGAGAAAGACAGGTTGCTCAGACTAATATGCCGAAGCGACCTCTCGCCGAAACTATGGGATAGTTTATGGAGTAGTAGCAACAATCGAGGGGTGGAAAAAACTTTCATCACAAACCCAAAATGGATGTGCATTCTTGACCTGGTAAAGAGCCGACTCATAGGAGCCAACTGGGGTTCAGATATAGCTATATGGATGTTGAAACTCATGAATGGCATCATGACGGGAAAAGTCTATAACTAGGCGGAGCTGTTATCAGAACACATTGGGGAGTTTCTAACTCTCATACATAAGACTTTTTACATGTGCCACCATGCCACAACACTTTTTCTTGAGGCACTAATAACCCAACTACCAGCTAACCAGTGGGGAAGGTTTCCACCGGCCAATTGAGTGGATCCCAGCAAACCGGCCATGTCCTATTGGACCTATTTTGACACACTTATGGCCAAAGGGGAGCAGGATAGTAAAGGCTGAGCTTAAAGGAATAGCACTAAGGAAGAGGAAATAGTGGAGGAGTCATCTTTTGAGGGTGAGAGCGGTGACGAGTTCAGGATGGAACTCCACGGAGAGCAGGGTGGCAAGGAAGAAGTTGAGGAGGCACGGGTTGCCGAAGGTGAAGGGGAGGAGCCAGCCGCGGAAGTGACGGTAGCCAAGGGGATCATACCATGACTACGGAGTGTAGTGGCCGAGTGGGGAGCGAGGAGAGCTACAAGAGTTGCATTTGCACCACCACAATTGTCCCCTACGACACACCTGGTGACACCACACGGAGTATGGGAGTTGTCCCCTTCAACACACATGCGGGCACCCAGCACACTGCGCATCCCCACATCATAAGGAGTTCAAGAGGAGACCCTGATCGCTATGTTAATAGTCGGTACACCTATGACTGAGGGTACCACACTTGTGGCCGACGATACCACACCCACATTTTGAAAGCCACACCTGCCACAGGGGGGTTCTGCAACTACGAGTGTTGCACCTCCGCTTGGGAGTGTTAGAGGGATGGCAACAGCAGATGATGCAGATAAGAGACTTGACAGTTTCTCGAACAAGTTTGATATGGGTATTGTTGAGACTCCACCACCTTCACCCAACCTACGAGTGGGCACCCACTTCCAGCAAGAAGTAGACACACAACAAGGGCTTGTACTAGCAAAGCCACTAGGAGAGAAAGAGGCGAGGCTTACCAGGAGGGAGGAGATACCACCTGTAGCCATAGAGGTGATTGAGGATGAGGAAGAGAGTGCACATCAGGGAGATGCCTCCCTAGTGATGTTGAAGGATGAGTCGAGCAGGAGAGAGGTACACGACAACCACATTTGAGTCTCAAAACCTGACCCATAGGATGCTCTCGAATCCATACAGAGATTCTTGGAAGAGTTGGAGGGCATGGTTGCAGTCGCACGAGGGGTGGTCGATCTCGCTAGACAGGTGGATATGGGATCTGCCTCAGTAGAAGCGGAGAGACTCCTCGCCTTCATGAGGAATGGCTGCGAGCAGGAGTTCACCCAACACTTTATAGCCCATGGGTGACTGACCACGGAGACACTTGAGATGATGGAGGCATGGTGCAGGCCACACTCACAAGAGAGGCAGGGTAATATGATAGATACCCTCCACAATATGGAGAACTTGTTTCGGAATACATTTTTCCGATTGCAGAAGGCAACCCACTCCATCGATGAGGCCGAGTTAGAGAGAGTGGCTGCAATAGAGCAGGCGACAATCACTCAAGAAGAGTTGGTGTAGCATCAGAGACTGACCACTGCCGAGAGGGAGGAGAGTGGCCTTCGAGGGGCAGCTAGAGCAGGAGAGGGCATTCAGAGCAGGGAAGGAGGTACAACTCAAAGAGATGGAGGAAGGTTTGGCAGCAGTGATGGGAGAGCTCAAGAGTACCAAGGAGGACTTGATGGAGGCCGTACAGACGGTAAGGGTAGCACAGGAGAGGCAGAAGGTAGCAGAGCGGGATCTATGGCTCCTTTGTGGTGCACCCAGGCTAACATCCTCAGCCACTCCAAGGACATCCTCTCACCCTGCTTCTCAATCGTAGATGTTATAGTTCATCAGCTCCATTTTTGTTTTGCCATCTAGAAGATGACTTCTTTTTGGGGGGGGTTGATGTTGGCGATAGTTTTGCTGATAAGAATAAATAATGTTTTGTTTAAATAAATGGCAATGTAATGGTTTGTAGTTCTCGGGTAGTTGTTAGTTGCTTGCGGTTGGCACTCTTAACCAACCACCAAGTGTTATATAATTTTGGCTTGTACTAGGAACTAGGACTCTCTATTATTGTACCCAATATATGTTGATAGTAAAGTTATATCTTTCGGCCATATAGATGTGTTGTTTCTGAATTACTATGTTGAATATGATCATTGTTATATTTCTATCTACTCTGTAAGTAAAAGCATTCACCAAAGGGAGTAAACATAGGTTATATCATGAAGAGACTATCTTTGGTATCTATCTAAATTTGTACATCACAAGAACTCTTACGACCTCCCTTCTCAAGTGATATTATAATAGGTGTGGCCCTCCTTGCAAATCAGTTTCATCCATGATGAGCTCTAGTGTAGCATTTATTTTCTATAATGTCATCTCTCTTTTCATCATGTAAAGCTAATTTCAAATCTGATTTTCATTCACTCACGACTCATGTAAATCAACTGTGGTACCTGGATCAGTTAAACAATGGTCATTGCAAATTGTGAAAACCCAAGGAGCTGAAGCGAAGAAAACACATAAAGCATATTGCATTTGCGCAACAAGGATTAGGGTTTTCCTTTGCGATATGCGCAAACACGCATTATGAGCACGTGAAACTTAAACCAGTGAAATAAAAACTTTATGATAATAAAGTTTATTTTGTAGCTAAAAATATTTAAAACCATAAAAAATATTTTCCAATGTTTAAAACATTACAAATATTTTAAATAAATGCATTTTGGACTTAAGTAATTTGTTAATTTCTCATGCTGGCCAATTGGTGTAATTTCACTGTGGTCAAATAGGGCCCCCTGGAGTTATGAAAACTTGTGTGGGATCATGATTAATTAAATAAAACATGGGTTTGTGGTTGGAATTTGCACAACAATTAATTTCAGGACCTTTGTAAATAGGCCCTACGAAGGGTGGGGCCCAACTAAAAAAAATTAGTTTTTAAACCATTTGAGCTCAGAATGCAAGAAAATTGAAACTGAAGGCTTTGAAGACAAACCAACAACTGGGTCACCCTTAGATTTGCAAAATTTAAGACTTTTTTGAAACACCTTTTGGGCCATGTTGGAGCCGCAAACACATTAGCAAGCATATCAAAACTTATCTTGAGACCACGAAACTTGGTGACCTTACTACCATGTGTCCCAAAATACTTTTTGCCAAACGGATTTGCATGACAACATCTAAGATGCAAACTTTTAATTGTCAAAGTCAGGCACTTAGGTAGATTCAGCAAAGTGCAAACATTGACTTGCTTTGTGTTCTTGGCAACCTCAAGCATTGCAAACATGTCAATTTTGCAGATGCCAACACCTACAATGCCCAAAAAGGACAAAATGCTAGAAATACATTAGAAAACTGCTCCAAATAAGTCATCTCATGAAACAAAACTTTTCCAAGTGCCAAAACATCCAAGTAAACAACCGAAAAGTGAAAACACAACAAATTGAATAAAAAATACCTAGCGAAAAAATTGGAAAAAGTGCATGGACCGCTATGTAGAGCTTTAAAAGACCTTTCCAATACCACAAGAATCATGAAAAAATAGATATAGTCAAAAGTTATGAGTTCAATAGCCAAAAGTTAAAGTTCAACAACCAAAAGTTATGAGCTCAGGAGCCAAAAAAAGACATCGGAATTCAACAGGCAATGAAATAATCCAACTACAAAATCTAAGAAAAATACTCACACCACAAGAAAGTGCTTTAGAACCAACTTTCCAACAATATCTGGTTTGCCAAATTTGGTATTATATGCCCAAGTTATGCTAAAAAGAAAATAACAACTCCTTTAGGGAAAGACTAAGGTTTGGGGTAGGGTGTGGGTCATCCATACAACTGACATCATATTAGCATGTTGATGACATCCGTAGACAAAATATTTTGACATGAACTAAATATTCTCATGTGGATGGAAAATGACCAGGTTGTTGAAAAATTGCAAATAGATAGGAATATTCCCCCAAGAACAAAAATATTATGTCCATTTGATGGTAAAATACACAACGCCAATATATTCCTAAATGGGATGGAATATACTCAACCTATCTCAAAATTGCCAAAAACCACTGGAAAAAAAGTGCCATCGAACAAGGAAAATCAAGCCACCAAGCAAGGAAAAGTCAACACCGATAGGGTTTTTGCAGTAGCCGTGAGGGAAAAGGCTGATGAAAAATGCCAAAAACACTGTCGGCATTGGAAATCAACCAAAGTTGTGAGAAATTACATGGTTATATAAAAATGGCTGCCACTAGGAGTATAAATGTTGTCTAAGATGGCAAATAAAAACCTTGACACCAAAAAGTATTCCAAGGAGCCAGAATCACCAACACCGCTGAAAGGGAAGCCAAGAAACCAACGATGGGAGACCGCAAAAAATAAAGATCACTATCAATGATTAAAATCTACATTAAAACAAAAGCAACCACTGGAAAATGAAAAAGCAATCACCTTAAAAAGATTATTAAAAAAAGACAAAAACCAAATGAACACCTAAAAACCCAATAACACACACAACATGTCAATTGTTTCTTGCACCCAAGAGTACGACTATATGGATCCATACAGATCCATAAATTTGATTGTAGGTCCTCGACAAAGGAGACATTTCGCCCAAGTCCCTACATCCTCCAAACATGTGGCATATCCCCCAAGAACAAGGCTTTGGAACAAAGTTCCCAAACTCGAACTCGACTCGGACTCGGCAAGGCCGACTCAACTCGTGACTCAGTTATGACTCGGCAACAACTCGGCAATGACTCGGCAAAATAAAAAAACCCTTGAAATTTAGAGATTTTTAACGATTTAAAACTTGTTTCATGCACCCATTATTAAATAAAGCTTAAAGACATTATAACATCATCAAATAGAAGCTAATTTGATCACATATATAAACATACATCCATCACATGCGTAGAAATGTAAATTGTAGCTGAAGGAAATAGAAAACATAGATATATAGAGTTATAAATGTTGTCAAATGTATATAAAATTCATGACATCAAATGTTCCCAAACATATATGTAACTGTAAACAAAAACAAGTCTATGGCTTAGGCTCTATCTCATCCTCAGCCTCAGCCTCAGCCTCAGAGTAGTTTGTTTGCCTCCTACAAAGGCGTCTAAGGTAGGTCCTGGATGACTGAGTAGCCATAGTCTCCACCGGTGAGGTGCCACAATGATCAACATCAGTTGTGCCTGTGCCGGATCATGCTCTATCCTCCTCCTCTGCCATAGCCACAACCTCAGCCTCTCTATCTGCCATGTCTGACATGCCGCGGTGTGAGTCCTGGAGCTCAGACTCGGTGAGTTTTACCATAACTTGCCTGACTCGCCCATGTCAGGCGAGTTATGAGCAAAACTCGCAGAGTCCAAGTCACGAGTTGTCAAAACTCGCCGAGCTTGGCTCGACTCGCCAACTCAGCAAACTCCCCTGACTTGCAGCGAGTTTTGATACTCTGCTTTGGAATGACAAGTATTTTAATAGGCATTTGGAAACAAGGAACAACAAAGAAGTTAATGGTGCACCAGCAATTGAGAATCAAACTAGAAAGCAATTCAATAAGAAAGATTACAAATGACACTTAAACCTACTAGTTTAATAAATAATTAGCTTGAGAACCAAACTGGCAACCAATCTAATCTTGGCCCTTTGTGGATTTTCAAATTTTCATATTGCAGCCACATAGTTTTACTTTAGGCCCTTAAATGAAGAGGAGATTTCATTTTGTCATCTTTGATTTTTCAACTGCTTTCTTAAGATGTTGTATGTACAATATAATAGTAGATTTGTGGATTGCTTGATTACAAGCTGCATACACTATCTGGACTAGGTTTACGTGGGGCATGGTACCACCCTGTTCTTTTTGCAAAATGCATCTGAGCACTACAATGTTTTATTAATAGAAAATAAAACCAAATAAATTTATATTGAATGGTACACACATGTCAACCTAATCTTCAGATAGACATGAAAATTCACATTTAAGGTAAATAATATGCTTTCTGGTCATCCCTGCACTTCTACGCATTTCAGAAAATGATCAAAAAGTAATAGAGGAGAATATAGCAATGGCTGTAATTGAATGGTTGGTGCTGCACATGAAGACAGCAAGCAGAATAAAAGAAGAATGTGTATATGGGACAAACACGGATAATTTTGAGGCAAAAGGAAAACATCCCATCTATTGAGCCACTTGAGATTTGAGCACTACATCTGTAACCATACCTTTTTGATGAAATAAACTATAACCTTTAAAAACTATGAGTATTAGAAATAAACTGAATACAAGTTCAAATGTTTACTAAGCTAATGGTGACTGGCAAAGAAAACATATAATCATAACCAATTTGACAAAACAGCTTCTAACTTACAGCTGATGCAACTGCTTCTCTGCTGCCACCATATAGCAACCCAGCAAGAACGCCTATTACTGTTGTGGCACCAAAGTCTATTTTTGCCCTTTTCCGTTCTGCTTCCTGTTTACACAGAGATGGTAATATTTAGTTGTGCCCTTAATTGTAAAACAGAATACAAAACATCCTAAGATGAGTACCAGCATGTCTAATAACAAGATTGTCATGAAAATGATGCCTAAATAGACAAGCCAGCTTAAAAGCATTCTGATGCATATTGAAATTATCATATCACAGTTAAATGCCCAAGAGAAAATCAAACTAGAACTTGATAGAGAATGAAAAATTAATGTGTACAAACTACAAACACAAAAAAGGAAGCCCTGGAGAATAATTAGCTTCAGATTTGAAAGCATCAATTCCAAATTATTTGTTGAGCATCTTAGCAATTGAACCTTTCAGATGTACCTTGCGCAGTACAGGTATAGCTTGCTTCCACAAAATTTGGTACTGGAATTATAGACGGTAAATATCATCTATTTGATTTTGATCAATAACACACTTGAAATATTGACTCTCATATCCCTACTAACAAATGTGAGGATTTATCCACATTGGTTAGAATTATGAAATTAATCCCATATTGGTTAGAATTATGAGAGCAGGATGACAGGAGGCATTACATGCTCCAAAAGCTTTGGTGATGTAGAAAGCTTGAGGATGTAAGCCCAATGAAATGGATTATTTTCATTGTTCCTTCCTCACTAATAAAATGACTACTCATGGAGTTCATCTTGTAATGACTTAAAAATTCCCAGGCCTAATACACAGACATGCATATAGATATCTATATCACTGATTCATAGCTCTGCAAGTCCAGATCCAGGTCAAATTTTGTAAAGTCCTCTGCTAAGTTTCACCTTTCCTATTCTGTTTTAGTTCAAGTTTCCTGTCTAAATGATTGATAATCAGCACCAGTGATTTATTCTGAACTTGGTTCTGACTGATTACTTAATATGACAATTCATTGTGTTTGTTGTTGTGTAGCTAGGTCGGATCCCTTCTAGGCCTGACCTAGTGCACAAAATGCCAAGTGGCCTGTCGGCCTTGGCATTTGGATATCTCAGTTGTATGAGTCTAACTGGGTCAGGCCCTATTTGGGTGAACCATTTGTGTGTAACTTGTGATTAAGTTAAATGTAACTTGCAACTAAGGGAGACTCGTATGTAACTTGTAATATATAGGTTTGACCCTATCCTTGGCGCCAAAAGTATATGGCCGACTTGAGATCTATTAGGAGGTATTGATTCATATATATGCAAGGTTATGATTGCATCAATAGCAATGAATTCAATAACATGAAGGACATGTAGTGTGGTCGGGGGTGACGATAAGAGCTTATCGTCTATGGTTGGGAAGGCAACAAACCTGATGTTTGCCTGTAGTTAACGAGCACCACCATAAAATCAACATGGTATCAGAGTGGATTCCTTCTATAGAGTCTAACCGCTTGAAGGTAGATCCTATTCTTTTGAGGGAGTTCAATCAAAGTAATTTGCAGACTGAGAAATCTAAGTGCAGGCAAAAGTCGATTACCGAGCCTCTCAACTCAGACGTGAGCATCGCATATGTTCTGCATCGAATAATGATTGTTGAGGTGCCGATGATCGCCATAGATCTGTCATTAGTACTCAATGACATATTCAATCCGATGCCTTGGCGTTGAAAGTCACAAAGCCTAGTATCGAAATGCCGACGGTAAGTGGAGTCGCTATGGACATCTTTGTCCGTTTTAACATTCTATATTCGAATTCTTCATTCAGGGAGGAGAACATGTTGTGGAGGGTTCTCTTCGGCGATCGTAACTTTTACTAGCAAATGAAAGTGACGGAGATCGCTCGCTTCACAACGCTCGTGGCTAGAGACATCGACAAGGTGGCAGCAAGCATTCTGAGGATTCAACGAAGCGATGCGAGTCGGTACACATGCTATCGACTGCTCAGTGTAATGGAAGGTTGAGATCAAGCAGCAGCATAGTGGCGAGTTTTGTGATGATCACATTAAGCCGTACACAAATGTGAAATGTGTGCGTATGGGGACGAAAGCGAATGGAGGCACCTAACGATCAAGAATGGTAGAGAAGGCCTCCATGCAATAACGCCTTGCAACAACTCACATCATCCTAGAAGCTTCGAGAGTCACATGAAGCATTCGTTTCACTGAAGCCTGCATAGGCATAATTAGATGGGGTTGCGAATCGGATGATATTGCAACTGAAGGACCAGTTATTTGAGTTCTTACTTATGTCGCTCTTGAAGATCATCTGACGTTTGTCCTAGGATGGGCACTGCAGATTAGCATTCTGGCACACCCTGCTACAGGTGGATTTCTATTGCATTTATGTGGTTGGTCCATCACTTTGTTGTGGATGGTATTAAAGGCAGCTCCTCAGATGATGCTTAAGCTATGCACAGAGCAGATATTGTGGACAGATGATGAGTGATGGTGAGGGCCAAAGGCCACGCAGCCATTAGATCATCACTAGGTGCTTCGGTGTGATCAATCCAAGTAAATGGAAATTCCATTGCTGAGCAAAATTATAAAAGATAAGTTCTCTTTATGTTTGAATGATGTTCATGAATTTTTCATTAAGTCATGCTACATCATTGAACAGTGAATCATGTATTGATATTTCCCCCGACTATCATTATCTCTCTCTGAAATGCTTCTAGGACGAATCAGAGATTGCATTCAAGGAAGGAAGATTGTGTTGCCAGGAATAATCATTATGTTATGTTGTTATATTATGTTTATGTTGTCATCGGTAATAATGAGTTACGACGGTCAGTTAGTTAGCCGACGGGTAGGTAGTTGGAGTCGCGATGGTTGTGTCGCACCCCTTTGGGTATTATATATTGTGTACCTGTTCTTCGAAGTATGATCATGTTAGTCGTGTCAGATGTAATGTTATAAGCACTTATTGTACATGGACTGTGGAATTAATACAGAGGCTGGTTATTTAATATATTTCCATTATGTTCTGTGCATTTACTTTCTGCATTTAACCGTTTACCCGAGAGGGCAAACATTTGGCGCCGTTGCCTAGACGTACTCGGGAACGGAAGACACGGATGGCGCACAGACACAATGGGCCTACCCGTTGGTGAAATAAACCCAGAGGCCGACGACGCGCGAACAGAACTTTACACAGGAGAAGACACGGCAACGTGAGAATTTTCAATTTTGCTCCAGGTAGCCATTCAGACCTACGTCCGACGAGAGGCGGCGGAGGCAGAAATCCCACCAAGTGCCGTGTGGACAGCGCTGGAGGTTAGCCCGGCAGTAAACCGGTTGATGAACCACCTCCCCCGATTGCTTGCACAGGCATCGCTGGCACAACAGGCCCGCTTGGAGGAGATTGCCCAGGAAGAGCGACGACAACAAATCCTACAACGCTACGAAGAGAACAGCCGACGGGAAACGGAACGAGATGGCACCAGGCCAGGAGGGAATTGAACCTTGAACATCTTATTTTCAAATAAAAGTGTCATTGACACGAGTTGTACTTGAGCAAATGAATTAATAAAAGACATATTTTGATTTATGAATTGTGAGTTATGGGAATGTGTGACAATTAATGCCAAACATATTGAATAAAGATAGGAATAAAAAATCAGAAACGAACGAGTGGGAGGCCACGCAGAGGGCCTTGATTCTGGAGCAGCAAGTAGAACGTAGACGGAGGCTGAGGCAACTTGCCGAAGGACGACCTGCCAAAGGGGGGCCTGAGGGGAACCAAGGAGGTGTCACGGAGGGTGCAGAGGCCGACGGAAATTTCTACGCGTCGCTAGATCATCGTAGGATGAGGAGCCACGAAGAATTTTTAGAAGAAACAAGGTTACGGCGAAATCTAGTCGAGGAGACTCGGGATCAGTTTAGAAACTTATCCCTTATGCCACAGAGTGAAGATCACCAACGGGAAGCAGGAGTGGGCACGTGTGAGAGCGAAGGGGAGGGCAACAGTACAAGTGTAGGTGCCACACAGGACAGGCAAAACACCATACCTCCAGTCGTCCACGCAGGACACACCACCCACGCCACCGGAGGAAGCAGCACAGGGCCATAGACACAGACACAACCGCCCCCAGGAAGACGACCAGGGATGGCAAGTAAACAAAAATTGCCAAAGTTCACAGGGGACGGCAAGGAAGACCCCTTACGGCACTGTCGTACATGTGAAACCATTTGGTCTGCCAACGGGGTGACAGACCAGAATGATTGGGTATAGCAGTTCCCAGCCACGTTACGTGGAGTTGCCATAGATTGGTACTCCGATATAGATAAGCAAAAAGTGGCCACGTGGGCCAACCTACAGAAGGAATTCACGAAGGAGTTTCGGTTGCTCCGTGATGACAACGAAATTGTAACAGAGATATATAGTACCAAACAAGGTACCAAGGAGACAATACGGGCATACAGTCGGAGGCTGAAAGAACTCTTGGGTAAAATGGAAAGCCAATCCGCAGATGGATTGAAGAAACGATGGTTCGTTGAAGGGTTGAAATCCTCCCTACGGAGGAAGATGAAAATTGTACCCCCGACGTCATATGACGACGCTTATAATAGGGCGATGGACCTGGAGAGCGAACACAAAACATCAAAGAAGAAGAAAAGTTATAAATCCTCATCCGAGGACGACGACTCTTCACAGGAAAGCAGCAACGACGACGAGGCTGGCAAACGGGTGCAAGCGCTCCAGAAAGACATGGAGCGAATGAGAAAGGAATTCAAAATAATGAGAAGCACTGGTCGGAACGAAGGGGACATATGGTGCACTGAGTGCAAAGAGGAAGGGCACACAAAGGGTACTTGCCAAAAGAAGGCATTCTGCGAGATTTGCCAAGTGATGGGACACTCCACCAAGGAGTGCCCATACAACATGAAAACCCGAAGTACGCAAATGAACCAAGTGCTATTCACGGAGCAAGCCACAACATCCGCACCAGTGGGTACCGGCCAACATATTAACACAACGGCATCATCTGGAGGATACTGGGACAATAGACGCGGCGGCGGAAGGAATAGCAACAATAACAATTACAGAAGCCGTATCTAGTATGACGCCAAGGGCCGGCCAATTATCCAATGTAGGGCCTGTAATCAATGGGGGCACTTCGCCCATGATTGCACGAAGGAAGTCACCCCTCAGCACCTCTGTCGTTGGTGTGGGCCAGGTGACCATGAGGACGCAAATTGCCCGCAGGCAGGGGTTAATCTCCTCAACATTGAGAAGGCTGAGAAGACTCGTGAGAAAGAAGTACTGGCGATCACCCACGCCCAGACGTAAAAAGCCACTTATCCCGACCCCCGTACGGAGAAGGAGAGATTACGGGAGGCAAAGGCCAATATTGAACGTGAGATGATGACCGAACGACGGGACAACGAGGTGGTGAGTACATCATCCCGTACGGAAGCGGAAAATAACATCATTGGGCAAATCTTGCAGATAGAGGTGCCGATAAAGGTAAAAGACCTTCTAGACTCTATGCCACAATTGAGGATTGCTATCCTCACCAATGTGCAAAGCACCGCATTGTCGAGTGCACCACAGGTAGGGGTTCCCGCCACCGCATTATCAAGTGCACCACAAGTAGGGGTTCCCGCCACCGCATCGTCGAGTGCACCACAAGTAGGGGTCCCCACCACCGCTTCGAAGAGTACACCATAAGTGGAGGTTTCCGTCAGCCCTTCGACTGACCCGATGTTACTAGCCTTGAGCAGTGGTAGACACCCAACTGTGGTAGAAATGGGTATCCGTGGGACCATTCTGAAGGACACCATTGTGGACGGGGGATCTGGGGTGAATGTACTACCAGAAGAAACATGGAAGCGGCTGGGGAAGCCCACCCTGTGGCCACCCACATTCAACCTGGTGGGAGCGGACCAACACGACATTAAGCCACTCGGCCTGTTGATGGCCTAGCAAGTGACAATTAGTACGCAACCATTCTTGTTAGATTTTGTGGTTATTCCCTCGAAGAAGAAAGGCTATGATGCCATCCTGGGGAGAGCGTGGTTGATCAACGCGAGGGTAAACCACAACTGGAAGAAAAATACACTTTCCATGGAGAAGGGAGGGCGGAAATATACCATTGACCTACACACCCAAGATGTCGGTGAAGAGCTCGCCTCTTCCGACTCGGACTCAGAGGACTCTAATAAAGGGGAAGGGGGTCCCGATGAAAGCAAGGGCAAGAACGCGATGGAGCCGAACAGTGAAGGGGTGCTCGAATTGGAGGGATGTTCTGAAGATGAGGTATGCTCACTTAACAGGCTATTCCACTGGCAAATGGAGGATTACGAAATGTTCCAAAGCTACAGGCTCGAAGTAGAGGAACCAAAGCAACCAACAGAGGTGTACCTACCGGAATACAAAGAATATTGGAAGGGAGACGCCCCAAACCCTGGCGACGTAGATAATTTGAAGAGTGTTGGCAACGATTGGAACCCTGTGTGGAAGACCGCAATCTTCAAAATCTTTATTATTCTTCTTCTTCTTATGTACAGGAAGGAGACCGTGGTCCCTATAGAATTTGTGGTTCCAGGTCTTCGGATGGACATTGAAAATAGATTGGCCACCAACGGGTACAAATTGAAACCCTACCACGCGAAGCGCGCAGGGGACTCGAGAGGTCGGACGGACACCCGAGAGCCCGAAGGGGGACTCGAGAGGATGGAAGGGGACCTGAGAGGCCGAGTAGGCGACTCAAGAGGCACGAGAGAAAAGCAGGAGACTTTTGGGCGAGGAAAACCGAGAAGGATGAAGGGCGATCCCAGAGACAGGGGACCCGAGCCGAAGACTCTCTAGACAACATAAATAAATTTAAAAAAAAAAAAAAAAACCGTATGGTCGTACAAGACAATTAACTGTACGGCAGGAAAAAATTGTGAAAAAAAACACCACTGCACAGGGCCGTACGGCAGATGACCATACGGCTAGAAGAAAAAAAAAAAGAAGAAGAAGAAAGACGTGAGGCCACCGGCTTCACCAAAGGTGGAACCACCGTAGGTGGGACCACTGTGCGGTGGAACCACCGAAGGTGGTCACACCGGCGGTGGGACCACCGACGGTGGATGCCATCGTGCGGTGGTCAACCGCACACCCAGCATAAACCCCCTCACAACCGCACACAAAGCCGCACAACCGCTCCGTCGTAATGGTCCGCTGTACGGTGGAGGGGTATAGGCCGCACGATTGGGAAGGTGGCCGCACGATCGAAGGTGCCAGTGCTGTTGTTGACCATACAGGGAGGTTGTATGGCCGGGGTGCCATCGGGGACATTACAGTGCCGAAAAGGAAAAAAAAAGATGACCAGATTTAAAATGATTCGCTGGAGTTTGAAGCCAGGACACTGGAAATTCAGAGTGGAAAAGAAGGGTTTTTGGCATCTTAAAATATCACAGAAATATTGTGCGCCATGGACTTTTGTATGGTTTTGAGGGTTGTAAATTGGTGTTGGCGGCAGGGGCGCTGCCCCTCGACCCCGCTGGGGCACTGCCCCAAACCCCGCGAGGGGCGCTGCCCCTCGACCCCACTGGGGGCATTGCCCCCAGACCGCCAGTTTATTTTTGAGCTACAGAATACCACAAGAAGTGTTGTGCTTGTCCATACTGTGAGAAAGAAGCCTGCAGCCAAGCATTGGCAGGGAAGCCATAAGCCGTCGAGGGAGACGGATTTGGAGGTTGCGAACAAACAGAGTTTGAGGGAAGGCATTGCAGGTCCGCACAATTGTATGACACCAGGGAGTTATTCAGTTCAGTTTTTAGCCTTTGGGGAGTGTGATGGAGGATTTGAGGTGTCTCCTAGCATTTGTGCCAGCGGATTGTGGCAACCTCCAGGCATGACTGGTACACTTTGAGGAACTCGGAGTATGTCTCGGCTGGACGTGAGGTTGCCTTGGTGGATGCACAGAGGGCTCGGGAGGAGCTGACCACCAGGTTGGAGGCAATAGTTGCGTGAGACTTAGTTCAACGTACCCAGGAGTTGGATGCTGGGAGAGCACCACAGGTGGCTATCAAGGACAAATTGGCTAGGGAGACAGTATCATTTGAGTAGCAGTTGGTGGAAGCTGAGACTGAAAAACGTGTTTTGCAGACAAGTTTGGGTTAGGCACAAGAGGACTGTGATGGCAAAGGAAGCAATATTGGTGAAATCCGCATTTGAGCATCGGATGGTAGCAGAAAAGGGTTTTCAGGCGAGGACGCAGCAAGTGTATAAGATCCAGGCCTGACTAGAGTCAGTAGTTCTTGCCGTTCATCTCTATTTTGTATTTAGTCGTCAGAGTCTGTAACGTCCCCTACCTGATCTATTTAAATATACTAAAATTAATAGATTTTCTTCAATAAGTTATTAAGAAGTGCTTGTCTATTTTCCGCATTAGCTGATTAATTTCATTATTCATAGTTCTTAATATAGATATCAAACCCTACTACTACTTCAGTTTTAAGGGAGAAGGGTTTACATATGCTACCAAAGCGCTTAGAGACCAAATACAATAGGTTCCCTCAAAGTTTATAGATCCAAGCCCTTACCTATCTTGGGTCTATACCCTCAAGGCTTACGGGTCGTTGATCCCCACCCTATCTTGGGACTTAACCTATTGCTTGGATTTAGACTGCCCCTCTTTGGAACATCTCAATCCCATCTTCTTAAATACGGAAAGTAATAACATGATTTAGACTTTAAGTATATATATTTCTTATGTATTATGAATATATATATGAAATTAAGTATGACTGTCATACATATTGTAGTCCATATTAGTATTACTATTAATTCTGCATAAGAATATTGTTGGGCTTCATATATTAAGCATACTTATTAAACACATCCCCATGCATACCACCAAGAACAAGGATGTTACTACCTGTAACTTAATAACAGTTCTGATCTGATCTGATTCATGGTGATCTTACTAGATGTTTTTAATTCCTTTCCTTTATATCTCTCAATGTGAGGGAGAGGTCACACCTCTTCATCATGTATGCCCTTTAGCAAGAGACACACCCTTTCACCATTAGCACCCTTTGAAAGAGTGCAACTCTTCATTATTTCTGCCCTTTGAAAGGGACACAACCTCTCATAATCAGATCTGCACTTATTATTTAAATCAGATCTGCACTTCTTACTTCCAAATTCTTCCCCCCTCAAATGAGTTTCTCTTCTCCCTTTTATATCTCACGTTTGAGGGAGTCACATCTTATCAATTCATGCCTTTTGACCTTTCATTAGCTTTAATCAAATTTTAATTACATTTAATTATATTTTTTTATATTTTTATTTTTATTTTTATATTTATTCTTTTGTATTTAATTTTTTATTATTTTTTATTATTAGATTATATTTCAAAGTAGGGACATTACAGAGTCGACTTCTTTTCTTGGAGGGGATGATGTTGCCGGGAATAATCATTATGTTATGTTGTTATATTATGTTTATGTTGTCGTCGGTAATAATGAGTTACGGCGGTCAGTTAGTTAGCCGACGGGTAGGTAGTTGGAGTCGCGACGGTTGTGTCGCACCCCTTCGGGTATTATATATTGTGTACCTGTTCTTCGAAGTATGATCATGTTAGTCGTGTCAGATGTAATGTTATAAGCACTTATTGTACATGGACTGTGGAATTAATACAGAGGCTGGTTATTTAATATATTTCCATTATGTTTTGTGCATTTACTTTCTGCATTTAACCGTTTACCCAAGAGGGCAAACAAATTGCTTGCATTTCTTCGCAGAGGAAGAATCAGCATTCAGTGGGAGTTTGACATATCGTCAAAAGTAACCTTGGACGAAGAGATCAGAAGGTTGATATTTGCTTCAGAGGGAGCTTGACATTTCAGCTTCAGAGGAAGCATGACATTTCAGCTTCAAAGGGAGCCTGACATTTCAGCTTCAGAGGAAGCCTGACATTCCAGCTTCAAAGGGAGCCACGTCATCATGAAGATTTGGTTAATGCATTTTTCTCTGTGATGGAGAAATTTGAGGTGAAAGCCCTTGTTAATGAGTTCTTCTCTATGAGGGAGAAGTTCGAGGTGCAGTCCCTTGTTAATGAGTTCTTCTCTGTGAGGGAAAAGTTCGAGGTGCAATCCCTTGTTAATGCATTCTTCTCTGGGAGAAGTTTGAGGTTAAAGCCCTCGTTCCACCCTCTGCGAGTAGGCATGGTGGAGATGCATTCTTCTCTTGGAGAAGTCTGAGGTTAGAGCCCTCGTTCCACCCTTTGCGAGTAGGCATAGTGGTAATGTACCCTTCTCTGGGAGAAGGTTGAGGTGAAAGCCCTCTTTCCACCCTCTGTGAATAGGCATGGTGAGCCCACCCTCTGCGAGTAGGTATGGTGGGTATCATGGAAGAAATTCCATGATGTGCTTGTTCACCCTCTGGGAGTAGCTATGGTGAACGTATTATTCATGGGAGTAGCCATGGTGGTAGTCACTATGTGACTTGGTTATTCAGAAGGAATCCTCCCTAGCTAAGAGGGAGTGTTGTTGTGTAGCTAGATCGGATCCCTTCTAGGGCCGACCTAGTGCCCAAAATGCCAAGTGGCATGTCAGCCTTGGCATTTGGATATCTCAGTTGTATGAGTCTAATTTGGGGCAAACCCTATTTGGGTGAACCATTTGTGTGTAACTTGTGATTAAGTTACATGTAACTTGCAACTAAGGGAGACTCATATGTAGCTTGTAATATATAGGTCTGACCCTATCCTTGGCGCCAAAAGTATATGGCCGACTTGAGATCTATTAGGAGGTATTGATTCATATATATGCAAGGTCATGATTACATCAATAGCAATGAATTCAATAACATGAAGGACATGTAGTGTGCTCAGGGGTGATGATAAGAGCTTATCGTCTATGGTTGGGAAGGCAACAGATCTGATGTTTGCCTGTTGTTAATGAGCACCACCATAAAATCAACAGTGTTCTATGTTTCAGCAGTACTTTTTACTGCTTTTGAACCATTACTTATGCACATAGAAGAAGTGTACAATCTTAAGGACAGATTCATTCTAAATGGCAATGTTTAAACAAGACTTCGAAGATACTGTATGCACCTGATATATATTGAACTCCTCTAGCAAGATTTCCTAGCCTCCGTGTCTGAAGCAACCCGATATCAGGTGTAATTGCAGAAGATTATATAATGAGCATGTTTGCCAAAATTCCAGTCATCAAACAGACTTAACTATCGTTGGGTAGATTGTCTACTGTCAGACCCCCAATAACAGTGCAGGAATGAATCAATCACTAATCCATGTTTTCAGAATCCTGTCAGCATGTTACTCCTGGTTGATCCGTTCACAAATTCTCCACTACCAAGGATGTATCAAACTGGCAATATTTCCATTCCACTATAGGTATTAAAGATGCACTCCCGATACGGGTGTTTCCAACACCATAGATGAGAACAAAATTCCCAGTTCGTGTCAACAAAGCCCAACAATTATACCATACTGAGAGAAATATACTTCTAGTATAAATATGAAGAACTACACACTATTCTCATGCCAAAATATTGAGAAATGTCGTGATTGCTACAATAATTATCTCAGACAACATACAAAATTCTACTAAGCACTTCCTAAAATATTAATCAATAGAGGAAGGCCTTAACCAATAAGAGAGCTCCAATATTCGGTATTATGCCCTAGGACTATAGTTTTGCATCAAAATATTCCAATATATAACTTTATAATTTAAACTTCAACCCAGGTTCCATAGATATTTGTAATGCCCAATGAAAAAAAGTTCTAGCTCATACCTTACAAGTTGTCCACTCTGATAAAATTGTATTCTTTGTAACTTGTAACCTGAATTGTCAATTGACTTCCCAAACTCCAAAGTTCCTCATAAATGCCATTGCTCAGCTCATTGAAGAATCTATCTGATTCTTTCAAAACAAATTAGGACAGGTCTTGCACTGTCAAAACCGGTGTTCCCAGGTTCCAGTTCCCAAGAATGCAATTTGAGAAATATTCCTCAAATCAATGCAAAAGGTTAAAATATTCACTGATGATTATTATAGTGTTGCTTTTCCCGTACAAACAGTTCCGCTCGTCATGAATTAAACTAACTTTATTAATTAAAGCTTAAGTAACTTCATTAACTAATTATTTAATATTTCTTATAATTTTCATTTTAAGAAAAATATTAAATAATTAATATAATATCACCTTTTAAAGTTTAGCTTGGGATAGGGGACATTATAGTCTCCCCTTCCCCAAATTGCTTGCCCACAAGCAATTTCAGATTAGGACGCTGAAGGATTTGCTCACTCTCCCATGTGGCATCTTTGGCAAGTAAATCCTTCCATCTAATGAGATACTCTTTGATTGTTTGGCTTCTCAACTTCCTCTCTTTAATATCCAAAACCTAATCTAGAACCAAAAGCAGCTTACCCTCTTCATCAAGAGGTGGGAGCTCCGCTAAAACTGTAACCTGCTGCCCTAGTGCCTTTTTGAGGCACGATGCATAGAATACATTGTGTATCTTGCTGCCCTCTGGTAGCTCCAACTCATACACTCATCTATTCTAGTAATCACCCTGTAAAGACTATAGAATGTCATGTCCCCTCCCTGATCATTATATATATATAAAACCTAAATAAAATAATTATTAATATAATGTTTATTAATGAAAGATTAATTGAAATTATTGAATACTTGTTTATTTATTAATATTATTCTTTAATATTAATAACAGACAAGGAGTTGATTACAAGAGGTCAACTATCAAAGAAGGAGTTGATTACAAAAGTCAATTAATTAATTGAATTATCAGTAGACAGCAATTGCTAAGCAACCTGAAGTGATCAGCAGGAAATATTTTAGACAAACAATTCCCATACAATTATAATTAATATGATCAAGGGAAAGGAGTCGACCTTATTGTAATGTATAGAAAATTACTTGCAAGGGTGCGACTCACTTGAGATGAGTCAGCATTTGGAGATTGTTTACGCTAAGCTTAAGCAAAGAGGCAGCTAACTAGCAAGTGAGAGGGTGCGAATTATATGCTGGTCAACAATCATAAAAAGGAAGAAAGATTAATTAAATCTGATCTGCAAAGGATATGCGATTCACTTACTCTCAGTATCACGGGTTAAGGAGGATCCGATTGTGGTTTAAGAAATCTACTATCCTTAGTTAATACCAATTAGTAGTTTATAGTCATGCAAAGGATGTAATTAAACATTCATGAAGAGCCGTGATGAACGAAGGGTCATGACTGTCCCAAATCGGAAGGTGCAACCAGTCAATATTACAAGATACTTATCAAGGATCGAATCCATCCTGGGAGGGGGGGAACCTTATTAGGAGGAAAAAATGGAAATAGGAAAAAAGCTGAGATAAGGGGATATTCGGCAGAGAATAGGAGAGATGATTGGTTCAGATCAGAACTGTTATTAAGTTACAGGCAGAACATCCTTATTCCTGGTGGTATGCATGGTGATGTGCTTAATATGTATGCTTAGTATATGAAGCCCGATAATGTCTTTATGCAGAATTTTAATAGTAATATTAACATAGTCTGAAATATGTATTATAGTAATACATAATTGCATGACAGTGGCAGACCAGATCTGTCTGCCATTACCAGCCACTGAATATATTCATAACTAATAATGTTTTAAGCAATGGTAGTATTAAGAATAGGTTATTAGCAAATATATAAATAATTGATAATATTATTTAACTTATTTATTTATAATGTTTTAAACAGACAAATAACAACATTAGATTGTAAATCAAAAAGAGTTCATAAGATAATAAACAGTAAGAAGAATATGTTTATATTTAAATAATTCTTGTTATTACTGTCAGTGCTTAAGAAGTTGGGTGTTGAGATGTTTCCAAAGAGGGGTAGTCCAAATCCAAGCAAGAGGTTAAGTCCCAAGATAGGGTGGGAATCAGCAATCCGAAAACCTTGAGGGAACCTATTGTATGCTGGTATTCAAGCGCTTTATTAACAAAGACCATCCTCTTCGTCTTTAGAGCTGAAGCAATAATAAAGGTTGACATTCGCATTTAGAATTATGAATGATAAAATTAATTACCTAGTATAGTGAATGAGCAATTTAATAATCGATAAATCAATTGAACTATGGAATATCACTGATTTGATTCATGTCAAGATGGAATTGTTACTTAATCATTCTAGTTTAAGTCATAAGTATATTGAAATAGATTAATTGTGGTTAAAATTGGCCTAAACCTAGTAGGGGACATTACATAGAATCATGGCCTCAACTTTTCTGCACCACTCTTCTTAAGAGAAGAGTGAAGGTATGGCTGAAGGTGAAGATAAACCAAGTCTCCAATCTCAAAACTACGCTCAATCCTATGCTTATCCGCATAGGTTTTTTTGTTGATTTTGAGCATGCTACAAATTATCCTTAAGAGACCTAAGGATATCCTAACACTCTTGTATCCAATCCGTACCCTTAAGTGCCCTACTATCCCCAAAAGCCATGTCTAAATATGAAGTGACATCATAACCATACAATGCTCTAAAGGGTGACATTCCAATCGACATATGGTAGATGATATTGTAACATACTCACCCAAGTCAAGCTATCTAATCCATGATTTTTGTTGTCCTGCTACATGATTATGCAAGTAACCCTCAATCCACTTATTTACAATCTCCATATGCCCATCTATCTAAGAGTGGTAACTGGTACTTGAGGTCAACTATGTACCAGCCAATTTAAAATAACTCCATCTAAAACGCACTGAGGAACTGATGTCACTATCACTAACAATGTTCTTTAGTAACCCATGGAGCTTGAACATCTCCCTAAAAAAAATCTACAATCTAAGGTGCCTTGTACCCTATAGAGATGGTGAAAAAGTGTGCAAACTTGATTAACCGGTCAACGACCACAAAGATGCAATCCCTACCCTATACCTTAGGAAGACCAGTGATAAAATCCATCGAGATGCTTTTCTATTTTTGCTTTGGAATGGGTAAAGGCTCTAACAAACCAGCAGGGGTGTGCTCTACCTTATTCTACTGACAGATCATACACTCCTTAACATGTCTCAACACATCACCCTCAAGGCCCTTCCATGAGAACCTCTCTCTAAGCTGCCTATAAGTTTTGAAAATAACCAGGAAGATCTGCTAATGGAGTATCATGGATAGCATTTAGAATTTTCTCCTTCAATTTTGATCCAGGAACTAGATAAATTCTATCGTTGTAGTAGATGATATCATCCACTACCTTAAATCTATCATCTGTAATTTTTTCATCCAGCACATCGCATGCAAAATATTCTTGCCACAAGTCATGAGAATTGTCTAGTATAATCATTGCAACCGTGGCTACACCTAAACCCTTAATAAAAGTGGAAGGTGACACAAATGTAACAATCTAAAGCACATTAGCCTAATGCTCAGTAAGAGTTTGCCAATATGCAACTTTGTTAGCCTACACCTAAATCTATAGAAGAATATTAAAACAAACCATTAATTTAGTATTCGAGGAAAAATGTGAGCCAACAAAAGCCCTCAAAAAAAGAGTTGTTTCTATATTTCCACAGATTAAATAGAATATCCACTCTAAAAAGCATGTCAAAATTGGATTAATAAACTATTAGATGAGTCTTCCAATCAACTGAGACTTTAGTCAAAGAACATATAATGGGCCTCTGAGAAAGGGAGTTAGTAACAACATTTTTCTTACCCTTAACATATTCGATATCAAAGTCATAAGCCTGAATTTTACTAACCCACTTCTATTGTCTCTTGTTAAGATCCTTCTGTTCCAAAAAGTACTTAAGATTTTTCGGGTGCAAGGTGTTTTACAAGGACAGCAAGTGATTGTGATGCTTGACAGTGGGGCTAGCACAATTTTATATATGTTGCTTTGGTTGCTAAGAGGGGATTGCAAATTGTAGAGCATGAGGGTTTTGATGTTAAGGTGGCTAGTGGCCATCAACTACCTTGCCTGCATAAAAGCAGAAATTTCTATGATACATATGTTATATTGGGCATTCAGTGGATGGGATCTCTTGATAAGTTTTCTGAGAGTTTCAAGAGGTTGAAGTATTCATTTAAGGTTGATGACAAGAAGGTGGTATGAGGGGCATGTCCAAAGGTCCACCCAAAGTTGTTTCAACCAAGCAAATGGAGGCTATCTTCAGACACAGAGATGTCGCTTGGGCAGCATAATGTTTGATGACTTCACAATCCTCTAATAGCAGTTCTAAGTATTACCATGATGATATTCAGCGAGTGTTGGATAAGCATAGTGTGGTATTTAGTGACATTCCACCAAGCAGACCTTCACACAGAGGATTTGAGCACACTATTAAATTGGACGAAGGGTCCAAACCAATCATCATAACTCTGTACAAACATCCAAATAAATTCAAAGATGAAATTGAGAAAGCAATCAAGAAGTTGTTGGACATGGGACACATCAGATCTAGTTTGAGTCCTTTCGCTTCATTTGTAGTTTTGGTGAAAAGAAAGATAGGATGATGCGGATGTGTATCGACTACAAAGATCTCAACAAGAAAACTATCAAAAACAAGTATCCTATCCCTATGATTGATGAGCTACTGGATGAGTTACATGGTGCCATATATTTTTCTAAGATTGATCTTCGATTTGGTTATCATCAAATCAGATTGAGATAGCATGACATACACAAGACAACTTTTAGGTGTCACTATGGGCATTACGAGTTCTTAATTATGCCTTTTGGACTTACTAATGCACCCAAAACTTTTCAGTCATGTATGAATCATATTTGTAATAAATAGTTGCAATAGTTTTTGCTGGTATTTTTTGATGATATTCTCATATATAGAAAAACATTAGAAGATCACTTGAAGCATTTGGATGAGGTATTAGGGATTATGGAGGCTCAATCACTATATGCTAAGGCATCTAAATGTGAGTTCGAGATGACATAAATACTTTATTTGGGCCACATGATCAGTGCACAAGGGATTCAGGTTCACAAAGAGAAAATTCAGGCAATTCTCAATTGGCCACCATTGAATAGTCTCACTGAGTTACAAGGTTTCTTTGGTCTGTGCAGTTACTACATAGGGTTTGTTAAAGGGTTTTCATAGCTTGGGGCACCCTTAACAGATCTCACAAAGAGAGGAGCATTCAGATGGACAAATGAGGCTCGACGAATTTTTGATAAAATCAAGGTGATGGTGAGCTCTTGTCCAGTCTTGGCATTACCAGATTTTACCTAACCATTTGTGTTGGAATGTGATTCTTCAAGTGAGTATTCTTTACCTGTAGCAGCATCTTCTTCATGGACGTTCCATGACCCGTGTGCTTCATGACTATCAACTTGTTAAAGGTGCTTCATAGTAGGTTCAACGATCTCATGTAGCTATTTCTCAAAATCAATTCCCAGCAATATTAGATCAGATTTGTTTTGAAACCCTTCATCTGAAAATATGCTTTCGCCATGCTCTTCTTCTCTAGGAACATTATTGAACCCAACATAAGGAATGTCACCTAATAGATCTTAAGTTGTTTCCCAGGCTACCGCCTTGTCCTCTTCATCCTGCACAACCTTAACCACTAATTTTTCTTCTTCTTTTTGAAGGACAAGATCACTCATGATAGGAGCATGCGTGTCATAGGGATCATCATCAAAATCAGCATTGTCATTTGTAGATACTGCATATACTGAATCATCATTTTCCTCTAACTCTTCAAGAAGACTTTCACGGACCTCACTAGAAGTTTTTCTTTCCCCTTCTTGAGCGAATAGACTCAAAGCTATCATATGATATTGATTCTTTGCACACTCAGTTTTGTAGCATTGCCTTGGATGTACGTTTATGAAACTGATGAAAGATAGTTCATTCTTAACAGGTTGAGGAAGTGTATCATATTCCTCAAACATACTGAGAATTTCTTCCCTCGTCTTCTGCTCATATGAACCCATTATTAAATTCTAAAATTTTGCTGAAAGCACAGGTTGGTGGGAAACCGCTCTGATACCACTGTAATGTCCCACCCTAGTGTGGGCCACTGAGCTGCAACTTGCTTGTTTATTTTAGATTATAAATATTATATTTCTTTTGAAGGTGGTCTTTCAGAACTAGACAGAAGTTGCAGAAGATGTGTTTGACTTGTGTTTGTAGTTTTAGAAGAGATATAACAATTATATTCTTTTTGCAATTAATGAAGCAAACTGAAACTTAGTAATTACAGTCAAGCTTGTTATTTCAATCAGACTTCTACTGTAAACAAATACACTAGTTTTCTTATGATAATTGTGCTATTACAAACAAGCAATGTCTTTCAAATCACTTTCTAACATACCCGATGGCTCCTTTGCATAAAGTAGTTAATGAGTTGATCTTTAGGCAAGCAAACAACCAAGGTGCTCACTCAGAAAATGATTCACAGTGATTTAGAAATCTTCTCTTCCCTTCTCCAAACTGCTGTCATACGGAGGTCTAATGTAGGCACTCATATTGGCAGATATATGCTATGATTAACCCTTTAGTTTGGAGATTTTTAGAGACTCCACATCCTACAGCTGGTACGGCCTGTTATAGGTCTGATTTATGTTTATTAAATCTCTTTTGTCTGCTGCAACCCATGTAGACTGAATTATTGTGTTGGAGATGTGATCCTGATGATGGACAGCTACGTAAATGAATTTTGAGGCTGGAATGACCTTCAAATGAGCTGCAAAGCAGGTCAGCCTAGCAAGCAGCCACCTCTCTACAGCCACTACTAGAAGACTCCTTAATCTGGTCCAAAAACTAATACAAATACCATCAAACTGCTGGAAATGGAGTTTCATACAAACCCCAATTTAAAAATGCATCAAAAGACTCTTGTTCACTTCCAACAAGCCAAATACGGGGTAGCTAAACAAGCAAGCTCCTCTTTCAGATTTCTATCAGCAAATACCTCTTCCAAAACTGGTTTCTTTGTAACCCAACTGAGATCCCTGAAGTAGAATCTCCTCGCACACTCTTGGCTGGTCTCTCACAACTGCAAGTGTGTTTACTTATGGAGGTTTTTGTTTCCAATAAGCAGCTCAAACCTGGGCCAGCAAGCTCCTCTAAGGAGGCATGGTAACATAGCAACAATAACATGGCAAATGATTTCCAAATAGCCTTTTTAATAGCCTCCAAGTCATGCACCCTAATTAGGGTTTCTTCCCAACACCCACTTTATGTTTTTAAAATGAGGTTTGTTTTTCTCTTTCATACTCCTTTTAATTTGAGATTATTTAAAACTTTCAATATCTCACTCAATTCCTTTTAATAATCTTTTCTCTCCTCAAGGGCGTCCAAGATAAGTCACTTAATTTCACCCTTTTATCATTTTTAATTACTTTACAATAACTTAATAATTTGGCTTTCCAAAACACCTTTAATATCTTTCATAATATTACAAATAACCATAAAATGAGTGAACTCTATTTTCTCTCTACTGGGACGTCTAGCAAGGAAGCACCTCACTTTCTATCTAGACTCATGTATGCCTTTGAAGGATATATTCTAGGGTTTAATGCAGTTTTAGACTAGCAACTTGGAGATAACAAGCCATGTGTCCACGAGGGGGCTGGCTTAACACTCTAGTGGGACGAAAACCCTACATTTAATGCTATTGGGCACCATTCACCATCACTTTGGGCTTTTGGTATAGTGGTTTCCTTGCTTGGTATTAGAGTTGAGGTCTTGAGGTTGATCCTTGCAGAGCATGGTGGGTTGTGATGTCCCAGCCTAAATGCTACAATTGTGCGGATTCCCAATGGTCGTGTACCGAGAGTTGGGACCCACCCACAATCGGGCAGCCACATGTCCATGTGGGGGTTGGCCTACGCTAGCACTCTAGTGGGATGAAAACCCCACTCTTAACACCAATGGGAGACCTCAACTCTAATACCAAGCAACACAACCATTGTGCCAAAAGCCTGAACTAATGATGAATGGCTCCCACTAGCGTTAAGAGTGAGGTTTTTGTCCCTCTAGAGTGCCATCGTAGGCTAGCCCCCTCGTGGACAAGTGGTCACCCAATTAGGGGTGGGTTCTAGCTCTAGATACATGCCCAATAGGAATCCACACCATTGCAACATTTAGGTTGGGACGTCACAATCTGACTTTTGGATCAAAAGTTATGAATTTTTTTTAAAAAGGGCTGACTTTGGCCTGCAATGACAACCCACTTGGGATAATAAAAATTTGCCAAAAATCAAATTCGTCCAAAATAGACAAATTAATAAGAAATTAGAGATTTTTGGGCCTCCTGAATGCAATGGCAGCATTCATTTAGGCTAAAAGTGCTCCAAAGAAAAGTTGTTCACTAGATTTGAGCTTCAAACTCTAATTTGCAACTATATCATACAATGGCCAAACTGAGTGAAATAAAAGCTAGATCTGACTTACTTGGACACTCTAAACTCAATGGTGAGCTTATATTTCTACTAATATGCTCCAAAATGAACTTGCAATACAAAGCCACGAAAAAACACCCTATGTTGAGGTCCAATTTGCACCAACGTGCACCCAACAAAAGCTCAAGCTTGATTATCTCTCAAATAGAGAAGGGACTTGTAGATTTGAAGCTTTGATGCCATGTTAGAGTCACCAACGGATTCAGTCATCTAGGATAACCTACAAAACCAAAGATGCCTTCCACAAAAGAGCATGAAGAGTAAAATAATGCTTGATTATGGGCACAATGGATTACATTGATATTGGATACTACATCACAAAATATATATATGATGCCTTGCTTATAAAGGCAATGTTGATAGGTAGAATTAGACAAGATTGTGACATGTGTCTTAATCCTATACAATGAGACAACTAACATGATAATTATTAAATGACCTATAAATCAAGAATTAAATGCCAAAAGATTAGATTTATCTAACATCTAAGACATCGACAAAGATTCCTATGACCTAAGTATACATGTGAATAGGACCTACTAGTGAACTAGTTAGGTAAAATACCTTATTCATACCAACATTATTGTCATATTGAGGCTTACCATGATTTATCTATCCATCTTCATAAGAACTTTCTTTTTCTCTCTTTCTAGAAAACTTATTTTCTACCCATTTCTTAAATAATTTTAATGGCTTAAGAAAAATAGTTTAGGCTGAAGTGTGTAATGTCCCCTTCTTAGCTAGAGTCAACAAATCAGGATCAGTCTATTAACAAAGTCCTTGTATATTGATAAGGACGAGCAAAGGACACTGAACTAGTGATTTTCTCCTATTTTAGAGGCTACTTTAGAGTAAACATGGGTGGAATCACATCATAGCCCACCACCCTCAACAGAGCTTGACCTCGACACCTTGGCTCTGATACCAAGCAGGACATCATACAAATTTTACAAATAAGATATCATTGGAGAGCTAATTTTGTCTACTTTCTAGTGGTGCAAGTTTCATTATTAGATCTAACTATTGGTTAAAGTTGTTTCTATTTGAAGTTAGATCTTGCTTTTTAGCTCTCAAGCTCACAACTATTTGCCACAGTCTCCAATTTTCACAATTCTTGCATTGTTGGAAAGGTATTGAGAAGCTCTTTCAAGCCATCCATATACTTTTTCCAGATTTAGCCCCAAGTACATTTTATTTAATTTTTTCTATGTTTGCATTCTAGAGGATGACTTGGACATGTTGGCACTTGGGAAGGTGTTTCTTTGATCAAATCACTTCATTTCAAACAAGTATCACGCATCGATCTCTGATTTAATCATTTAATGAGCATATCATTGTTGTAATCATGGGTTACACAACGCATCCTTCTATAATCATTTTGACTAACAACAATTATGATTCTTGGAAAAAAAGGCATCTTGACACATTGTAGGTGGCTCAATATTTTTCATCATCTTTATGGACTCATTCTTGAGCTAGAGACAAAATGGAAGAAATCAGTTTGGGGTAATAAAAATGATCATATCATAGGATTGATTGCTACAAGTATCAGTCCAAGCATCTTCTGGGAGACCTACAATCGTATCTTAGGAATCAAGTGCCTTCACACAATTTGGACCTACAATTGTATTCCACTTGATGATGTTGATAATATACCCTTTGATGATGATACCTTAGAGGAGCTTGAATATGATGCACAACTTGAGTGTCTTGATGATCAAGAGACCTCTCTTGCATCTCTCATTTCTCCAATTGAGATCACACATCAATCTTTTGTTGCTGATTCATTGAGAGCTTCCAATGATTCCTTGCAGTAGGTAAATCACTATCTTTTAGATACAATCTTGTGGGATGACCACTTGAAACATATTTTAGACTTGTTCATGAAGTCTCACATTTTAGATTTGGAGAACCAAATTGAGGGGTTATCTCTCCTATTTGATGAAAATCATGGCACAATTGTTGTCACATCAAATTTGTCTTTGAATCTACTTCAACATCAGTTAGTACTTGATACTTGTTTGTCACCTATTTTGATTTGGCATGTACCTGATTTGATTGTAGAATCATTGTCTACCAAGGACTTGGTAACAATGAGCAGATTTTAAAGACACAATCTTCATACATATGGATTCTTCTTCCTACCAATTCCTTTCTAGAATGGGAAGCATTCCTACGTTTGTACTTGGTCTATCTTCTTCCCAAAGGAAGAAATGTTGTTTGTAGACATTAGATAATGTTTTTTTCTTCAAGCATTCACCATTTTTGCAGGACATTATACATTATGGGGGGCTACATAGTCTCTATCTTTCCTTCCTATGGATATGGAAGGATAATTGATTGTATATTTGTGATGGTTGTATTTTCTCTATTTTGGAGAGGATTTTTCCCATGTGGATTTTCTCTTTCTCACCGTTTGTGAGAAATTGCAATTGTAAATGGTAACTAGCATGGCCTAGTAGTCAAGATCCATAATCATTTTCATGTTTTGTTTCACTTGCATATGTCTACTACTCTCTAAGTCGCACTTAAGGAGGGGAGTTGGTGTGAATAAAGCATTTTACCCAGCTAGTTCACTAGTAGGTCCTATTCATGTTGTAAGTTTACTTAGGTCCTAGTAATCTTTCTAGAAGTCTTAGGATCTTATCTTATCTTTTGGCATTTAATTCTTGAATCTTAAGTCATTTAATAATAATCATGTTAGTTGTGTCATTGTATAGGATTAAGACATGTCACAATCTTGTCTAATCTTATCTATCAACCTTGCCTTATAAGCAAGGCATCATAGATACATTTTGTGATGTAGTATCCAATATCAATCTAATGCATTGTGCCCATTATCGAGCTTTATTTTGCTCTTGCTGCTCTCTTGACAAAGGCATCTTTTGGTTTTGCAAGTGATCCTAGACGATTGAATTCATTGGTGACTCTAACAAACAATGGCCCCTCTCAAGGACCTTCTATTATCTTGAATAAATATACTATGAAGTTTGATGACAAACATCCATCTGAATCTCCTAAGAGTACTATGAAGATGGAAGCTTCTTTTAAGAACCATTTAATAAAAATTAAAAAACAACAAAAGAAGTTGATGATTTCCCCCTTACAAGAAAGAATTCTACACACAAAACCCTTCACAATGTCTATTGGTCCTATCATCCTTGTCACCTCCATCAACAAATCCAAAGCATGAATAGATTGCAATATTGGTAAACAAAAGGTACACATAATTCATCTCAATGAAAGATAAATGGAAAATATTATGATGCACGTGTTGATACAAGAGCATCTGTATCCTTTTAAGTGTCCTATCTTACTGTTGTGCGAATCGCACACCCATCCCCGTCTTGGACAAGGACCCCCCGGTTTGTACCTTTCTATCTTTGCAGAAGAGGAAGGGGATATGAAAGGTCAAGTTGGTGAGTGATGGAGTCTGGAATGTCATCTTGATCTCCAAATGCCCTGAAATTTGGCTAAGTCTGGAATGTCCTAATCCTGAAATTTGGTGCTGTCTGGAATGTCCTGATCCTGAAATTTGACTAACTCTGAAAAACTGAGTAATCCTCCAAAAACTAGAATTTGCAATATAACTCCTGGAGGTCCGAAACCACTCTCAAACATCCTGAAAGTATATATGGAATATAACTTAAAGTATAAGTGAAAGGAAATGTCACTTATACTTAAATGTTATATTCCATAAAATGATCCTTCGGTGAGATCTTGACAAACTCGCCCAAGTGCCCAAGCTCGCACTTCTTGAGGAAAAAGCTTAAAATGCCCAATTTCGGACCCTGGGGCGAAAACTGAAAAACGTGAAATGTTGGAAAAGGACCCTTTAGGTCCGAATTTCACTTAAGTCCTCCAATTTCGAACCCTGGGGCTAAAATGTGAAAAGGTTCAAAAGTTGCAAAAAGCCCCCAGAGGTCCGAATTTCACTTAAAGTCCCCAATTTCGGACCCTGGGGCCAAATTCAAAATTTCCCAAAAGGTGCTTTAGGTCCGAAAATGCTTGGAAAGTTGCAAAAAGCCCCCAGAGGTCCGAATTTCACTTAAGTCCTCCAATTTCGGACCCTGGGGCTGAAATTCAAAGTTGTGCAAATTTGCAAAAGGTAGGTTTAGGTCCGAAAATGCCTCCAGTTCGCCAAAAGTTCAAAAACTCCGAAATTTACCTTGAGTTTGCGAAAAGGTGGGTAAGGTCCGAAGTTTTTAAATGAATTTGCAACGCATGTTTAATGGTCCGAAGTTTTCTTTAAGTTGCGAAAGGTGTTAAATGGTCCAAAAATTTCCCTTCGACTTGCAAAACTCCCCAGGCTCCGAAATATCTCCAATCGCAAAAGGCGTTCATGGTCCGAAGTTTGTTTTAAATTGGCAAAAATCGTGAGAACTCCAAAGTTCTAGTAAAAACGCCAAAATCGCAAAGGGCGCCCAATGGTCCGAAGTTCGCCCTCAAGATTAGAAAACGCAGTTTAAAGTTTGCAAAACAGCGCCATGGCTCCGAAATCCAGAAAGGGCATGAGTGTTAGGATTTTAAAATTTGCAGAAGCTCTTCAAACCTCCAGAATCGCGCTTAAGAAGTTTTCAAAACGCCATAAACCCATTCAAAACGCCCAAGACTCCAAAGGTAAAATCACGCAGAAGTAAATCGCCCAAACACTATCAAGACCAAGGATCAGATTTCACATTCGAAGAGAAAGGAGAAGCATTTTCAAGATACATCTCACAAAGAGCTTCTCAAGCCAGACGTTGTAATTAAATTTAATGTTTGTTAAATTAAATTATTTAATTTTTCAAATTGATTTAATGAAATGAAATTGGTTGATTGATCACAGGACGTCATTGGAGAACCAGGAGAAAAACCTGAATCGCAAATCGAAGAAGGATGGCAATCAAGGCCAAGCGTTGAAGACTGGAAAAGAAAAGATGCAAGAGCGCGAGAACAACTGAGCATGGGGAACCGTGTCGCTGAACAAAGATGAAGTCCACCGGCGAGATTGAAGGCAAAAAGCAAAAGAACACTCAGTCTATGCATTCTCAAGAAAGTGCACAGCTGGATTTAAGTCCAAAAATTCAGTTTTAAAACTGAAACTGCTTTATTGTAAACTGCCTGTGGGTCCCGTGCAAGATATTTTTGTGGATAACTATTCCCAACCACCAAGAAGATTGGATAGACCTGAATTAAAGCCAAATAGTGGCAGGTAGTTGAGATAGTTGTTGGTTGGATAACTGAGAATTAATTCGGCATGGGTTAAAGCTGCCAGCTTTTGGATGGCAAGTTGCAGCCCTTGGACGCAGTCCATCCTAGCCTTCGATTCAAAATTGTAATATCTATAAAAGGCAGAGGCCTTTCTTTTGTAAAGTTAGATAGTTAGATGGTTAGATAGTAAGAGATTGTTAAATAGTTAGACTCTGGTGAGAGAGTTAGATTTTAGAGTTAGAATAAGTTAGATTTTAAGCAGTAGCATAGAGATGCTGCAGAAATTGTTGTAATAGGCAGCTGAAATCAATATATAGACATTGAATTGGTGTTTATTGTCTTGTTTTCATCCTGTTTGCATGGTTTCTCTCCGCATTTTAGATAGATCTTTCTATTTTGGGTGTGCAGGTATTTGATAGATTCAGGCTCATACCACTGAGGATATACTGATTGTGTATCCTTTTGTGTGGTTAACCTGAGCCTTTGATTGTGCTTAGTTCAATTGCAGGTGTCCGTCTAAGTTGCGCCAGAATTGGGTGCTTAGCCGTGCGTCTCCAGTCTGAAAATCTTCCAAGTCCCTTTGAAGATTGCACCGTTCCTACAAGGTTGTGAGCTATTCTAGCCAAGCAAGAATTGGTTATGTTGAATCCGTCTACCCGCATACCCGTGTTGTTAGTTTTAGATCTCCTAACCCTTTCCTTTTGCTCTTTATTGCGTAATTCGAGAATCACAGCAGACTAGTTTGTTGCAAATCGTAAGTTCCTCTTGTGTTTCCAGCAGAAACACATCAAACCACTGAGTAGTCCCGCAGTCAAGACCTGACGAAAGGAACCTTGAGGTTGTCCCCTTTGATCAAATATAAAAAATAGCATTAGGCACTTCCTTATCTCAAGAGAGGATAGGATACTCAGCTGGTTATTCTATTCTATGTTGGCCGTATGGAGTTTGCAGCGATGCAATTTCAGACACGTCAACACTCACAAGATTGGGAAAATTTAGATTAAAAAAAATGTATATAAGAGTATTGATTTACAAGGTAACCTTTTTGTTTGTAATAAATATAAGCACCAAGAAGTTATGATCATAGAAGGTTAAAATAGCAAAGTGTGATTTCTTTGAAACGAATAAGATGCATGTAGACATACTATTAGAATGAAATTTTATTGATTCTTACTGCCCTTATTGTGATACTCTATAAATTATCCAGCAACCTACAAATAATCCAACACCACTAAGTAGTCCCCTAGGTTAGCCTACACTACTAAGTAGTTCCCTTCTTCAACTATCCAACAACTTATAAATAATCTTAAGATAAAAAAATGCTAGTCTTGGTGGCAGGATATGAAATGAAATTTTCTCTAATGACCCACAAAAATTCTAGGATAAGAAGATGCCAGAGATGGAGATTAAAATAACATAGGTAAAAACCATAAATATTGGGAAGAAAACTCCAATCCTTGTAATTATCCTAACATGGAAAAGGCTATCAAAGAACTTGAAGATGGAGGATTAATAAAGTCCTCTACATCTCCATCTTGTTGTTATAACTTATACCTTTATAGTTAACAAGTGCTCTAAATAAAGAAGGGGCAAAAAGAGAATGGCAATAAATTATAAGCCCCTAAAGACCATAACTGAGTTGTATCCTTATCCTATCTCAGACAAGTCTTATTCATTGCAAAAAATCGCCACTTGTAAGTATTTTTCTCAATTTGATTGTAATTTTAGGTTTTATAAGATCCCTGTTTAAACTGGAAACCAACATAAAACGGCTTTCAGCTATCCATTTGGCCTTATGAACACACTTGTATACTTTTAAGCCCATTTGGACAATATATTTAAAGGTACTTCAAATTTTCTCTCTCTATATATATTGATGCCATTCTTGAAGAGCACATCTCACATCTTTGGAAGTTTTACAAAACCACCAAACTCTTTGCAGATCACACTTTGCAGAACTCTTGAAGAGCACATCTCACATCTTTGGAAGTTTTACAAAACCACCAAAGAAGTGAGTATTGTCCTTTCAGTCTCCAAAACAAAGTTGTGCCAACAAAATTGTGACTGTCTTGTCAGGAAAGTTAACAATGGAATTCTTGAGGCTCTGCCTCATATAAAAGAAAAAATTTATGGTTCCCTGAAACTCTAGATAAAAAGCAACTTATAGCTTTTCTTGGCATACTAAATTATGTAAAGAACTGGAAGAGCTGTTTCTGGTATGTTCAATTGTGTAAAGAACTTTTATCCAAATTCATGCAATGAGCAAGCTCCTTTACAAGATTTATTGAAGAAAAAAGTTTAAATGGGAGCTGAGTCATACAGATACAAGTTAAAAAAAACCAAAAACTTAGTTGTCTTCATGTCCTTTATATTCCTTCGAATAACAAATTTATATGTAAATGCTTCAGATTATGCATGGCAAGGAATTCTATACTTTGAAAAAAATAGTAAGGAATTTGTTTCTGAATATGCCAACAGAATCTTTGCAAAAGATTTTAAGAAATTGATTTCTTCTGATAAAGAAATTTATGGTGGTAAACAATGGCTTGAAAATATTGCTC
This sequence comes from Cryptomeria japonica, assembly GCF_030272615.1. Classification (NCBI taxonomy): domain Eukaryota; kingdom Viridiplantae; phylum Streptophyta; class Pinopsida; order Cupressales; family Cupressaceae; genus Cryptomeria; species Cryptomeria japonica. Next base: position 517,799,008 of record NC_081413.1, read on the forward strand.
TTGAAAATATTGCTCTTAAAAATATGCATTTTTTGTATTTTATAATTAGAATTGACTATAGTCAATTCCTTCCAAAAATAAGGACCATGCCAAGAAAGATAGAAGAGGAAATATGTCCCATGGCAAGATTATTTCAACAGATACAATTACATAGTTGACCATATTGCTAAAAAGAATAAACCAGTTGCAAATTAGTTAAACACATATCTTCCTAAAATTCTGATGCATCAACCTGCTCCAAACAAATGGAACTGCTTCAAGATAAAAAATCAAAGTTTCCAAAGACTGAGTTAACATGTACAATTCAAGGTACTAAGAGAACTTCTTGTTCCCAGATATATACTTTTTACAAGAAGCATCATGAGGCTTGCAGAATACAGGAGAAACTGAAACCTCTGCAATAAATTTTCAAAACTGATGTGAAATCATCATCAATCAGCTAAATAATAATTTGCAACTTTATAAGTTTTTTTATTTGGTTAGAAGACCTACTTGGACTTACACCATCAAGATCAAATGTATACAGAATGAATTTTTGTATTGGTCTGTAAAGGAAATGGGTCCTTCCATCATTCATGAGGACAATAACTCTATTAAATTAGTAATAAACATTCTAATAAAGAGTCTATCTTCAGAATCCTTTTTCCATATTGATCTCCAATGTAAGGATAGCAATACCAACAGGAATGTACGGAATAACTATTAGATCACATGTCTGAATTAACCCATAAGTGGAGACGGATCTTTGGAATGAAGCAAAATGCATGTTGGACCCACCTGTACACTACTCTCCATCATCCACTAACAGGAATAATATCTCTTTGTAAAAAAGTAGCTTTTGTAAGGGTATATGTGACTGTCAATGTCAGCATAGATTTCAATACACCTCACATCCCATTTTACCACTTATCTAGTAGAATAGATAATATTCTCTTTTGCTTGTTCTCTTAGTCATTTTGTTATTATAAATAAGACACCCTAAGAGTCACGGTTGATTGAGAGCCTTGGTATCTTGAGTCATTTGAAGCAAGTGTATGCTCTTTCTCTACACTCGCATGATTTAAGAAACCAAAAAATTGTTTTAGAAGTTGTAAAGAAGCCTCGTAATATTAGAAGTTATAACCATTCGGCCTCAAGCCTTCATCATTGTTTGTCTCCACTTCTACCTAGCTGTGTGAACCTCTAAATTATATGGTATCAAAGCCTTGCTTTCTAAGTCAAGTAATTTGAATACTTTTGTCTTGGAAAGGAATAATTATCGTTTTGAGAAAGTTTTAATATATCTTTGTTTTAAGTCATTTCAATCACAAATTTGTCTAGTTCTCTTAGGCATCCCTAGTTTTCCCTCACTCTCCCAATTTCAAAAAAGCATCAACAGAAAATGGTCAAGTTCAAAAATATTCCTCAATCAATATACAGAGGTTTTGTACCCTATGACCAATACCAATCACCCCAAGATTTTTAAAAACTTCCGTATGCCAAAAGATTGAGTGGAATTGCCCAACTACAAAAAGATCTGATAAATTCTATAGAAATTCCAAATGAATGGAAGTTGGATTGGATTTAGCATGTAGCCTCGCAAATGTGAGAAACAAGAGGACCAGTTCAAAGAATTATCATTTCATCTATGCATATTTTGTACAAAAGTTTATCTCGGAATGATGCCTCTACTTCCTGTCCTTTCAAAAGGCCTAGTTCAATGTCTAGCAACACATGTAGGCATAAAGTTTTTGTTGAATTTGACAATCAACAAGTAAATCAAGGTAATCCTAATGCAAATAGCCAAGAAGAAAATCTTCCTATTAGTGTATGTCTATGACATTGCTTGGGGGTTCATCCCTAAAATTTTATTAGGAAAATGATATTTTGTGCTACAAAGGAGGTAGAGGGTCGCCCTTCAAAGGATATTACAAGTTAGGAGAAGGCTGGATCCATACTTTCAGTATGTAATCCACCCTTCCATGTCTGAAGAAAAGGAACCATCCTTTGTGCTTTGAACGATCTTAGAAACCAAAAACTTGTTTCAAAAGTTGTAAAGAAGCCTTGTAATTCATTTTTGTTATAATATTAGAATTTTGTAAAGTCTGAAACTAGAAATTTCTGCTTTTTGCAAATGCACAATGGGCAATGCGTGGAACCTTAACACCTTTTGGTCATCAGTATCTCGATGTGGGCAAAGTGAGAGCATGCAGTGAAAGAGGTTAAACTGATTATTACAAAAAAATGCTTGTTGGTGGCAAGCCACACAACTCAAAATATAGCAACTGATACAGGAATCAAGAAGTAATGAAATACTTTTCTGGCAGCAAGCCTTCCAAATTAAATACAACTAATAACTGGAAATAATTGAAGCTAATTCTAGTGGCATGCCCTCCAAAACAAATTACAAATTCTCAATCTAGTAGTGAACTCACAGATTAAAATTAGAGATATAAATATGGGAAATGAAACTGATTTTTTCATGTTGTGGTGGCATAGTGTTGACGTGTATTTTGTACACAGCCTAACACAGAATAAAATACCCAAGGGTACCTTATCCTCTCTTGAATAAAGTTTCCGAATGCTGAAGATATCGCGAAAAGGATCAATCGGAGAAACTTCAAGGTTCTTATATGTATGTGTGGATAAGCTCTCTGTGGTATGATGTGATTTGCTGGAATCACAAGGGGACTTACATTTGATGATTGAACTTCTAATTTGCCTTTGAATATTGCTGGAACACAGGATCTTACTGCCTTAGATTTGAAAAAATGGAAAAAAGATGAGGGCGAAGAGAGGATCTAATCCTAATACTAAGAATGTAGGAGCAATGATTGATCTTTGATGAAACTCTAACTAGGTCTTGTTTTGACATCGCAGGACCATCTCCACAAGGCTAGTGCGATCTTCGAAGGGAAGCTTTATGATGTTCAAATCATCACTGCAGGCATAGACACCATCAGGTTGATGCATATCAATGAAGAAGCGACAATTGAAGTTAAGCTTAAGCTGAACGATTCCAGTTGACTACACAAGGCAAGTCTGCAATCAACAAACTGCTAGTAGTATGGATATGCGAATTTCGCCATCAATCAAGCATATTTCTTCCACTCATCTAATAACATGAAATCAAATACGAGAAGTATAAAGACCATGCAAATTGTCGAATCGACCCATAAATTTCACCATTTCTTCAATGAAGTTTTACAAGTCTCTTACAACAACATCTTGGCAACAATCTTTGCCTTCTCTCTCTACTCTACTCTAATTGCTATTCTATCAACTTCTAGCTACTCTCTATCTACTAACTGCTTCCAACTATTTCCAACTCTCTAATTGCCTCCAACTATTTCCAACTCTCTAACTGCCTTTACAAAATGAAATGCCAGGGCTTATATAGTGCCCACAATACAATTTGATGGCTTAGATCAATTCGAGATCAATGGCCAAGATTTTACAATGAAAACCCTAATTAGGGTTTGCTACAACCATTACATAACATTTAATGCTCGACCAATGAAATAACTATATTGCTTGGACACATGTCCTCTCTAGAAAATTCCACCAATGGATAGCTGGGGTAGGTACGTCGGAGTTTGTGCCACCTTCCATGAGTTAGGTACATTGAATCTGGACGTGTTGAGGTGGACCACACTGACTGGAGAAGTGATGACTAGGATGCCACCTCGTCCGACACTTGTAACTTGGTAAATATTCAACTTGATGTTGTTGAGAAGCTAGCTTTAATTAATTCATCTGGAACTATTTGCTTCTTCAACGAACCCTTGTTCTAACTCCTTGTGTCCTTCATGTGCAGGATGATTGATGTACCTGGCCTTGGAATACTGGATTGGAAGAGGTCGCCCTTATCTTGATGATGCTGGATCGAAGAAGGTCGTCCTTGTCGATGCTAGGCTGGAGGAGGTCGCCCTTGTCCTTGCTTGATCGTCCTTGATCTGGCTTGATTTTCCTTGAGAAGAGTCCTCCGACTTGTAGATCTTTCGAGCTTGGAGTTGCCATCTTGATACCTACACAACATTTCAAAATTAGTAATATATCTTGAAATCTAAAAAAAAATTAAACTTTAAAAGGAAGATTCAAGATTTTAATTAGGAAATTTCATGATAAATCTTGAGTTATCATTTCCTAATTAACCACGCAACTTGAAATTCAAAATTCAAAATTCAAAATTGAGACAAGGAAAATCTCGCAATACCTCCACTTGAGAACTAAATCTAAGAAAAGATGCAAAATTAAGCAAGTTTGCTAAGCAAAATGTAGATCGAAGTCTTCAAAATGTGCTTCTTCTATCAACTTCACCACCTCTAGCCTTCAACGCCTTGAGGAAAATTCGCTCCACCTCTAGCCTTCAACAAAGATCGCTCCTTCCTAGACCAAATTTCGCACCTTGTTGCTCTTCTCCAAATCGCACTTGAGTGAATGAGTGATTTGCATTTGTGAAAAAAAAAAACACCTCCAATATATAGAGAGCTTACCTTCCACAACCATGAGGCCGACTTAGCAAATAAAAGGTGAAATAATAAATAAAACCTCAAAAGGAGTAGGCCGACCTAGCAAATAAAGGCAAAATAATGCCTTGTGCACTCAACTTTTAATTTTTTATTTCACAAAAATTAATTTTAAATGCCTTTATAATAGAAATTCGATTTTTTGAGGCCCAAAATTAATTTATTAAATGCCAATTTAATTAATTTTTTCAAATATTCCAAAGTTAGCAAATTTTGTTGAATTTCAAGGAATGTCAACGTTCAATTAATGCAAAAAATGAAGGATATCATCAATTTCGCCCCGGACCCTTGGTGAAGGCCAGGAGCGATTTTTCAATCTAGACCTTGCATATCTCCTTTTTTCGTCCAAAACTTCATTTAGGCATTTAAATGGTACTTTTAACTGGAGCTTCGAGTTTAATTTTATTTGATCTCTAGAAGGGAAGTGCCTTAGGACATTTTCGCCCTGGTCCCTTGGTGAGGGACAGGAGCGATTTCATCTTTTGCCCTTGGTTTTTGTCTTTTCCAATCGCCAATTCAAGTTGTGAGGTAGGCAATGGTCATTATTGTTTGTTCTATGCATTCTCAACTTGCTTTCCAAGACAAAAATGTTCCTTCCAAAGATTATCGCCCTGGTCCTCCAGTGAAGGACAGGAGCGATTTTTACATTTGAGCCTAAAATTGTTTGAGTCTTGGGGTCAATTCCTTGTTTATCGTCTTCAAAAAGCATTTCTCACTTTGTACAACCCTTGCCTAGACATGGTTTCGGAAGGAAATGATTGATTTTATAGAAATCGCCCTGGTCCTCCAGTGAAGGACAGGAGCGATTTTTAGTTTATTGCACAATCCTCTAACCACATCGACATCTAATTTCCTTCAAGGCGTAAAACATCATTCTCTATTCCATCTTGAGCCTTGGAAACGAAAGTAGCCTTCCAAAATGTTAGGCAATTAGGCAATTTTGAAGATTTCGCTCTGGTCCCTTGGTGAGGGACAGGAGCAATCTCACCCATTTTCATCAACTTGGTGGTCTTTGTTACTTCATTCCTCCATGAAACCCTTTAAAATATCATTTTAACCTTGCGTCTTGGCTTAGATTTGTCCAAACTTGGCGAGAAGGACTGGATATTAAGTTTTTCGCCTTGGTCCCTTGGAGAGGGACAGGAGCTATTTTGCAAATCCAAGCTTATCCGTCCTTTGTTAGCCTTCCAAATTATATTCAATGGATAAATCATGTTTTCCTTGGTCTCTTCAAATCATAAAATTGTCTTGATCCTGCAAGAACAGTGCAAATTTGAAATTCAAGCTCCGGTCCTTCAGTGAGGGACGGGAGCACTTTTGCAATTACAAGCCAATTCGTCCTTTGCTAGCTTCGAAAATTATCTTCAACGGATCGATTGTGTCTTCCTCCACCCACCTCAAACGCGAAACTTGCTTTCCTTTTGCCAAAAACTTGCCTTGAGGGAAAATCGCTCTGGTCCCTTGGAGAGGGACAGGAGCGCCCTTTGAAAATAGCCCTGGTCCCTTAGTGAGGGACAGGAGCGAACTTGTTACTTAGGCCGATTTTCTTCATTGTGGCATTCTTAAGTTATATTCAACGGGCAAAACATACTTCCCTTGACCTCCTCAAATCGCGAAACCACTTAAATCTTGCAAGGATAATGCGAAATTGGAATTCAAGCTCCGGTCCTTCAGTGAGGGACAGGAGCGAATTTTGCTCTCTAGGCCAAATCGTTACAATTTTCATTAAAAAATGTCTTGGCTAAGGAAGATATCATCTTACTTCATGCTATGAATAAAAGTTAATGTCCAAAAAAGGTCTAAAATTGTGCATATAAAGAAAAGCGCTCTGGTCCTTCAGTGAGGGACAGGAGCGAATTTAACCTTCTAGGCAAAAACTTCATCATTTCATTGTTTTTGATCAAGTATGGATGCTCTATCATGCTCATTTCGTCCTTCACCATGCTTTTGATGTCTCAATTTGTCCAAACAAGGTCAGGAATGACTCCACTAAGCTTTTTCGCTCTGGACCCTTGGTGAGGGACAGGAGCGCTTCGCGTTGGACCCTTGGAGAGGGACAGGAGCGAAATTCGCTCTGGATCCTCAGTGAAGGACATGAGCGAAATTTGACTTTTTGAACTCTCTATCAGGATAATTTTTATGGAATATAACATTTAAGTATAAGAAAGAAGATTCTTATACTTTAAGTTATATTCCATATATACTTTCAGGATGTTTGAGAGTGGTTTCAGACCTCCAGGAGTTATATTGCAAAATCTAGTTTTTGGAGGTTTTTTCAGTTTCCAGACTTAGTCAAATTCAGGATCAGGGCATTCCAGACTTAGCCAAATTTCAGGATCAGGACTTCAGACTTAGCCAAATTTCAAGACATTCCAAACTTAGCCAAATTTCAAGATCAGGACCTCACTCAAGCCAGACTTGCTTATCCATGTGATCCCCCGGGCGACACTCAAAATGCAAAGGCTAACTAACAAAACCCTAGAAAACAAACCCTAAAAAGCAAAAAAGCAAGGGTCCCATTTGCAATGGGGCGATGTGTGAAAACGTCACAACACATAGCCATTCAGACTTACAATATTTAATCCACTTCCAAAACATATTTCTAGTGCTAATCCACACAAAAATTTACAATGTAAAACTATTATATCAATGATCTGAAATACTTATTATTGTAAGCAAAATATTATATCAACTTCTAAAATAAATCATAACAAAATTCATGTAGCTTCCCTAATTGAACAACTACCTGTTGAAATGAATGAGAAGCTGAAGCAAATATTATAACAGCTACCTTTTTAAGGCTGTGATTTCCTTCACCCATACAACAGCTATATTCCAAACCTTCGACATATATTAAATAGGATCCCTAATAGGAATCAAACCAAAAGAAATTGGCGTGGTAGCCTTAATACAAATAAATGCGGCCAAGAAGTTATAAGGCTATGGCCCCTTTGAAACTGGTCAAAGCTGCGGTCGGATATTTGGATGATACAGAAGTCCCCATAACAAGCCTTTCATAATAAAAATTAGAACCTTTATGATAATTAACAGCAAAAAAAGGTATGGCCAGCCAAAGAAATGGCCCACATTGTTGATGAATGATAGCATCGGTCAGACGTTGGAATGACAATTAAAATTAATCCTACATAAACATGTATGTATGTATGTATGTCAGTCCACCATGTGAACTGACATACATACACACATACTTCATTCTTGTGTAAATAAAACATAATCATATTTCATGCCGTCTTTCTATGCCTGAACGAATCTCCATTCTGATCTGTATGTGATCAGATCCTTGTCTTTTCTCCTGCCTTGAATCATGGAAGGATATCCAAGGCTTAATACATCCAACGAGTTCAAGGTTGCATGATCGTATTGATTGATCAAACATTCATTTTCGCATTTATTAATATCGAACTTATAAATAAATCGGCGGTTGTGTTTGTGAATTAGTTAAATGATAGTTAACAAATCTTTAGGCAAACGCATCCCTTAGGACACGTTGTGTGTGGACATGCCTCCACGTTGTGGAGACATGCCCCCACATAACGTGCCCCTATTGAAGATATAAATACAAACCGATTTCAAAGGAGAAAATAATAGAAATCGAAAAATTATGCTCTCTCCATTGAATCAGCAAATACAGTGTTAGAAATTAAACTCCAGCACCATTAACATATTGTTGACTTTCATCTTGAAGGATTAGAATTCTCGATATTAAATCTGCACATTGAACAAATAATATTAGTCTGATATAAATTTAATCCTATTTTAACACACATTAGCATTAAAGATTTATCATTTAAATCTCAATAAATAAACACCTAAAATCTTCTCAAGATATCGACAACTCCACACACATATCACTGAAACTAAAAATCTTCACATCAAACTGAAATAAATTTTGAAATCCCATGCAACCAAATAGATCAAACAAGAAGAATTCTGGATCTCGTTAGCACAATAACAAGTCTTTGGAGAAATTATTCAAATGAATAGGAGGTTTTCATCCTTGAATCCATTCTTTTACTAAAGGGTTTTCATACTTGTGCAGAAAAGAAGAACAATATTCAATCTCAAGAGAAATGAATTTGAAATATGAAATTGGTAACCCTCTCCATTCCTCAACTTCCTCATAAGTAGGCTTTTCAAGGAAATCGAAATATTCCTTTTCTCTCCAAACTTTTTTTTTTAAATTTGGACTCCATTCCTATAAGAAAATTTGGGCAGAGATAAAATAGAAGCTGAAAAATTTCATACACATTTTAATACTATGCTTCTATTCATATTTTCATTCAATACAAATTACATACGTATAGGATTTGTATATCGGATATCCTATATTATAGGAGACCTCCTATAACTCCCTAAATATACAAGTTGTTTAATTTTTAAGTTATAGTGCACCTATGTGATTTTTGTTTCAAAACTATGCCTCTCCATAGCAAGGTATGTTCCTTAAAATGCTGTTCTTTTTTTAGTTTTGACAAATTCTGTTTTCCCATATGAGGGCACATGCCAAATCATATACATGCATATTCTCTTTGTAAAATTGGTGTGTCCACTCTATAGCATGCACCCTAAAGATGTCTTGGACATTTTTCGTCATTTAAAATCTACTCCTGCCTCATATGGCACACGTCCAACTGTGCCTTAGCTGTTTATAATCTTTAAAAGTGTGTATCCATGCAGTATGGAATGTGCCTCTGTTATGGACTTGCCTCTTTAGGTTTTTAAAAAAACATGTTTCTTCTTCAAACAGTGCATGTCCTAACTGAGCATCATAGTCTTTCATTTTTTGAAAACTTGAACCTGTGTATACTGGTGCACACCATCATGTGTAGAGTCAGATTTGTTTGAAACTTGAACATGTTTACCATTTTTGGGCATGCAACTTTATCTCTGTGGGAAAAAAATTTGACTCCTTGGAGCAGCAGTCCAAGTACCCGTGTTCTCATCATCTCTCTTTTCTTAATTTTGACAAATCCCACACCGTAGTGATATAGATAGGGGTGGTGTCCACCATCTAGTCAGCACTATCCCTCAGCTCATCTTCAGGAAAATCTTTCTTAAGGATGTTCTCTATTCGCCCTCTAATGCACTTGGGGATAAAAATTTTAGGGCTCCCTTACCTACACCTCCCCCAGATCAGTGTTAGCAAAGGCTTCACAAACTTCCCTCAACTCCTACAAGACCCATCCAAGACAATGAATGATTTAAGGCTCTTGGGTCTCAATGACAATACCGCAAAACACCTAAGCGTGATCTCCTAGAATGGAACATGAGAAAATCCTTCTTTCTTGCTGTTGTGAACAGGAAGAAGATCCCATTGATCAGATGGACTACGTGATTAGCCAGGGAAGAGTATACATGGTGGTGCTGATCATGATACTGGTGTTGGTCATGGTTATTCAGCAGGATGTGGCCGCAAGGGAAGAGGCTGTGCTAGGGTCATGGATATGGTGGCAGCTAAGGATGTGGCAACAATTGTGGTTGAGGTGGCTTCTACTGATGATGATATGGACAACATGGTGATGAATGTGATCAATGACATGGGGGAACCATCTACAATTGTCTAGGACCATTGCCGGCCTTTGTGGCAGGGTTGGATCTCATAGCCCCCCCTCTCAAGTGCTGATCCATGTTTTCTGCAGTGATTATTCATAAACTTTTGTTTTCAAGAACCTTTTTCTGGTAGTAGCTGAAATAATGCCAAAAAATTCAGCTATGTAAGGATTTTTACTATGAATTTTTTTTGTCTTTTTGACTACATTTAAGTTTTATTTTTTGACTCTTAAGCAAGGGTCCCTAATAAAATTCTCTTACCTATCAAAATAATAAAAAAAAATCAATCCTCATCCTCAAGATTTGGGATTTAGAAGAAGCCACTCTGATTTAAAACTAGACATCAAAAGTGTGCTTAAGATGATTAAAAATCTTGCATTTTGTGTATGTTCAAAAAATCAAAACATGTCCAAATACACTCTCATACATTAAAATCCTAATTGAAAGAGAAGAAGTTGAGTTACAATATTGTGCAACTCAAGAAAACAACTGACATCCTGACAAAACCTTTTTCATCTGATAAAACTCAACATGTTTGGTGATAAGCTTAGTGTAGCCCCTTAGACGACCCTTAAGGGAAGGTATTAGAATATAAGAAAAAATTCATCTATATCTGTTAATTTTGTAACGTCAGTCGTACTATTTCATGCTTCCGATATATATATATATATATATATATATATATATATATATATATATATATATATATATATATATATATATATATATATATATATTTGATTACATATACTAATATGTTAACGTTAACTAATGATAAATAAAACCAAAGTTAACTTATCGCATTTGACCAACGGTTACACCGTTCATGGTATCGGGTGGTAAAGCGATTCTCAAACAAGTCGCACTCATTCCGATCAGGTAAGTAAATGGTGACTAGTTTATATACTGTGGTAAGAGGTATGTAGGGAAGAGATGTGTCTTCCCACATGGGAAGACATATCTCTTCACTACATAACCCCTCATCCACTTATATAGCATGCTTACATTGAGGAGGATGCATACACCGAAATTGATAAGTATGGTGCATCTTTAAAACACGCTATAGCAGATAAAATACAACTTTCAGATCATATCTCCATCTCTTCTATTTTGATCATAGAATTTTGAAAGAACTTAACAATATCATACATAGTTGTGACTAAGCAGTTGACAATTAGGAGCTAATTTGCAATTATCAGTTACAAGTTAATATACTGATGAAGGAGAATATAAGAAATTTAGAAGCATGCCTAAGTGAGAAAATTAGAAAGATGAATGTAATGAATGAATTGTGTACATATTTTTTATGAGCACATTAACAATCAAACTGTGATGAAGATTATGAGTGAAAATATTGAATACAAATCGGGTTGAAATAAAGTAGAGCCAACATATAGCAAGCTTTTGATTTGTAATTAGACAAAGAATAGTTCACATGGCTGGGCAGTTATTATGATTTAACAAAACCGTGCATCATTTTTATTAATAGAAAGAACAGTGGTTATCAACTGTGGGTAAATTGAAAATCACATTAAAACTAAAAAGCAACCAATTAATAACTCCATTTGTAAACCTGCTAATCTTGAGATCTCTTCCTTGTTTTGATATTTAGTAATGGAAAAAAAACATCATTATTGTACCTTCTGAGCAGTATCCCCGGAATCATCTGTTCCTGCCATACTTGATTATTACCTTTGTCAAATACAAACTTCTTCAGAAACTGTACAAAGTAAATACACAATATGAGAAAGTTGCTTTGGCAAAGTAAAAGTCAACAAAATAAATTTATAAGCATAAATATTTCCCAAAAATTTATCTCAATCAAGAATTTTCCATTACTAATTAGCAGTAATTTCATTTCCATTGATAAATGATAACAAGAAACTCAACTTGCTGCATTTCTACATGTCAATGCATTAGCATCCTGCAATGGCTGACCAAAAGGGTTTTGCTTGCAGCTAAGATTGTTGATTACTCCATAGGTTTACTACACTTCAAGAACCTTGTGACAATGCTCTGTCTACTAAATTGAATACCCATCTAAATAACAGGGTTCTTTATCAACAGGAGTCTTGTCTTGGTCAATTACTATAAAATTAAATCCTAAATTTCACATTCATAATTCGCAATGAAATTGAAGTGTAGTTCTTGAACTATCATCTCAAGCAACACATCCAGCCCCTTGCCAATATTAGAATCACTAGATTTTGGTAGAATTCCAAATAATTAGTTTAAGATTCCTTGCAATAAAGGCCTTAAAAAGTGACAAAAAATACAATTTCAAACTAAACAAGTGTAATTAAAGAAAACACTTTTAGCAGAGTATTCAAAGGAGAGTGGCACTTGAAACCAACTCAGCAATTGGTTTGGAGATTAGTTCTGGGAAATTGTTGAGAATCAAAGGCAAACCACATAAAAGAGAAAATATATGCATAAAACCATATTCAAAAAAAGTCATAGAAGTCATCTGAACTTTATACTGAAATGGGCAAAAAAACCAATTTTCTTAATACATGCAAGTGGGATATAATTGCCAAAGTGACAAAATGAAATACAGAAAATATTCTTACAGATTTCAGCACCCAGAATGCACTGATTGAAGTATACAGTAGAATAGAAGGCTGGAAAAGCAGCACTGATATCCCCAAATAGGGACTAAACCCTTACAACCCTCTAGTAGGAATGGGCTACCAACCCTGCTGGGAAAAGGGGAAAATTTTGATTTAAATGAATACAGTGACAACCGAGTTTTTAGTTTAATTTTGCCCTCAAATAGGACATAGATGTCTAGACTGTAGGGAATATAAGTTTGTTGTCCTTAGGTCACTTGAGATTCCTGGAAAAGATGCCTAAAAATGCTCTTCCTCCAATCAATAAACATATCTCTCAAAGGCTAAAGCTCATGTCGTAAGTGTAAATGAACTCTTTGAAGGTTCTTGCAGACCCCCAAATGCTCTTTTCAAGCCCATCTAATTCTGAAATTGGATGAGGTCCTTAAGCCTCTTCAACTCCCAACATTTTTCATGTCCTTTTGGTCCTTTAAAATCACCCAAGGTAGGTGTTGTGACCTAATCACACATCACCCCATTCCAAATGGGGACCCCTTGCATTTTCGGTCCTCTTGGTCTTTTGGTTGTGGTCCTTTGGGTCTTTTGGCAGCAGTCACTTCAGTCTCCCCAGGTCTGCAAATGTTTTGGCAAATTCTGATCAAATCTGCAAGTGTTTTGAGTGAATTTGACTAAGTCTGAAGCTTGTTTTGTCTATTTTAGGGTTTTTGCCCTTCAGACTTAGATTTGAGGTCATTTTATTAGGGTTTTGGAAAATCTAAACATAGCAATTAAGTCAAAACCCTTCAAGGAAGCTACTAGTGAAATTTGAGCGAATTATGAGAACTTACTATTTTTAGTAAGTCTATTTCTAGTAAGTTTTGCTACATCCCGGATTGGCCTAATTTTGCATTTAAACAAACTATTTTTAGCAATGTCTATTTTTAGTGTGGCCTAATTTTGCATTTAAATGACATGGAAATCTATTCTAAGGCAGGAAAGTGTTCCTTCAATGAGAAATCCCCCTCAATCCAAAATTGGCATCCAAGTCCAGATGATGAACGAAAAATGCATAAGGCAAAGAAGAATTTTCAAACTTAGCAAAATTCCTTCACCATTGTCAAAGTAGCACTCAGAGATATGGAGGGCACAGAATCAAGATCATGGAGGAAAAGTTCAAAACTCCAAATTTCCTCCTCCATATGAGAAATGAGCTCCAAGCTAGACTTGGGCGCCAAAATGAAGTCAAGAAGGAAAACTCACTTTTTTCAAAAATTCCTCCATCTTAGTGAAATTGCGCCCAAGGATGAGTTAGAGTGCTAAATGCATGATGAGGAGGAATTTTCCTCCAAGTAGAAATTCCTCCATGGAAATGTGCTCAAGGAAGGGATAGAGCGCCAAAATGAGGTGGGGGAGGATTTTCTTCCTCCAAGCTAAATTCCTTCACACCCTTCAAAATGCGCTCCAGGAAGTGATAGGGCGCCAAAACCAATGCAAGCAAGAATTTTCCTCCCATGCCCAAGTTCCTCCATCAGTGTCAAAATGCGCTTCAGGAAGTGACAAGGCGCCAAAAGCTAGACAAGGAGGAATTTCCTCCCAAACAACAAAATCCTCCTCCACAAGGAAAGTGTGCCCAAGACCAGGATTGGGCACCAAAATGGGGTCAAGAAGGAATTCTCCTCCAAGTCAAAAATCCTTACCTTCATGAAAATATGCCCAAGGAAGATGGAAAACGTGAAATTTGTCTAAGGCATGAATAAATTCCTTCCTTGGGAGAAGAAAGTTCAAAATTCAAAAAATTCCTTCCTCAAGGTGGAATTGTGCCCAAGGCAAAGAATTTCAAGGCACGGAAAAATTTGGCTAAGTGAGAATTTTCTCTCTCCAAGTTTCAGGTTGACAAAATTCTCCAAACATGGAAAAATAGTCAGTTGACAAAAAATCTTCCTTCAGGACAAAGTGTGCAAGAACATCAAGAAAATTTCATTCAAGACAAAAATCTCTCTAGAAGGATTTTCTCTCTCCTAGAATTCCAAACGTATAGGTTTCTTTAGAAGTGGACAAAATTGTTAAAATTCAAGCAGGAAAAATCTTTCAAAAATATCTTTATGCGCTCATAATGGAAAGATTTGCGTAATAAATGAGTTGGCGACATGCAAAGAGAATATTTCGTACTTATGACACAACCCAAAAATTTATAGAAGTTTCCATTTTTGAACTCAAAATGATGGCGGGGTCCACTTGCATGGCGAGTTGTCAAAGGAAATATGACACATTATTAAAACTGCCAATTTTATCCCCTCGCCAACTTAACAACTTAGTGGGAGACTTCTATTTAAACGGTGAATTGGAATTCATTTCTCACAACAGTTATTGGAGAAATTCGAAGCCAGAGAGAAGTGGAGAAAAGTTAGAAGCGAAGTTTTATTATTTTTCAGAAGTTCTCATTCTTGGAGGAATGGCGGAATCTAGCAAGGCTACAAACACCTCCCGGCAGGTGTAGATAAAGAATGAGCAAAGAGGATTTCTTCTGAAATCCGAGATTATTTTGAAGTGGAAAGAGGTCAGCAACACCAACCTAGAAACTTTTAGGTTGGGAGAATTCAAAAGACGAGTTTATGGAACAACTGGACATCCTCCATCAGCCATTGCTTCAAAGTTTGTCAAAAGTGGAATTGTTGCAGTTGTCGACTTCCCTCTAGCCATCCAGTGGCTAGAGCTGATTATGGAGTGTGCAAGACATTACAATGCAGAAAGAAGGGCAATTTTGGCACTGGATAGCAAACTCCTGGCCAAGCTTTCAACTAAAGCAATTGGAGAAACTTTTGGTATTCCAGCATACCAATCCATGACATACAAGAGCAAAGAGAGAGTAATGATGATATACGATGTTGGCTTTGAGAGATGTGCTGGAATAATTAACAAAGTATGGATGCAGAAGCCAAAACCACATATTTTCAAGCTACCTAAGCAAATCACCAACATGGATTTTAAACAAGAGTATGTTGAGCTTGTGTTGATGTTGAGTAGAGTTATGGGATGTCCATAGGCCTTCATGTTTGAACCTTGGATGTTTTACTTCGTGGGTGAAGTGATGGAAGGTGATGGAATGATAAATTGGGCAAAGATGATCAGCCACAATTTGGACCAGAAGCTGAAGAATTTATCCCAATTTTTTTATATGAGTTTGTATATTATTTATCTACTAGCAAGAATGGGCAAGTTCAATGGATTGCCAAGAAAACGACCCATGGGATGTGGACCAAGGCAGCTAAAAGTTCATGAGTGCTATCCACAGTTGCACTTGTATGAAACTACTTTCAAGATGGTACATGATACCTTCACAATGTACATCACCAGATTATTGCAAGGAGAACTTCATACGAGGTTGTCGCAAGAAGCTAGAAAGTTAGCAAAGAAGTATGGAGCTTGGTATATCCAATTTCCGAAATTCACTTATATACGGGTCCAAGGATTCCCCGACCAGCCATATAAGCTGCCAAGATACCCAACAGACAAGATGGTGCTGCTGGAGGTTACCAAACAGTTGACTGCCTATGATAATATTCAGAAGAAGAAGAGGAAGTTGTCACTTGAATTCCCAATTGTCATAGGAGACTACAAGGAGATGTGTCCAACATTGACGGCAGCAAAAAGGTCAGTTGATGAATTATTGTTCTATCACTTAGCACCTCATACTGCAAGGACATTCTTTGATCCATACAATAAAATCAAGATGGTTGTTGGAGTGAAACACAAACACAAGATTCAACTGGAAGATTACTAGGCTAACGCCAGAGATGACTTTGAAGTCAAGAAGAGGATGTTTTCAGATTGCCTCTCAATTTGATAAGAATTTGTGAAGTTATACAGGTGTCGGACCAGGTTGAAGAAGATGAAAATATGGTTCAACTAGAATATGAAAAGGAGAAGGATAGGCCTATTCAGTCTCCAGATTGGTCAGAGCTGGAAGTTGATGATTTAAATATCCTAAGTAGGCCAGTCCTGAAATTCACTAGGCATTGGGTTGAGCGGCACACCACAAAGTTAAAAGCAAAGAATGCTCGCCTAACTTACCAATTGATTGGAGACTTGGACTCTCATAGCGAGGTAATGGAAGGGTCATCAGGAGCGTAGGCCAAGGAAGAGGAAATTTCGCAGGAAAGATCAAAGTGTAAGAAAGAGAAAAGCATTCCTGGGAATTCAAAAGCAAAGAAGAGAGAAATTCAGCAAGAAGAGCCGCAGCGGAAGAGGCCAAGGATAGAGGAAACACAATCAACTACTAGCTCTTCCAGCGTGCACAAGGTAGACATGTTCCCGGAAGGAGTTTCAAGAAACCAACCACGGGAGGATGATCTTGACATGGCGCAAGCACAAGATATTCTCAGCGTTAGTGCCTCCCATAGACCTATTCAGCAGAAAAGTCAAAGGTAGCAACTTCCTCCAATCCCAGAACAATAGGAACAGAATTGTTTCATGGAAACAAATCTTGGAGAATTAGGAACTTTTGAGGAAGTTTCACAGCAACAGGTACAATTGGAAGTTCATGATCAGCCAGCAGTCGTTCCAGATTAGCTGAAGGAAAGAATGAGGAAGGAGCCAGAAGAAGAAGAGATAGATCCTACACAAGAATTGAAAGAACTTCTTAGTAGGATAGACAAGCCAGCGGAGAAGAAAGCAGCTAGGAAGTTTTCAAAGATCACAAGGGATGAGTTAGGATCTAGGACTTTGCACCTAGTTGTGCCCAGAGTTGACAAAGATAGGAATGAGATTTCACCTGATGAATATGAAATCACAAAAGTCAACATAGGGCGTGCGTGCAAGGCACAAGTGGCGGAAGACTTTGATGAATCTTCCTTAGCACTGAAGGAGCAGATGAAAAGAATGGAAGAGAAGAATAAGAAGTTAAAGAGCGAGAACAAAGCCTTGTTCAAATATCTATGGCGCTTGAAACATCTATTGAGAGAAGAAGATCCATCCTTTGTTCCTCCCTCTTCTCTTCCCAAGGAATCAAATGATGGTATTGAAGAAAAAAGGAGAAGGGCTCAGTGCTCTAAGGAGTGGATAGACGATGTCTTCATTTCAACTGGCAAATTCATCGAAGACTTGGCTCACTCCCACTGGAGAATTCTGGCTATCCTGAACAGGCTTGAGACTGTGGATAGCTCATGGGAGGATGTGCATATCTATCAGGACTTAACAATTCCACGCTTGAAGGCACTAATGGGAATTCCCAGGCTGACTTTGATTGATGGGAAGGTTGTCCAAGAAAATGAAATATATGATTTCCCTCGGTGGTTTTATGCAATCTATATAGGGAAGGAGTCATTTTTCTCCTTGTGCTCTCTATCATCCTGATGATGGATCAAGGAGTGTGATCCGAAACGTTGATGCAAAAATTCTCACACAATCGAATCCAAAAGCATATGCCATTAATTGAAAGAATTGTGGAAATCTACTGATGTTGATTCAGTAAGGAGTCAGCATCATTGAAAGAATCAGTCAGAAAGGTTCAAGAAGAAATCTTCAATGCAGTTGAAGCATTGTTTGCAAGAAGGTTGTCTGAGGAGGAGCTAGCGATTGACCATCTGAAGGATAGGTTGCACGAATTCTTCTTCGTGGAATCCTTCTCAAAGGACATTTGGAAAATGTTTCCTTATTTTCTAGCACAATGCGCAGGACTCAAGAAGAGGCATCAAGTTGGGAGAAGTTCTTCTCCAAGTGTGAAGAGGGCATTTCATTGCTTGAATTCAAACCGGAGACTATGCCAAGTGTCTCCGTTGGAGAGTTGGAAGCCGTCATTGCTAGGTTCAACGCATTCGCCATAAATGAACGCGATAATGGTCGTTCGATTTTGGACGAGAATATTTTGATTGCATGATGGCGCATTTATTGCTGGTGGACGTTTTGACCGGATGATGGCTGATTTATTGCATGGCGGCTGCCATATTCAAGTAAGTAGTGGCTCATTGAATGCATGATGAAGTGATGGGCATTCATTGTATTGTTTTTTTTGGAAGCAAAGAGCAATTAATGTGTAGTGGGCGAGATTCCTCATTAATGGCCCTCCCCACTACCTGACGTCATATTTGGGAATCTTTGGTCAAACCCTAATTAGGGTTTTGCATGTTAGATCTTGGCCATTGATTTGATTGTAATCTGGGCCATCCATTTTCCACTTGGAGACCTATAAATGGGGTCACCCCTTCATTTGTAAAGGAGAGAGAATTGTATGAGATTGTTGCGACAAGTTTCTGATGTAATAATAGTGATACATTGGCTTTTGGTGTTCACTTGTGTTGTTTCAAAACTTGCATGGTTTCATCTTCCTCACTTAGAATAGATTTTCTTTGAGTATTTAGATGAATGAGATAGATTACATTGCTTTGTTGTGAGATCATACACTCAAACCTTTTGCCAATAGATGATTTCTATCTGCAGTGTAAGGTTGGACTGAGCTTTTGCATGTGCATTCTTAACTTAGATTATTGGATGAACATTGTTTTCTGATGGTGTCCATTGATGGTCTAAAATCTTATAAACACAACCTCTGAAGATTGCACCTCCTTTATGTAGTTGTCTGATAGTGGCAAAGTAAAGTGTGGTTGATCTCGCCTAAGCTTTGTTGTCTATTAAGTTCTTAGATCTAGATTAGAATTTCTCAACCCTTTCCCATTTTACTTTCTGCATTACCATATTGAAAAGTCCCAAAAAAGAGCTATCCATCACCAAATCATTTGCCAAATCTCCTTGAAGTCTTAAATTTAAGTCTTCTTCAAGTGTGCGTAAGTCCCCTTGGATTACCAGCAACATCAGCCAAACGAGTCTATATCCATCGTAAAGTCGCTAGTATGTAGTTGGAACCTTGGAATCATTGTATGATCTTCCTGCAATCTTAGCATACACATGATTTTGATCAAGAGAGGATAGAGTGACCATTGGAAACTTTATTTTGTGTTGGTGTGGTCACAAAACACCCGTCAACAGTAGGCACCCTCCTATCTGTTTTATTATGTAATTTCTGATCCATATTTGATCATAGTAAATATCATCTAAGTTTTTTGTGGCTCCATTGCTCATTTGCCTTTATTGAAGCACCTTTTTAACTTCTTTTTTAATAGAACCTCGGTCCTCTTTTTGTTCCTTAAATTTTGAGCAATAAGTTTAAATAAACACCATATTAAGTGAGAGTTTAATGCAATAGTCCACAGGTCTGCATCTCTAGGAGTATCAAACATGTCTCTAAGTGTGACAACACTTCCTTTATGTTTTTTGCCTCTTGTGGATGTGAGGGTAAATCTTAGATATCCCAAAGGAAAAAAGGAGAAATTTCACAGGCATCCCCAAAACAAGGGACACATCCCAGACGTTCCAAAGACATCACCCAAATAGTAATCTTATCTTCATGTATAACAGGTATGTTGCTTTACCCATCTATTGCAGACTTTGGCAACACCATGTTTGTTCACTCCAATATCACGCTGTACAAATTAGCAGGTAGAATCTAAAAGGCATCACTAAAGGAACCAATGCCTCACCATTTATCTACAACAAGATGCTTTAAATTAGTCTGAAGTCAGCTTCTTCCATAGTTTTTATTACAATTAGTATTCACTTTTAATAACTATCTTTATATAGGCTTAAATTGACAGGTTTTAATATACAACAACAAACCATAAGTTTTGATTAATTCATATGAATTTCTTGGCACAACTCTTGCTTGACCCATTAAAGAAAATACTAAGCCTAACTTGGCTCAAAAAATATTTACATTGGCTCCATGTTTGTATTTTTATTCGTTCTCTAAAAAACAGTTTACAACATTCTCTCGGTCAGTTCAATCCCCATTACATAATCACCTGTATCCTTGAAATTTATGTCAACTGTGACATGACTGTTACCACATCTCACACAAACAACGATATTCAGTGACATCAAATATCCCACAGCATTGTATGGCAAACCTATGACAGCAATCCAGGTGGCAGCTCTCATTGCTCAGGTTCTGTGTACCATTGTGGTTCAGTGCACACTGGTCCCAAGCAAAGAATTCTTTGTTTCAACTTTTTCTTGTTCTACTTTGAAGGTTAAAGGATTGGAAGCAATAAAGAAATTGATTTCAGCACTACCAAAAAACATCCTACAGCATCTGCCCACTCAATGGTGACCTCCAGCAGAAATTCAGCTTCAGTGCCAAGTCAGTGTGGCACTGATTGTCATGACAACTATTTGGCAGCAATACCGCAACTTTGCGCCATATTTTTTATTATTTCCAGAAGATAAACTGTTCCTTTTACCCCCATCATCTATTGAGTCAGTTCTAACTCATGTATTCATTATGTATTGAATGTCAACAACCCAATAGATATAATTTGCTATGTATCCACAGAGATTTGACATGCAGAAAACTTTCAGATTAATGCAATTCCCTTTTCAGTTCTCATTGCCAACATTGTTTTACATTTTGGCTTTACAAATTCTCTTTTTAATCTCTGATTGTTTTTAATAGTTAATGGTATAGTTTTGCCCCCATCATCTATTGAGTCAATTCTAAGTTTCTAACTCATGTATTCATTATGTATTGAATGTCAACAACCCAATAGATATAATTTGCTATATATCCGCAGAGATTTGGCATGTACAAAACTTTCAGATTAATGCAATTCCCATTTCAGTTCTCATTACCAACATTGTTCTACATTTTGGATTTACAAATTCTCTTTTTAATCTCTGATTGTTGTTTACAGTTAACAGTATAATTTTGCTTCCACCATAACACACCAAATCTCACAATTTTTATGGGCTGTACCCCAGATTAACCTATTGAATAAGAAAATTTGGGGCAATGTACTATTAACTACTAAGTGCTTCGTGTTATTAATAGCATTTCTAACCAGTGGCATGTATTGTTACAGTGTACTGCCGATATGTGGATTGCTGCCAAAACCTTGATTATCATGCTTACATGACCATATTGAGGATCTGTTACAAGTTTTGTTGTAGGGCTGTCTATATGACTATATCTCAAGGCTTTTCACCAGCTTTTATGCCATCCTTTGCCATATTAGCACTATTTTTCTCATGGCACCAGGAAAACAAGTATCATTTATGGACCTGATGTGATGTTGAACATCAAACAAGAATTTATCAGGTGCTATAGGAAGCAAGAGTTAAGGTTTCAGATAAATCCCATTTTCAACCCCATATTGCTAAGTGAGGAAAAGAAATCCCATATAAGCTACTATGAAGAATCAGTGTCCTACTCCAAAGATTGCTGAGTTAATGAATGAGTTAAAACGAGTATCTCTAATCTCTGATATCGATCTTCATTCTATCTACTTCCAAAACAACATAAGGGAGATACATATAAAACAATTTCTGGTAGACTAAGGATCATCATAAATCTGCAGTAAACTTTTTTGTGTAATCAAGTGCCTTTGAGATAATCCAAGAAATGATGAATAAAGAACTCCATTTGTTGATGATTTATAGCTTCAGTCGGATAAAATTAAATGTTAAATTGGCCTTAAGGCCTTCAACATTTAATAATATATATATCATTCTAATCACCAATATGCACATTGCTTTCATTAATTATTTATGTTTAGTTAGCACGTATTATGTCTTGTTTGCCTATCGGTGATTACACATCGCACCCCCTCATTTGGTATGCCACCCCGATTGAGGTCACAACCCCTCACCGAAATTGAATGAGTATTTATCTTCTATCGGAGGCAATTGCTAGGCGTGTGGTTGTGAGAGACCAATACTGATCGGACATATACGTCATAGGAGAGGCTGATGTAAATTTAGTGTATACGATATAGAGGGTTATGCTGTTCTCTTCTAACACATATATATCTATTTGTGGTCTTCAGAAAATATACGTGTGAAGTCAGGATATTACAATTGCTGTGTAATTTATAAAGATCATTTGCTGTGCATCTTCACCCAGCAATTTATATATAAGCAAATTGATTATACTAGAAGGATCGAGTGACTAAAGGAGGAACTAATAACCTCAACACCATTATTTGCCCGAGATGCTTTGTGCTTGGTTTTATTAATGAGTTTTAGCATGTCATTGCAACTGGTAGAAACTCAAGGACCACGTCCAAAAGCTCTAACAGAATTAGAGAGGCTGACAATTGTATGCAAAAATGTTCAAGTGTACTTTTGCAGTCCTATGAAGGACCCATATCCTCCCCATTTGATTTCTTTGGAAATTCTTAACCTGAGGAAATTAAGGAAATCAAACATCTGCCTTTGCCATGGATATTAAAGAAGTAAAAGCATTAATAGAATTCTTTAGTCATTACTGAAAAATTCCCGGTTTATTCAGAAAAACTACTCACACAGCTTTTGAAGAGAGTGTCTCTTTTGGCAGAAATAATGCCTATATTTAGGATATAAAGCACTCTTGATATTTCAAGATATTTTGTGTTAGCATGTGATTCATGTGTTGTGGCACTATGACTCTTGGAGGAGTTGGCTAACATTGGTTGTGTTGGAAAGGCTTCTTCCATGCCTCCATATCATCCTAGTGCGAGTGCTACTCCTACTGCTACTTCTTCTGTTGTTGGTAGTGTCAGTGGTAGTGCAAGTGCAAGCATTGGTCCTAGAATTCGTAAATAGAGGATGGATTCATATTTTGAGCCACGCACTACTCCTGGTGCCCAACCTTCGCTTGAGAGCATGAGTTGGAACAAGGAGGCACACGATAAGGCTAAAGGTGCAATTGGGAGATTTTGGTACTATTGCAATATTCCATTCTTCGCAGCCAGGTAATTCCTTTCAGTTTTTATTTGATTGTTTTAAGTTTTTAACTTTTTAATATTTACAGTTTGTTTTGTCTAATGATTTTTTATTGGGCATAGAGTTAGACATACTTATCTTATTTAATTTATTTGTGATAGGTCTCCTTATTGGCAAAGCATGGTTGATGCCATCGCTATTTGTGGGGTGGGGTTCAAAGGCCCTTCTGATTTTGAGTTAAGTGGCCAAACTTTGACATACGGTGGCTGATGTGAAAGCCACATTAAAGGACCAGCAAGAGGTATGGAAAAAGGGTTGCACCATCATGACCGATGGTTGGACCGATAGGAGAAACCAAATGCTCCTAAATTTTCTTGTTTCTTCTGCAGGTGATTGAATAGCTTGAATTTGATTTAATGACTAGTATTTTATTTTTAATTTAAGATTTATTGAATGATCATTCATCATTGATTTTTCTTTGTTTTCAAATTTCAGGTGGCACCATGTTCCTGAAGTCCATTGTGTTGAAATAGTAGCTAGCTCGGATACCGGTCTATTGTATTTTAATGTTGTCAATGACAATTAAAATACACATGTATTGCCTCTCATGCAGTTCGAACTATTTTGGGCTGGGCCTAAACACATGTAACGTGAAGGCAAATGATGTAACTCAGGGCTGGGATCAAATACATGTAACTTGTAATTATATCTTGCTATGGATAGGACAAGACCTATGTATAATGTAACTTGTAGATAGGGTAGGCCCAATTTGGGCGGTAAAATCAAATATGTATTTTGAGTGATTATGTAATGGGCTGGGCCCAAACTCATGTAGCATGTGGTAAAGGAAATCAAGCAATAACGTCTTAATAGGTCAAGACCTATTTAAACGATATACATAATATTATTATTAAATTAACAAGGCAGGCCGACTTGAGACTTGACCCACAAGTCAAGTATATAAGCAAGTCATTTGCATGACATAATCAATCAACATATACACTTAGCGAATACACTCTTCATTCAGCAGCAACCTTCTCCTAAGGTGAGCAAACATCATTTCAAGGTCAGCAAAGATTATATTCCTATCAGCAGCAACCTTCTCCTAAGGTCAGCAAACACCATCCCAAGGTCAGCGAAGATTATATTCCTATCAGCAGCAACCTTCTCCTAAGGTCAGCAAACACCACCCCAAGGTCAGCGAAGATATACTTAAGGGCAGCAAAGATACTATCAAGAACAGCGAAGTCATTCCTAATGACAGCGACTTCATTCTAGAGTCAGCAAACTTGAAAGACAACGAATATTCTCCTTGATCTGCAAGTTGTGTTCCAGATAAGTTCTTATTGTGTTATGCTACTGTGCTTACCCTGCTGTTCTAAATACTTCAAGTGTTGAACTACAGTTGTAAAGTCTCATACTGATTTGTCTAATAAAGATCAAGATTTAGTTGGCTGTGTTTTTCATCTCCAAGAGGGAGGTTTTCCCAGGGTATTTTGGTGTTCTTTGTGTTCAATGATTTGACTCTCTGATTTTGCTATCTATATTTATCAGTCTGATCCTAAAATTAACACATTGATGCTTCTACGCATTGCAAAAATGCCACTTACCTATGTGAGGCTATAGAGGAGGTCATTTATGAAGTGGGTGAGGAGAATGTAGTACAAGTGGTGACCAATAAATGATAATGCAGCAAATTATGTTGCTACAGGTAAACTTTTAATGGAGAGGCACCCATCCATATTTTGGTCTCCATGTGCTACCCATTGCACTGACCTCATGTTGGAGGACATTGGTAAGATTGCATGGATCAAGACATGTGTAGAAAAGGCAACAAAAATTTGCAAATTTGTATACAATCATGCATGGGTCCTTAACCTAATGAGGCAATACATGGGGTAGAAGGAGTTGGCTCGTCCTAGAATCACTAGATTTGCCACCAACTTCATCTCATTGCAATCCTTGATTCGGAATAAGGCAGCTTTGAGACGTATGTTTGTTGGTGAGGAGTGGACTTCCTCATCCTATGCTACGACTATTGTAGGGGTTGATGTGGTAGATTGCTTTTTTTATGAGCCAGGCTTTTGGACCCCGTGTGTTGAGATTGTAAAGGTAAAATTTTTAAGTATTCTACGTTATGTTAATTTGTATTCGTATTTTTCTTTTATTTGATTTTTTTCATTCAAAATTTCACACTTAAGTTAATTGATATTAGATAACGTTTCACAATATTTGCAGTTCATTGAGCCCTTGGTAGTTATCCTACGAGTTGCTGATGGGGAGAAGCCCGCAATGGGCTACATATACGAGGGCATTGATAGGGCCAAGGAGGGCATCAGAACTGCCTATGGAGTGGATGAGAGTAAGTATCGTCCCACTTAGGATATCATTGATAGGAGATGTCAGGTCCAGCTTCACAAGCCCCTCCATGCAACTGCTTATTACCTCAATCCGGCATTCCTTTTCCGCCCTAATTTCAAGGCGAATGAGGAGGTTCTTAGTGGGCTCTACTCAGTGATAGAGCGAATGTCGCCTGATCATAGCAGCACTATAATCCAAGAGCTAGAGGCCTTTTCTAATGCAGAAGGGGAGGTCTTCTCTCGTCAGCTATGCAAAGAAAATAGGACAAAAATGCAGCTAGGTAAAAATATATATTTTAACTTTTACAAGCATAATTTTAATTATATATTATTCAATTTATTATTAATTATTAAATGAGGCTGATTTTTTTTCCTTTTTCTCATCTCTGATAGTTGATGGCAGATGTTTGGTCCTAAAACACCAAATCTTCAATGGATAGCCATTCATATTTTGAGCCAACCATGCAGTGCTTCTAGTTGTGAGCACAATTGGAGTATGTTTGAGCATATACACTCCAAGAGGTGCAATAGACTGTCTGTAGAGAGGTTGAATGATCTAGTCTTTGTTCATTACAACCTCCGTCTTAGACAGAGACAGGTTATGGAACATGACACCTCCCCGATCACGTTAAAGGAGGTCGATCCAGAATCTGAGTGGATCAGTGAGGCTACAGATCTTGTCTTTAGTGATGAGGACTTAGATTGGATCGACCAGGAAAATAGAGAGGCTAAGGTTGTAGCCATGGTAAAGGAGGAGGTTGGAGCACGAGCAGAGTCAAAGTCAAGCCAAAGTCGAACACAAACACAGTTGATGTTGGTGAGGGTGGAATAGAGTCACGAGCAGAGAGTATGGCTATTGAATCATCCAGGACCTACCTTAGACGCCTTCGTAGGAAGGATCCGGGCTCCTCTAAATCATAGACTTGTAGTTGTTTTGATATTTGTGTGGATCATTTGATGTCATGGATTTCATATTCCATGAGTTTTGTAATATTTTTACATTTGACACTATTTATATATCTATGTTTGCTATTTCCTTTAGCTACAATTTGCGTTTATACTAATGTGATCGATGTATACTTGTGTATGTGATCAAATTAGCTTCTATTTGATGATGTTATTGTGTATTTAAGGTTTATATAATAAAGGGTGCATGATACAAGTTCTAAATCCTTAAAAATCTCTAAATTTCTTGGGTTTTTCACTTTGCCAAGTCTTGCTGAGTCCTGGCCGAGTTTTTCTGCCAAGTCCAGAGTTCCAAGTCGGGTCACTCTTGCCGAGTCTGCGCCGAGTCCGAGTCTCGTTTCTATGGTTTGACCGCTTTATTTATTTGTCCATTCTATTTTGGTGTGGTGATGTTAAATGCTTCTATCGTATGAAAGTGGGACGGCTTCATTAATTTGTAACGTTTTCCTTTTCTAAGCAAGGCGACTTCTGATGTTATAACCATTTTCTATTCGATTGTCAATCCCACGTCTTTCTTAGCAGACTTCGTGGAGTCTAACTTTGGGAACTAACTGAGTGGTGCGTAATATTTTTTTCACGTCTCATGCTTTTGACTATTCTTAGAGCTCTTTGTTTGAAATCGATTGATAGAAGGGAGGTTGTTGTTGAAGAGTGACTTGACCGTGTAGAAGTTATAATCTGTATTCTTCATTGAACTGGTCAATTTGTTTTCACTTCTCATAAGTATGATTATTGCTCAGTAACTGTCGATTCTGTAAAAGCAATATGTGGACTCCCCAAAGTCCGAAATATATGATGGGTGCATAGAGAGATTATGATATATGCATGAAACTGCTGGCAATCCCGAAGCAACTATTACTGTTTGAAGGAATTGTTTTCTGGTTAAATATGAACTTCTACGGCTGGGTCATTGTGTTAGAAGCAACAACATGGTGGACAATTTGATATCAAATTGTATTTGTTGGGCTTATGGTGAAGACTGTTATCCTATCTACTATATTTTTGTTGTAAGCAAAGAGAGTTTTGTAATTGAAGAATATTGGAACTAGAGCATTTTATTTGCCTAAATCAGAACTGAAATCGTGTATGCAACAGATGAGTCTGATAAAAAAGTTTGGGCAAGTAACAATTAAAAATTGAAATGGAAAAACATTGACTGAAGTATTAAAGCCTCATGTGATCAATCAAGTTGGGTCGCTGGAAATTCTATGCATTTTGAATATTATCAGATTGGCAACAGAAGGCATATGAAAATATCATTTTGGAATTCATTGGCAGATTTGTAAAGATGTGATGTCCCTTACTAAATATATACACAGAGATATGTATCCTGAATTAACAAACAAAAAGGTAAATCAGAAAACAGAGAGATATCTTACTAAAGGAAACTTTTCTGTCAATTCCTATAAGACACCTGTAATCATAAATCACTTCTCACACTGCGGAATATTTGAAGTTCACAATTAAATGTTAAAAGATTGTAGGGATGATTCATTTATTATATGATTTGGAAACAAATGTATGCACAGGTTTGCCCAACCGTCCCATTCTGAGCCCAAAACCGGTCATTCAGCCCTTTTGGCCCTGGCAGCAGATTAATCACCCACCAGGGTGGCCTACCCATTATGGCATGGGTCTTATCCCCTTGATTATACCTTATTTCACAAATAATTAATTACCTTATGCCAGGGGGGCAGTGGATGGTAGTGGTGGCTTAATTATGTCAAACCCAAGCCCAACAGCTGTCACCTGCCCTCCTGGCCTACTAATTTATTAAGATTTAGTAGGTGGCCTACCTGGGTGGACAATATTCCCCTCTACAAATCCCTTTACCTCCCTGGGATTAAGTGTAGATTAATAAATTTATTGTAAATGTAGATTTATTATTACTATTTACTGTTATTGAAATAGAACTGTACAATATGTTTCAGTCCAGATTTATATAAAGTATCTGTTAGTCTTTCATCAGTTCACATTATCCTTTATATATAACTTTATGATTATTATGCCAGAAAGACAGAATAGGAAACCATTAGAAAGCTTGTTGTTCTGTCATGTGATTTATTTCGTTATTAATCTATATACATACCACCGAGTTTTAGACATACTGTATATTACATAGCAGAACATTATCAGATTTATTAACTGTGTATCATATTGTGACTGTTTCTAGTCACTGATACACGTATTACTCTTCATGTACTGTTATACAATATTTACCATACATTCTTTGGAATGGTAGAGACATACCTGAAACGGCTCCTTTCTCTAGAAAATCCGAAATTCTTTGTGGCAATTCCCCCTTCTTCCTCTAACCGATCTCCCTTCTTATGGATGCCAAGGGTGGCGTCTTTGAAGGAAGAGTCGCCTTGCTCCCTCTCTAAGGAAACGATTCCCTCAAACAATAATCAACACATTATGCCACGAATTATTTAACTTGTGATAATTAAACAATAAATAGCTATTATGGTTAATGTTGGTATGAACGATATCGTTTGTGCATTAGTAATCCACATCGTATCTCTAATTCCAATCGCCTCCTTAACAATGATAATCATGGTTCTTGCTAATTGCATCATATAGAACATTTCGCTGTAATTCCTTTCAACGACTATGATATTATTTAGTGGCTCAATGCTACGATCGCTAGTATTGATTACTTGTTGTTGGATCGGCAGCATTATGATATTAATTCATGATGCTTGTAATCGATTCCATCGAAAGTGTGTAGCCTCCACGTGGATTATCCTTGCCAGTGGTGACCTCAATCATTACCTCCTACGTGCTTACGTTCGAACAAGATCACGTATGAATGCTTGCTCACTTCCTTTGTTTATCAAGGGAATAACGTATTCATCCTTGGTCATTGCTGATAATTATAAATCTTGTCACCTTCAACTATATCGAGTTTGGCTACTTAACATATCCAAGTTCTTCATGTTCTTCTAGTTCATAATTGCGATACTATATCGATTGTATCTTATTTCCAAATTCGTCTCCATAAGAGACTTCTGAATTTGAGTGGTCTCCCCAAGCTAACCTTTGGATGGGAATTTCAATTTCAATTGGGGGTCATGACAAAAGAAGAGTATTTTTGAGTTGGTGGTCAAATTGAGGTTGGTGTCTTTGCTGATCAAAGTTGGTGCTCACTTATGTAATCTAGGTTGGTGTTTTTGTGACGTTTTCACACATCGCACCATTGCAAATGAAGACCCCCACTTTTTCTACCTTCTAGCTTAGTTGAGGAGTCTTTAGCTATTAGCCTTTCATTTGTAAGAGGTGTAGGTGACAAGGGGTAATTAAGTCAAGTCTCTTTTTTTGAGTTGGAGCGAGGTCGGTTAGTTCTCAAGGCTTAGGAAATGAATGACTCGCATCTTTTGTTTCCAAAATTGGAAATGAAATGCAAATTTGGCTAAGGCAAGTTGGTTTTAGAGGTCAATATTCTAAGGGTAAGAAAGCTGAAGTTCAAATTGTCATGAGGCTGGAAGCAAAGTGATCAAGACAGCGAGAATTAGCATAGTGAGATGACTTCCTTTGCCCCCTCCAATCAGCGACCTAAGTTTAATTAATTTCCTTTGACCCCTTTGAATCAGCGAACTAAGGCATTGCATTGCTTTGAATGAGGTCATTGTTTTTATTGCCAAGAACGTTGCTAAGAGGCTCAAACAATAACAAGCATGAATGACATCAATCACTTACAATAGAAGGTCAGGTCCACGAACTAGCATTTTGGTCATTTCCTTTGATTTCTTGGAAGGGCAACTTAAGACATTTTCATTACTTCCTTCCATTGCTTAGGACACCTCTGCAGGACGGTTCATTGCCTTTGATGGTCAACATCAACGAATTAACAGATTTTAATTTTTAATCAGATTTCAAGCAAGTCTGATTTCATTTCCTTGGAATGTGGAGGTGCGATTTAATCATCTTGAGTGATCTCCTTTCATTCAGCAACATAAGGCATTTACATCCTTTGATTGCGGACCTTCCTTGGCAATGACCGATTGCATCCCTTGACAAGGCATCCTTAGGTAAACAACATTAGCGACATAAGGATTTCAAGGCATCCTTAGGCAAAGGACAAGTGCGACTTAAGAAATGAATCCATCCCTAGGCAAAGGACAAGTGCGCCTTAAGAAATGAATCCGTCCCTAGGCAAAGGACATGTGCGACTTAGGAAATGAAGCCGTCCCTAGGAAATGACAAAGTGCGACTTAGGGAATTGCTTCCTTCCTTTGCCAATGACAATCAGCGAACTTTTATCTCATGTTTCCCTTGCTTGGTGATGATCATGACCATGCTAGAGCACTTCCAAGGGAAAGTCTGATCCACGACAAGAGAATGGAATGCCAAGTCAATCAGCAAGTGATGAATCACTTCCTTTGACCCTTGCAAACCAATGCAAATCAGGCCTGAGACACAAAATCAGACTTAAAATCAGATGTTTCCATGATCAGAAAATTCACTTCCAGATTTGGAGAAAATAGTAGGAAGTTTGATTAAGTACTTTTGCAATGTTTTGATTCAAGTTATGTTTGTTTCCAGGTTTGATGCAAGTATAATGAACACGTAAAGCAAGTGATGAAAATCAGCTCCAAGATGAAGGCTTATCAGCTCACATACAACCTCAAGATTTCACCACATGAGCAAAGACAAGGGCCCAAGGGAGACATTGCACTTCAAGTCTCAAGCACTACAAAGCAAAGAACATGATCAGCATGATGATACGTTAGCACACTTCAATTGCAATAGATGACTAGACATAAATGGAAGGCTTTACTAGCAGGTAGAAGGATACAACGAAGCTGCTCGAAGGAAAGGATTTCACAAAAGGAAAAATGGAAGTCAAGCACTACAAGGCAAAGAGTGGAGATCAACATCAATCACTCAAGGAAGAAATTTACACAATCTTGAATTTCCTCCGGAAATCCAAGAAGCATTGCTAGTACAAAGGATTGATCAAGAATTGCAAAGAAGATCAAAGACAATCAAGATAAAAGAGTTTTCAAACAAGACAAGGAGAATGCA
Organism: Cryptomeria japonica; assembly: GCF_030272615.1. Taxonomy (NCBI): domain Eukaryota; kingdom Viridiplantae; phylum Streptophyta; class Pinopsida; order Cupressales; family Cupressaceae; genus Cryptomeria; species Cryptomeria japonica. The sequence goes on from NC_081413.1 coordinate 517,830,739, forward strand.
AGTGACCAAGATGGAAGTTAGTTTCAGAAGAGTTAATCAAACTTAGAAGATGTTGCAATCTGGGAACATCTCCTACCTTTGTCTCATTCATCGATTGAGGTTGGAAATGTTTTGTATCAAGAGATATGCCTCATTCATTCACACACCTGTGATGAGTTACAAAGATCAATCAAGTTGAGGTGGCACCCAGTCATCACTTATCCAATCACTTCTAATCAAGATAAGGCATCCAAATTCAATATTCCTGACTCATCCAACAGGAGATAACTACCACATGGGCACAAAGTTCGATGCACCTACCGTCGGCATCTATTGATCAATTATTCAAGGAAGGACATGTGTCCCATCAAATGTAATTTTATCATTGGTAAAACATTAAATTCTTTGTAATAGGTGCAACAAACCCTAATTAGGGTTTTATCTTTCAATCTTGGCCATTGATTGTGAATCAATCTGGACCACTCAATTGTAATGAGAGCACTATATAAGGCTCCATTCTTTCATTTCTAAAGGTTAATAGAAAATAGATAGATAGAAAATAGTTAGATAGCAAGCAAATAGTTAGAGTAGGAAGAGAACGGAAAGATTGTTTCCAAGACATTGTTGCAAAAGGCATGTAAACTTCATTGAAGATATGGTGAACTCTATGTGTTGATTCAACAACCTGCATGGTCTCTACTTGTTTATTTTCATGTTGTTTAGATGAATAGAAGAACTTTGTGTATGATCAATGGTGAAATTCGTAAATCCATACTACTAACACCCCGCTGATTGTAAAGTGTCTTGCGTAGTCAACTGGATCCATCTTAGCCAAGCTTAACTTCAATTGCTACTTCCTCATTGATATGCATCAACTTGATGGTATGTATGCTTGTGGTGGTGATTTGAAAAATCACAAGCTATCCCCAGAAGATCGCACTAGCCTTGTGGAGATGTTCGCTACATGTCAAAGCAAAGCTTAGTTGAATTTCATCAAAGAATGTCCATCGCTCTTACATTCCTACGATTAGATTAGCTTTTTCAACCCTCATCCATTTTCCTTTTTTCAATCAAGTTAATTTCCTCATTCCAGCGATATTCAAAGCATTCAAGCATTCAACGTAAGTCCACCTTATGATTCCAACAATATCACATCAAACAACTGAGTCTATCCAAGAGCACGTCAAGACCTGACATTCGAGAACCTTGGAGTCATCCCATTTGATCACGCAAATTAGCATTTGGAGAGTCTCGGTTCAAGAGAGGATAGAACACTTAGTATTTTATTCTATGTTGCATAGTGCGTAAAAACACCATCAACAGAATTGACAATAGAAGGAGGGCATGATCATTGTGAATGCCTGAACAGCTGAACTCCAAATCTTATCAATTCATATTTGTGGAAGTTATCTCAAGCCTTTTACTCTCTTCCGCGCTCCACAGAATTAGCTAACAGCAAATGCATGAATGCGAACTCTTGAATAGGTGAATTTAGTAGAAGAAAAGAACGTTGGACTATAAAATGAACTTGCAAAACAAAAACGAAACAATTCACGCTACTGGAATCAGTTGAGGTTTCCAAGCTACAATTGAGATTTGCAAGATCTCTTTTATTCTGAAAAAATCAAAAAAAGTAGAAAAAATTCAAAATTCAAAAAAGTGAAAAATTCAAAAAATCAAAAAATCTGAAAATTCCAAAAAGAAAGATTTCTCAATGGAGCGGCTGCATCGCCAAGATGAGCAGGAAGTTGATATCCTTCAATTTTGGTGGAGATTGAATGTGCAGCTACACTCACGGAGTTTGTCAGATTTTGCATCGCCAAGACAATGTAGAATTGATGAAACTAATGAACATGATGAAATGCATTGCTTGACATTCTTGTCCAGGATGGAATCGACAATACAAGGAAAGATCTTCTTTTGGGATGTCCCCAAGCCAGAGGAAGAATCAAGCAATTTCAGTGCCCTGATGATCAATGATCCTCTTTCACGATTCATAGGAATGATCAAGAGTCGGCTAGCTCTCAAAGGTAGACTGCGCTTAGAGAAAATATTGCTATTGTCATGGTGTAGAATTCACAATGCACCCCCCACCCCGAATTCACATGACTCCTATGCCAAGAGGTTATCCATGCAATTAGATTTCAGTTTGAATTGCCGATCCTATTTGGGACGAGTATATCAAGGATAGGGCTTGGAATGCCTACCATGCAGCGGTTGATTGTAGATTAGACAAGAACAAGGTGTTGCGACATCACCTGACAGTGAAGGAAGCCAGTTGCAAGTCGATGGCATATGTCTACCTAATGATCAATGTATTGCAGACCCTGCACCTAAAGAGGAGTACAAAACTTCATCCCAAGAGGAAGAATCACAAGAAGATAGTGTAGTTGACCTGGTTGAAATAAAAGCAATGATAGGTGATGATCAAGATGTCAGTCCAGCAGTTAAAGAAGAAAATGATTCACATCTATTGCAAGAGGAAGAATTCCTTGATAATTCCTCACTCATGTTACAAAAGGAAATCCTTGAGAATGAATTACAAGAAGTTTCAAGTAGCAGCCTTGAAGGAGAGGAAGACAATCAAATGGAGATGTTGAATGAAGAAGTACAAGTTATCACAGGTGAGCCCAAGGATGACCAAGAAGTTGAGGGGGTGTTGAAGGACCTCATGGAAGAAGCACAAGAAGAGTCATTGTTGATGTTGTTCCAAGACAAGCGAGTCATTGCGAATGGCATGATTCATCATCAACTTCGACCTCCTGAAGCATTATTGGAAGAGTGGTCAGTTGACAACATGGTTCGACTTGATGATCAATGTGTTAAAATGAGTAATAGCTTTGCATCCAAGAAAGTGGAAGAGACAGTTGAAGACGTTCAAGCCACCAAGATGATAGTAAGTGAAGATCGATGTGTGGAGACACTAAGGCATGGCGTTCTACAAACCATAGATACTTTTGAAGATCACCAGGAGATTGAAAACGAAAAAATATAACAGAAGGCACAAATGACTTGGAGGATCATCATGATCTACTACCGCTTGATACTTCACCATTCAAAGAAGAAAAAGAGCATTCACTACCCATTCAAGAGGAAATTGTCCTTGGTGAACATCCATCCTTGCTACAAGGAGGAGAATCAAATGAGGAGTTTCAAGCCCTCATAAAGGAAGAACTGTTGAACACCCTTTAAGATGAACAAATGGAACTACAGAGTGAAGAACACTTGGAGGTGGTGTTACTATCAATGTCAGCATTTGAGCAACCACTAGAAGAAATCTTTGAAGATCAATCACTCAAGGAGACTCTAATTTTTGAAGATATGCTTATGGAATTTCACAAGGATGCTTGGTTTATGCAAGATATTCAACCTGTTGCCACCACAAAAGCAAAGGATAAAGAGCAATTTGAGGTTGCGCTAGCTCCAGTCCAAAGGATACAAGAAGACCTTACAAGTGGGAATTTGAATATCAAAGATGCGAGTGGGATGATTCATCACCAATGGCGACCTCCAGAGGCAGTTGATGATCTCTCTTTCGACAATGCGCTGGTGGACGGCGAGCAAGCATTTTCATTCGAGCAAGAGTTTCTATTTGAACACGAACAACGTCAGGTTGTCTCTTTCCTTAATCCCGACTTTAAAAGTTATTATAATTTTGACTATGGAGGTTTTGGGAAAACAACTTGCATTTGGATTGATCATGGACTTGATGAATTGCCCCAATTGATCGTTTTGAGTGAATTTTTTATTGAATATGAGAAATGCATTGAGAGATCCAACCTTCCCGAGTTTAAGGATGAGTTTGCCTATCTTCGAACCATCATTGTTGCCATACTCCTACTACATATATTGCAAAATTTTGCGAGATCGTGTATATATTTTGCCTTTTTGAATCATGTCCGTCTTAAGAGAGTTGTATATGTTTAGACTAGGTTTTCTTTCTGCATGCTTTAGTTTAGTGATTTTGGTTGAGCAAGGTTGTTAGTTTGCCATGGGTCATTTGACTCATGATTCCAAGGTGGCTCAAGTAGTTTAGTTATTTGCTTTCTTTAGCTTAGTTTGTTTTAGTTTTAGTTTGCTTTAGAGACAGTCGTTTTGCTTAGTTTAAGTGTCCTAAGTGGGAGCCTTCAGTTGTGAAGTCAGGCGTTTGTGTTGTTTTCCCACACGCTAGCACATTTTGAATCTTGTGTTCGGTCCATTTCGTAGATATCTATTCATGAAGTACTTTTGAATCCGAGGTTGTTCCTCTCCAGCTTTATCATTTGGTTAGGACTTGTACTTGACTCGGAAGAAAATCACTTATTGTGTCTTGATACCGACATCTTTCAATTACCATATTTTACACGCTTAATCTATTGCTCTAAGTCATTGTGGTTTCTTAGGTGAAGTCATGGCTAGTGAAAAATCTAAAATCCTGCTTCAGCAACACCGTAATTCTTGAACCCAGGTGAGCTTCATTGCTTACGAGCCAAAGTGTAAAAATATGTGAAAAGAAAGGCAGTATCAAAAGAAAGAAAAATCAAGAGAAAAAAATAAATGAAGTAAAAAATGAAATATCAAAGTGTTTGGCTTTGGGAACATGCAAGTAACTCCATCGGGGCAATGGACGCCCGGCAGGCAATGGAGCAATATTCATGAGATTACAGCGATAACCTCATCGAGGCTATAGACGCTCGCTGGCAACGAGGCTCAATCCAGGATGCTTATGAAGTTTGGATAATTGTGTAGCTATTCACAGTGGATCCTAGTAGTTACATTGTTCTTGTGAGCCGGAATAAACACATTTGCACGCACATGGGTAGTCAAAGACTAAGTGCCTGGATCCGGTGTGGGATTCTTCTTCCATCTTGAGTATGTTTCCTAGTCTCTTGATAGGTTGGGTTGAATTTTCTGGAGAATCAAAGTGTAGATTAAGTCTGTCTTCGAAATGTTCATGAACATTTATTCGAGGTGACGCTAGATGTTGTGACATTTTCACACATCACCCCATTACAAATGGGGACCCCCACTTTTTCTGCTTTCTAGGTTAGTTGTGGAGTCTTTAGCTATTAGCCTTTCATTTGTAAGAGGTGTAGGTGGCAAGGGGTAATTAAGTCAAGTCTCTTTCTTTGAGTTGGAGTGAGATCAATTAGATCTCAAGGCTTAGGAAATGAATGACTCGCATCTTTTGCTTGCAAAATTGGAAATGAAATGCAAATTTGGCTAAGGCAAGTTGGTTTTAGAGGTCAATATTCTAAAGGTAAGAGAGCTGAAGTTCAAATTATCAGGAGGCTGGAAGCAAATTGATCAACATGGTGAGAATTGCCATAGTGAGATGACTTCCTTTGACCCCTTTGAATCAGCGAACTAAGGCATGGCATTGCTTTGAATGAGCTCGTTGTTTTTTTTGCCAAGAACGTTGCTAAGAGGCTCAAACAATAACAAGCGTGAATGAGATCAATCACTTCCAATAGAAGGTCAGGTCCAACAACTAGCATTTTGGTTTTTTCCTTCGATTGCTTGGAAGGGCGATTTAAGACATTTTCATCACTTCCTTCCATTGCTTGGCACACCTCTTTGGGATGGTTTATTGCCTTTGATAGTCAAGATAAATAAATTAAGGGATTTGAATTTTCAATCAAATTTCAAGAAAGTCTGATTTCATTTCCTTGGAATGTGGAGGTGCAATTTAATCATCTTGAGCGATCTCCTTTCATTCAGTAACATAAGGCATTTACATCCTTTGACAGAGGATATCAACAACATTACCCTTGGCGGACCTTCCTTGGCAATGACCGATCGCATCCCTTGACAAGGCGTACTTAGGAAAAGGACATTGGCGACATAAGGATTTCAAGGCATTCTTAGGCAAAGGACATTGGCAACATAAGGATTTCAAGGCGTCCTTAGGCAAAGGACAAGTGCGACTTAAGAAATGAATCCGTCCCTAGGCAAAGGACAAGTGCAACTGAAGAAGTGAATCCATCCCTAGGCAAAGGACATGTGCGACTTAAGAAATGAAGTCGTCCCTAGCCAATGACAATGTGCGACTTAAGGAATTGCTTCCTTCCTTTGCCAACGACAATCAGCGAACTTTTACCTCACATTTCCCTTGCTTGGTGATGATCATGACCATGCTAGAGCACTTTCAAGGTAAAGTCTAATCCACGACAAGAGAATGGAATGCCAAGTCAATCAGCAAGTGACAAATGACATCTTTTGACCCTTGCAAACCAATGCAAATCAGGCCTAAGACACAAAATCAGACTTAAAATCAGATGTTTCCATGCTCAGAAAATTCATTTTCAAATTTTGAGAAAATAATAGGAAGTTTGATTACGTACTTTTGCAATGTTTTGATTCAAGTTATGTTTGTTTCCAAGTTTGATGCAAGTATGATGAACACATAAAGCAAGTGATGAAAATCAGCTCCAAGATGAAGGCTTATCAGCTCACATACAACCTCAAGATTTCACCACATGAGCAAAGACAAGGGCCCAAGGGAGACATTGCACTTCAAGGCTCAAGCACTACAAGGCAAAGAACATGATCAGCATGATGATACGTTAGCACACTTCAATTGCAATAGATGACTAGACATAAATGGAATGCTTTACTAGCAGGTAGAAGGATACAAGGAAGCTACTCGAAGGAAAGGATTTCACATAAGGAATAATGGAAGTCGAGCACTACAAGGCAAAGAGTGGCGATCAACATCAATCACTCAAGGAAGAAATTTACACAATCTTGAATTTCCTCTAGAAATCCAAGAATCATTGCTAGTACAAAGGAGTGATCAAGAATTGCAAAGAAGATCAAAGACAATCAAGACGAAAGAGTTTCCACACAAGACAAGGAGAATGCAAGTGATCAAGATGGAAGTTAGTTTCAAAAGAGTTAATCAAAGTTAGAAGATGATGCAATTTGGGAAGATCTCCTACCTTTGTCTCATTCATTGATTGAGCTTGGAAATGTTGAGTATCAAGAGATATGCCTCATTCATTCACACACCTGTGATGAATTACAAAGATCAATCAAGCTGAGGTGGCACCTAGTCATCACATATCCAATCACATCTAATCAAGATAAGGTGTAATTCATCCAATAAGAGATAAGTATCACATGGGCACAAAGTTCGAGGTACCTGCTGTCGTCATCTATTGATCAATTATTCAAGGAAGGACATGTGTCCCATCAAATGTAATTTTATCATTGGTCAAACATTAAATGCTTTGTAATAGGTGTAACAAACCCAAATTAGGGTTTTATCTTTCAATTTTGGCCATTGATTGTGAATCAATCTGGGCCACTCAATTGTAATGAGAGCGCTATATAAGGCTCCATTCTTTCATTTGTAAAGGTTAATAGAAAATAGATAGATAGAAAATATTTAGATAGAAAGCAAATAGTTAGAGTAGGAAGAGAAGGCAAAGATTGTTGTCAAGACATTGTTGCAGAAGGCATGTAAACTTCATTGAAGATATGGTGAACTCTATGTGTTGATTCAACAACCTGCATGGTCTCTACTTACTTCTCGTTTATTTTCATGTTGTTTAGATGAATGGAAGAACTTTGTGTATGATCAATGGTGAATTCGCACATCCATACTACTAACACCTTGCTGATTGTAAAGTGTCTTGCGTAGTCAACTAGATCCATCTTAGTCAAGCTTAACTTCAATTTCTACTTCCTCATTGGTATGCATCAACTTGAAGGTATCTATGCGTGTGGTAGTGATTTGAAAAATCACAAGCTATCCCTAGAAGATCGCACTAACCTTGTGGAGATGTTAGTTGCATGTCAAAGCAAAGCTTAGTTGAATTTCATCAAAGATTGTCCATCACTCTTACATTCCTAGGATTAGATTAGCTCTCTCAACCCTCATCTTTTTTCCTTTTTTTTCAATCAAGTTAATTTCCTCATTCCAGCAATATTCAAAGCATTCAAGCATTCAATGTAAGTCCACCTTGTGATTCCAGCAATATCACATCACACAACTGAGTCTATCCAAGAGCACATCAAGACCTAACATTCGAGAACCTTGGAGTCATCCCATTTCATCACGCGGCTTAGCATTTGGGGAGTCTTTGTTCAAGAGAGTATAGAATACTTAGTATTGTATTCTATGTTGCATAATGCATAAAAACACCATCAACGGGTGCCCATTTTGTTGATAAAACTTTTAGTCTGCTGTGGTTTTTTACCCGAAAGGGTTTCCCACGAGAAATTTGGATATTGTATCTTGATGTTTGCTCTCTCTATGTTTTATTTGGTTTCATATTTATAAAAGTTTAAAATACTAATTCACCCCCCCCCCTTCTCAGTATTTTCTATGTGCTTTTCAATTGGTATCAGAGCAAGTTACCTTCTGAAATAGAGCTTAAAATCTTGTTGGAGATTGATCTTGCTAGCACACATTAGTGCTCTTGAAGGTCTTGCTACAAATAGAGCACCCTTATTTTGATAAACTTATAAGGCACTGAGAGGGGGGGGTGAATCAATGCAAACAAAACCAATATAAATCTGATCACCACTTTAATCAACATGAAGCTTATCAAACATGCAAGGAAAATAAACACATAAGCTAACACCCAATAACATATGCACCACATAACACAATGTTTTTCACGTGGAAACCCAAATGGGAAAAACCACGGTGGAAATTGGTACCCACAAGATCAACTGCCTACAGAATAGGGATCTGACCGGTTAAAGTCTTACAACTGCTATGTTAGGAGCACACCCGGTTAAGAGTGTCTTACCCTGGTTAAGAGCTATTACAATAAGGCCCGTTAGGACCAGCCCTGTTAGGAGCTACCCAGCTATGGGATTTACACAACACAAGTTAATGTGTGACCTGGCTAGAGGATTTAAACCTTCGGACCTGTTAGGATCCTACCGCACCCTGTTAGGAGTGACCTTGTTAGAGGATTTTATCTTGCTGCAACTATTAGGGAACAAGAAGTGACTGATCTACTGTTAGCACCTTGTTAATGCATGATAGCTTCGATAAGATAAATGATTGAATGAGAGATAAATGAAGTCTCTCATTCAATCATTTATCATATCGATAATTATGATGAAAACCTTCAAGCAATTAATTCTTCATTTGATAGCCATTCTACATTTGCATATAATTAACCTATTCAATTCGATCAAATCCTTAACATCGATAATCATACTATATCATTGTTTATGTTTATCGATTACTAAATCATGCTAATGCATTCCGATTTGTATCGATTAACATAATTGATAATAAACAAATGATTAATCGAACACCGATTGATATCGGGTTATATGTGCACCGATTAATATCGGGTGGCATGATAAAGTTACACCGATAGTTATCGGTTGTTAAGCATACGCCGATAGTTATCGGCTGTTAAGGTTAAGCATGCGCCGATAGTTATCGGCTGTTAAGATTATGCATACACCGATAGTCATCGGGTGTTAAAGTATAAACATATACCGGTTGGCATTGGTAATTAATATGCATTGTTTGTTATTAACAAAGAGGCACGATCAAGTAATGTCTTGATCGATCATGACCAATCAAGGCATTGCTTGATCGTACCCCTCTTGTTATATATATATATATATATCAAATGGCATTCGTGAGAAAGGACATAGAAAATAACAAATGCTCCTCTCACCTGCCACACAAAAGAAGATAGTCAGATTCATATGTTAATTCAGTAATATATAGAACAAGATAATATTAAATAGAATATAACTTGCATATTGAATGTAAATTGAACATCATTTACACACCTTTGTGCCTGATTAGATCCGCTTCAGATCTGCTTCTAACATCGACTAAACATCAATACAAAGCTTCTTCTTTCACCGCACGATCAAATTCGCACTACTGATCTCATGTCTAATACATCATCACACAATATACTCCTTTTTATAAACAACTCTGCTAAGTCGGCTAAGATTGGAACAATTTCCTAGGTTCAATGAATCTAGTCAATCTTGCTCATCACGCTTTCTTTATGTCGGCAAAACATAACACAACACAAAAAAATAACATTATGTCTACCGGTTTACCGATCTAAGTAACTCTGCTCTACCGGTTCTGTGTTCTTCATGACTGACTGCTCAGAACATCATAACTCACTCATTCCATCGAATCTGTTGGTGTGGTTTCGGTCATAGACTCCTGCCAATGTCATGAATATACATTCCAAACCGCAACACTTAACTCTTCACCGATCTTCCGTACCGATCGCATGAACATAGCATTGTTCCTGTTTGCCGGTTTGTTGTCCTGTTTACCGGTTCATTGTTTAACTGCTTCCACTACCGGTTAGGCTTTACCGGTTGGACTAAAAGACTTAGATGACTGACAAAACATGGTTGCCATCAATGACAACACAATACAAGTCATCAATCAACCTATTACAACAAAATCATCATCAAGCCAACAATCTCCCCCTTTGGCATTGATGGCAACACTTAGGAAAAATTGTCAACTAAGTGTCACATTACAAAAATTATGACTCATTACTCAAATACAAACAAAACTCCCCCTTATTAATTACAAGCTATTACAAAATTTTAACTGACCAATATACTACTCCCCCTATGACAGCAATGACAAAGATAAGCAAATACATGTGAAACAAAATGAATACAATAGACCAAAATTTGTATTACCAGTGCAAAGTGTATAAGAGTCAACAGGTTACATATTACATTTTGAAAAAAAGTCATCAAAATTAATCTTCAAAGCCTGCAAGTCATTATCCCATGTTGCCAAAAGAGTGGATGTGATCTCAATGTGTGTCCAGATCTGGTATGCAAGATCTTCCATGGCATCTAGAGTGCTCATCTCCGGTGTCAGCAATATTGCCTCTATTTCCTTGTAGCCTCTCTGCAAAATTTGTAACTTGGGAACTATATGTGTCTGTAACTCCTGTAGAGTTGCAGTCCTCTTGACCTTTTCTGCCTCATATGACTTCAACTTATGTTGTACACTTACAATAGAACGGCCAAAAATTGTAGCTGAATCACTAATAACCTTTATTGCCTGTTGTTCTACCTTGATCTTCTTCTCTATATCATCAAGAAATAATGAAAAATTACAAATTGTAGACAGTATTTTTCCTCCGATCTTTAGTGCATCTTTTATATGTTCCATATTATCACTAAGACCTACCCTATCTTTGTCAATTTCCTTGATCAAAATTGCAATCCTTCTCTTCTCATATTCCTTCTCAGCATTCTTGGTAGCAGCTTCTTCCAGGCTCTTCATCTGCTCTCCTGTTGATGTAACCAAATGTTCCAGTTTGTCAATAGGTGTAGGAAGACTATCAATATCAGTCTCTGGTAGTATACTGGAAAGTATATCTATTGCACTTTGAATAGTTTGAGCTTCTTTTCTCTGTGCTTTCATAATCTTTTTATGTGCCCTGGATTGCATAGCAAATGCAATCTCCATCAGCTCAGTAGGACTCTAACATATCCATATTGATTGGTCCTTGAATACTCACAATGTCATCTTCCTCATGATCATCAATTATCTTCTTTGATGTAAGTGACAGGGAGGTCACTTTCTGCTCATGCTCTTCTTCTTGCTTCTCTTCATCTTTTTGCTTCTCATCTGTCTTTACCGGTGGCTCTTTAGTTTGCTCAGCATTTGTATTCACTGGTTGCTCAACATTAATCTGTTCACTTTCCTTCTGCATTTCTTCTGTATTCACCGAGGGGCTCAGTAATTTGTACATCATATGTTTGTACATTTTCTTTAGTCTCAATCTCTTCTACATCTTTGTCTTTATCTTCTTCACCTTTATCTTTATCCTTACCGGTAGAGATGTCTTCCAATAACACTGTCTCTTCATCAGTGATAATGATTGTTTCTTGCTCAGTGTGTGTATCAACTATTGTGTCATCAAACACAATTTCATCTGGTATGATATCATCAATATTCAAATTGTCAAGGAGATCTTCTCCCTTAGTTCTCTTTGGTTCCTCTTCTTCTTCTTCAGGTACTAATCCTAAAAACTTCTTCAAAATCTCCTCAGTCTCATCTTGTACTGACTGAGATTCTCCAACAAGTAATCTTGTAAGCCTTTTCTTTGATCTAAAGAATTGTTTTGAATTCAAAAAGATATTTTGCAATTCCTCCTTGGAGGCTTCTGGTTGTAAACTTATAAGAACAAATTCAATAATTTCCTTGTCTTGTTTTATTGCAGCTTGCCATCTTGCATCTAATTTACTGTACAAAGAATTTGGTATTTGCCCTTGCAATTCAATCAAAGCTTTACTAAACTTATTCATTAACAAAACTACTGCATCTTCAATTTGCCTTTGCTCTTCTTCACTAAATTTGTCATAAAGTTTATTCAAACCAGCTAATATACCATACTCCTTAATGTGTAACAATAATTTTTCAAAGGGAGTAAATTTAGTTACCAGTTTCTTAACTGATTTTACGGTAGATGCTCCAACAACCTTTGATTTCTTACCACTGGCTCTCATCTCTTTCTTCTCTCCTTCAGACTCTGTTTCTTCTTCATCTACAGCTCTCTTTGCTTGCTCCTTCTTAATTGACTCAAGGTTCAATATCAACTAGGTTCTCAAGGCTTCTGAAAGATCATAGTCTGCATTCTCCTTCAACATCCGGTAGGCTGTGTGGATTGCAGCTCCAGGAATGCTATTTGTTTTGCTAGAATGATAGACCATGTAACCGATGACCATAGAAGCATACTTTACCTCAAGGTCCTTGGTTTCATTTATAGTCATAGCGCGACCATCCCATTTAGATTTTGTCAATCAGTTGACTTCATCCTTCGAGATTGTCCTCAGCACAGGAACTTTACCGGTTGCCCACAATTCGGTGACCGCATGAATAGCTTCCTTTGTTATCTTATGCGAGCAATCTAACCACATGAACTGATCATGTATCCTGCTCAAAACATATCTGATATGATCTCCTTCGAATTCATCAAGAAAGTTCACGGCATGGTGAAAACCCTTGTCGGTAACCCTTCTGAATTGATCCTTTATAACTCCTTGCTTATCATACAAAGTCTGATACTGATTAAAGATAGCAAAGGTTCCCAAATCTAGTTTGCAATGAATATAGGATCTAACGTCTTCAACATGCAACACACCATAAGGTACGCTGGATAGGGCTCCAGCAGGATCGGTTTCAATCAACTTATGTGGATGCCTCTTGAATTCCAGTCAAGGCCTTTTAGTAACATCTACAAAATGTGGCGTATCCATTGCAAAGTATCAAACACAAAATCAGATCACAAAAGAATACCTTTCAACTCCTTTGCAGCTAGGGTTTTTAAACCAAATGCACTTTCACCGATTCACTTATCCACAGATCTCTTCAATTCGCCAAAGCAATAATCAACAGCTCTTCTCTGCTTCAGTCAATCTCCAATGTGCTCTCGAGAATGCAAGGTAACAAATGAAACTCTAAAACACCTTTTATTTACCTTTTACAAACTGCATTAAATGCAAAACCGGTTGAACTTACCCTAATCGCCATTCAACCCTAAAACTTGTTACCGGTTCTCATAACACATCCAATATACCGGTTAGATCGCAAAAACTCTTCATAACATCATAATGCATCAAGATATGCCGATTTGACTTACCGCACACCATATAGGGGGTCTGGAAATGGATCTGACAATAAGTTCCCCCTAAGCTTTATACATAGCTTAGTTTACCGGTGAGGGATTCTCCACACTGGGTGAAGAATTAGAATCTTTCGATGATTTCTCCTCACTCTCCTTTCTCTAGATCTTGTTCATCTCTTCTATGGTTTCCTCCACATCAACCTTCTTCTTACCTTTTCAGTCAGCAGACTAATTTACCGGTTGATTCATTCTTGCTCTACAAAACTTTGCACGGTGTCCCGGTTTGTGACAATGAAAACAAGCCATTCCAAATGCTCTCCAGGGTCCAGCATTGCCTCTACCAGATCTTCTTCTGCAATTCATAGCTACATGTCCATAGTTATGACAAATAGAACAAATCACATTCTGTCTATACTCCATTTCATAAGGACTAGACCGGTTTACATAAGGTCTCTGCCACTTAGGGTTTCTCCAATCATTAAAAGATCTCTACCATTCACCATTAGGTCTCTGATTCATGTAAGATCTCTGATTGTTCATTCCAAACCTGCACTCAACAGCTCTATGCCCATACTTGTTGCAATTGTAGCAATAACCATTAAAAGTGCTAGGCATATATCCATCATATGTATTAGGTCTATAACCATTAACAGCACTGGATCTACTCCTACAAACATTAGCAGTATGACCTACCTTATAACAGTTAAAGCATACTAGTTTGTAGGATTTCTTACCGGTGATCTTCTTTGTCTTAGATGCAGATTTGTCTTCATGCATGATGTCCTTGGTACCAGAAGGCTCTCCTTGCTCAAAGAATGTGTATCCCAAGCCATGTGTATCTCCATTCTGCCTCTGTGACTGGATCTACTCATCAAGCATAGTAGAGCTCTTGTTGTATTTAGCTAGTATCTCATTAGCATCAACCAGCTCCTTAGTAAGATCTTCATTCTTTTTCATAAGACTTTCTCTAAGAGACATAACCATGTCTGGATCAGCCTGTATTTCTTCCTTTTCTTCTTTTTCCTCATGAAGATGTGCATGCAGAGTACCAATCTCTCGGTTCAGCTTTAAGATCTCATCATCCTTCTCTCTGATTTTGTCTTCAACAGCCTTCCTAGCTTCCAGCTCTTGACTCATCCTGATGGTAAGCGCTTCCAGCTCTCTCCTCAGATTTGACTTATCATCATTCAGCTTTTCCACCTCATTCGCCAATGCATCAATGTTAGCTTCTTCAAATGAACTATTTTCACTAATTTCATACAACTATTCAGCCAGCTCTCTCCTCTTAGCCAATGAAGCTTTATACTTGACCCTTAATTCACCCAGGGCTTCTTCAAATTCTGCAAGCCAGTTAGAAAACTCTCTATAACTCATATCCCCCATGATAGCCTTAAGGATCCTTCCCAAGCGGTTAAACCTTAAAGGAATTAGGCTCTGATACCAATTGATAAACTTATAAGGCACTGAGAGGGGGGGGGGTGAATCAGTGCAAGCAAAAACAATATAAATATGATCACCACTTTAATCAACATGAAGCTTATCAAACATGCAAGGAAAATAAACACATAAGCTAACACCCAATAACATGTGCACCACATAACACAATGTATTTCACGTGGAAACCCAAATGGGAAAAACCACGATGGGAATTGGTACCCACAAGATCAACCATCTGCAAAATAGAGATCTGACCGGTTAAGGTCTTACAACTACTCTGTTAGGAGCACACCCGGTTAAGAGTGTCTTAGCTTGGTTAAGAGCTATTACAATAAGGCCTATTAGGACCAATCCTGTTAAGAGCTACCCAGCTATGGGATTTACACAACACAAGTTAATGTGTGACCTGGTTAGAGGATTTAGACCTTCGGACCTGTTAGGATCCTACCGCACCCTGTTAGGAGTGACCTTGTTAGAGGATTTTATCTTGCTGCAACTGTTAGGGAACAACAAGTGACTGATCTATTGTTAGCACCTTTGTGCCTGATTAGATCCGCTTCAGATCTGCTTCTAACATCGACTAAACATCAATACAGAGCTTCTTCTTTCACAACATAATCAAATTCGCACTACTAATCTCATGTCTAATACATCATCACACAATAAACTCCTTTTTATAAACAACTCTGCTAAGTCGGCTAAGAACCTTTGGAACAATTTCCTAGGATCAATGAATCTAGTCAATCTTGCTCATCACGTTTTTCTTATGTTGGCAAAACATAACACAACATAAAAACATAACATTATGTCTACCGGTTTACCAATCTAAGTAACTCTGCTCTACCGGTTTTGTGTTCTTCATGACTGACTACTCAGAACATCATAACTCGCTCATTCCATCGAATCTGTTGATGTGGTTCCGGTCATAGACTCCTGTCAATGTCATGAACATACATTCCAAACCGCAACACAACTCTTCAATGATCTTCCGTACTAGTCGCATGATCATAGCATTGTCCCTGTTTGCCGGTTTGCTGTCATGTTTACCGGTTCACTGTTTAACTGCTTCCACTACCGGTTAGGCTTTACCAGTTGGACTAAAAGACTTAGATGACTAACAAAACATGGTTGCCATCAATGACAACACAATACAAGTCATCAATCAACCTATTACAACAAAATCATCATCAAGCCAACATATTTGATGGCTCCAACTATGCATTTTGGAGTGTGTGAATGCAAGCTTATTGGATGTCTCTTGGTTTTGATGTTTGGAATAGTGTGGTGACTAGTTGCATAATTCTTTCAAATACTCCAATGGATATTGATGGGAAGAAGGCTTTTGAAAACAATGCAAAAGCCATGAATGCAATCTTATGTGGTTTGTTTGAGACAAAATTTGTAAAAGTTATGCATTGTCATACAGCTTATGACATTTGGGAGAAACTTCAAAAAACATAGGAAGGAGATGACAAGGTTTAGAAAGCAAAACTTCAGACTCAGAAAAGATTTTTTTAAAGTCTCAAGATGCAAGAAGAAGAAAACGTTGCTTCTTATTTTCTGCGAATAGATGAAGTTGCTAACTCTATTAAGGGTTTAGGAGAAAAGGTTGAGAAGTCCATTGTAGTCCAGAAAATTTTAAGGTCTCTCCGACTCTCTCCATTTGCAATTTGATGCAAAGGTTTCAGCGATTGAAGAGATGAGAGAACTTGATAAGTTGGCTGTTGATAAGCTTCGTGGTATTCTAACAGCCTATGAGATGAGAACAAAATCTAATTCTTCATTCAAAGGGGAGGCAGCCACCAAAGCTTCGAAGAAAGGAAAAGACAAAGAATATGTATCAAGTGAAAGTTTTGATGAAGAATTTGATTCTGATGAAGCACATTTTATGAGAAACTTGAAGAAAGGGTTTGATAAATATAAAGGCAAGTTGCCTTTCAAGTGTTTTAACTATGGCAAGGTAGGACATTTTGCAGCTAAATGTCCACATGCAAAAAGTGAGGACAGCAACTATGAAAAGAAGCCCAAATTCAACAATAAGAAATATAAGGGAAAATAGGATAAGTCTCAAAAATACAAAAAGAGTCTCTATTCAAAAGAAGAAAGTTGTTCATCCAATGTTAGTGATGAAGAGTCTTCAAATGAAGAAATATTGTTTGTGGCCATAGAAGAAGCACGTGCTGAAAACCAAGAAGATGAAGATCATATTGATGAAGAAGAAGGAGAAGTGGATCTTAAACAAGAGCTAATAAGCGCTCTAAGTGAAATCAAGAAACTTAGAAAGAAAAATCAAAAGCACTTGAGAATTTTAAAGCATTCAAAGCCTTAGTGGAGAATGAGAAGGGTCTTGTTGTGAGGTATTCACACATCGCCCCATTGCAAATGGGGACCCCCACTTTTTTCCTGCTTTCTAGGATAGCATTGAGGTCCTTAGCTATTAGCCTTTGCATTAGAAGGAGATAGGTGGTCAAAAGTCAAGAGTCAGGTGAAGAGCCTTGTCTGAGCATGAAGTAAGTGAGTTTGTTAGCCTTTAGTAATGTCTTGATACCATGGAAGTGAATCCCATCAGGAGTTCAATCATGAGTGAAGAAGGATTGATAATTAGAGGGACACTTCAAATGCTTCTCTTGAGGAGCGAGCTTCATTTCATGTACATGCCTTATGTAGAGAACTTCTTGCACTTCTCCCACAAGAGCAAAACCTCATCCTAAGACCTCAAGTTGAGCATGTCATCATGTTGGGAGTGAAGAGAGCGAATTTCCCTTGAGTGCCTTGTTTGAGTATGAGCGTTTGAGTGAGATAGTCTAAGGATTGAATTCATATGCAACGAAATGATTGACAAGCTCGTTTGTAATCTACTTCATCTTCAAGTCTTCGATAGGTTTGAACTTCATGACTTGAGGAAGTGGAGCAAACTTCATGACTTAAGGCACGGGAGCGAACTTCACCTTCAAGCCTACATGAGCGAAATTGGAAGTAGAGGAGCGAAGAGTACTTGATAGCATTTAACTTGAATGGATTCGATTTGAAACGAATTCACAAACTCACCTAGTGGAGCGAACTTCATGAGTTGGGCAAATGGAGCGAACTTCATGAGTTTGGCAAATGGAGCGAACTTCATGACTTAAGGTGGGTGAGCAAAATTCAAGATGGAACAACAAAGGAGATTTGCCTTGAGTCGATTCAATCTAAAACAAACTTCACAAACTCAGTGATATCAGCAAACTTCAAGAAATGATACACATGAGCGAACTTCATGTCTTGGCATACATGAGCGAATCTCATGACGGACTTCATAAAATGAGCGAACTTCATGAGTCGTAGGAAAAGAGCAAAGTTGTCTTATTTATCCACAATAAGATACAAAACTACCAATAGATCATTTCCTAGAGCTTATTTGATGCCTTAACATGCCTAAGAGAAAATAATTTTGAATGAAAGGCATGTAAGAGGTTAACTTCATGTTGAGAGCAAGATGAGCGAATTTCACAGATCAAGCTACATAATCGAACTTCAAGAATCAACTTAGATGAGCGAACTTCAAAATTTGAAGGATATAAGCGAATTTCACAAATTGAGCTTCAAGAACGAATTTCAAGTGAGTGAACTCTACTCCATGTATTCTTAATAGAAGGCAAAGTTGCAAGATTGATTTGATGTTTGGAAGAGTCATTTTGAGTAGAAGTTCAAAGATCACTTCATGTGAAGCAAAGTCAAGGCAAACTTCATGAGCAGCACTCCTAGAGCGAAATTCCTATAGAGGCCTATCCTAAAGGTAGTTCGTCATGTTGTCATCAATTAATGACTAAAAACTTTAAAGTTGAGCTCATATAATGAAAGAAAATGAAGAAGAGCAAGTTCAAAGACAAGGGTAACTTCATAAACATCAAGGGTGGAGTTAACTTCAGGAGCTCCTCTCTAGGAGCGAAAATCAACTTTAAGTGCTCCTTCATGAAGGCGAATTCCTCTAAATCATCTTATCAAGTCTGCAAAACACAAAATCAAGGGATATATCAAGTTAGAAGAACTATCAAGGTTATATATTATGTATTTGATATCATGTTTGTTTTGTTTTGCAGATGAGAGAGGATGGTGATTGTAAAGCAAAAGGGGAGAGATTGTAAGATCTACATCACCATGCAAGGAAGAAAACTTCATCTACAAGCATAGAATGCCCAAGAGGAATCTCAATTCTCACAACACCAGGGAGTCACAGAGAAGGAATTTCAAAGCAGAGAAGTAGTTGTGCTATCAAGAGTTCATTCAAGGGCACATCAATACTTCAAAACCAAAATCTATACCTTGCACTTTCATGATTGAAGCATTCACGAGGATACTTTCAGAAGAGTTAATCAAAGTTAGAAGATCATCATCATCATCACAGAAGCTGGACAATGTTGGGTATCAAAAAATCAAGCCTACAAAGTGCAAGTTAAAGGTGGCATCCTAATCATCTTCCCAGTCACTATCTCTACCAATTAGAGAAGTTCCACATCAGTGCGTCCTGATTCAATGTACCTAACTCACCCGTGATGGCACAAACTTCGAGGCACCTACCCTTATCAGCTATTGGTTATGTTAAAATGTTGTTATTATTTCATTGGCCAAGTTGAGTTTGTTGTAACAAACCCTAATAAGGGTTTTCATTGTAAAATCTCGGCCATTGATCTCAAATTTGTTGTTTGTAACTAGGTAAGATGGGTTCGGATTGCCTTAAGGCAACATCCGAACCCATATAGGACCGGGTCCTATCCTAAAGGGGTAACGTGCCCCCAAGTTAAGCTCAGCCCCATACCCTCACGCCACCCTAAAATACACCACGCCTCAATAAATAAATTGGCGCCAAAAGGAGGATGGCCGACTTGGATTTAATAAAGGTTAAAGACTCATATAAATAAAGATCAAATGCAAACTCAAATAAATCAATCATTTCCTCATGCAATCAGCAAATTAGCTCTGCTAATAAAAGTGCGAATTTATCCAAGGATTGTGCGAATTTGTCAAGGATTGTGCGAACTTGTCCAAGAGAATATAGGCCTCTTTTGGTGCAGACTTGAAGTGCTTAGAAGTGCAGATCTGACATACAAAAGGGATCAGATCTGGAGAAGCAAGCTAAGTATTGTATTTATGGTTTACTTGTTTCATTTCTGAGTTTACTGAATTATGGTTTACTAAAATATTACAAATCTGATTAACAAACTAGGGCATAATTAAAAGACATAAATCTAATTACTGATCTAGGGCACAAAATTAACAAAATTAATCTAAGCCATTGAATTGTATTGAGAGCACTATAAAAGACTCAAATCTCTCATTTGTAAAGGTTAAGAGTTAAGAGTGCTAAAATAGTGAATAGAGTAGTGAATAAAGAAGAATCGAATAGCAATTAGCTCAGTTACCGATTCTTGCCAAAAATGGCCGGGTCCTGGTCCTAGTCCGTGCCCGGTCTTGGTCCGAGTCTGGTTCGACCTGGGTCCCACCCGGGTCTTGCCCAAGAGGACCCGGGTGAACCCAAGCCCATGGGTTCCCAAAAACGGGGCCCACGGGTTAGAAAACAAATAAAAACAATTAAAAAACAAATTTTTTAATCTTATTTTAACATCTAAACCCTAATCCGCCCCTTTATGATGCATTTCATGCATCAAAACATGCATTCAACCCGTTCTACTTGCATTTTTGAAGATTTTTTCTCTACAATCGGGTTTCTTAGTTTTTGTATTTTTCTTCGAAGGTGACGACTACGAAGGTGTGAGACACGCATCAAAGGCATAGGAATCACTGGAGAAGGAAGATTTAGCCATTAAAGGTAAGTGAATCTGAATTTTTTTCAAGTTTTTTTCAAATTTTTAAATTCTTTTTTAAAGTTTTTTTAAGTTTTTTAAAGAAGTCTTGGATTTTTTTTTACACTTTGTTGTATATTTTTTTACACTTTGTATGCATAGTATGGGGTTATAATGCCGAAATTTTAATTAGTTTTTTCAATGAAGTTGTGCTTTCTCTTTTCATTTTAGGTGCATTATTCATATAATCATACATAATGGCTGGAACTAGAAGTGCAAGTGCAAGCTCTAGTTCAGTTGCAAATGTCCGAACTGGAAATAACCCCCTTTAAAATTGATCAAGATTCACCACTTTGGCATTATACAACAATGATCAAGCCAGTGTCTGGTGGTGGGGGTTTTGTTTGGCAGTGCAACCATTGTGGCACTGAGTATACCAGCTCATACTTTCGAGTGAAAGGCCACCTTTGTTTCATCCCTAGGCGTGGAATAAAATTTTGTAAGGGATCAGATGGCAGGGGGCTGTCAAAAGCTCTAGTTTTGGGATATATTAGAGAACAAGAGGAAGCTGATAGGAGAAATAGCAAAGCAAAGACTGATCATCCTCTTGTCCATCCAAGCTCAATGTCTAAGACGCCTTCTATTAGCATTGGCTCCACAAGACCAACTGGTTCCCATCCTTTCATACAAAACCCACCAGTTGATGCAATAGAGAATCAGAATGTTACGGCTTCACAGAAAAGAGGCCCATTGGATTTTGCCTTCAAAAATGAATTGAGAGAGATTGCAGATTCCAAAATTGGACGTTGCCTTTATGGCAATGGGCTTCCTTTCAACCTTGTTAGATCACCTTACTTTCGGGACATGGTGCATACTCTTTGCAATACACCTTCTGATTATGTTTGTCCAGGGTATGAAAAGGTGAGAACCACCTTATTGGCAAAGGAGAAAGCATTCGTAGAGTCACAGTTGAAGGTCATCAAAGATACATGGCAGGAAACAGGTGTGACCATTGTTTCTGATGGATGGAAAGATTGTAAAAATAGGCCATTGATCAATGTTATAGCAGTGTGTCCTAAAGGGGCAATGTTTTTGAAAGCAGTGGATTGTGAGGGGCAAGTGAAAGATGCAAGTTTCATTGCCAATATCTTGATAGAATGCATTGACATGGTGAGGCCTCAAAATGTTGTCCAAGTTGTAACTGACAATGCTAAAAATTGTAGGGCAGCAGGGACTATAGTGGAGGCTACATATGGTCACATCTTTTGGACACCATGCGCAGTACACTCACTCAATTTAATCATGCAAAAGCTTGGCACACAAATTGATTGGATGAAAAAACTATATGCGGAGGGCGAGGAGATTCAAATGTTTGTGACTAATCATCATATGTCACAAGCCATTTTCAGGAGCTTCTCCAAGTTGGAGTTGTTGAAGGTAATTTATAATTACTAATTTTAAATTTTATTTTTTAATTTTTTAGTTTTAAATTTGTATTTTTTTTAGACTTACATTTGATATATGTTGTGTATTTTGTTATGTCATGTTAGGTTGCTGAAACACAATTTGCATCTCACACACTCGTCTTAAGACGACTTCTGAAGGTGCAAGACGCCTTGAGTTCTATGGTCATCAACAGCTTGTGGAGTGTATGGAAGCAGTCCCACACAGAAAGAGCTCTAAAAGTAAGAGCATTGATCCTTAGTGAGAAATGGTGGGATGATGTGGAATATGTTTTGAATTTCACTGAACCCATCATGAGCATGATCAGGTATGCTGATACCGATCGCCCATGTTTGGGTGAGATTTATGATGGCATGGATTGCATGGTGGAAAAAATAAAAGAAGTAATAAATAGAAAAGAAAATGAGCCAACGGAAACATTTTTCAAAGTTGTGCAGAAAATTGTTGTTGACCGTTGGAACAAGATTACCACCCCATTACATCTCTTAGCATTTGCTTTGACGCCAAAATTTTATAGTGCAGAGATGCTTGCAACACCAAGGAGGGTGCCACCATATAGAGATGCAGAGGTTGCTTCTGGCTATAGGGCTGCCTTTAAAAAGATATATCAAGATGAGGAGACAAGAAATATTGTCTTGAGGGAGTTTGGCCAATTTGTATCTGCAAAAAATCATGATGTTGTAGCTCTTAATGCTAGATATGGGATGGATGCTGATGAGTGGTGGTATGTACATGGTCAAGGCTCCGTCTACTTGCAGCCTCTTGCAATTAAAATTAACTCCCAAGTATGTATCTTTTTATTTTTTATTTTTATAGTTTTCCAATTCCATTTGATGCTATCATATTTTTATTTTATAATTTTAATTTATAAATTTCGAGTTATGTTTTAACTTTTAACAGGTTGCAAGTTGTTCTTCAGCTGAGCGAAATTGGAGTACATACTCCTTCATCCACTCAGTCAAACATAATCGTTTGGGTGCAAAGAAAGCTGAGGATTTGGTCTACGTACACTCCAACCTTCGTTTGTTGTCACATAAGGACCCTGGATATAGTGAGGGTGTAACAAGGAATTGGGATCTAGCCCTTGAGTGTGCTGATTTAGATGCTGCAGTTGCACAACTTTGCCAAGTCTCTATAGACGAGGCAGTTATGGAATTTGAGAGAGACATAGCTAGTGGGAGTGGCATTCCATTTGATATTGGTTCAATTGATGTTGAATTTGAACCACTTGATGACCTTGGGCTTGGGTTGGATGCTTCAAATGAAGATGAATATGGAATTTAAATCCCATAGATGGCTTGTAATTTGAATGTTTAACTTTATACTTTATTGTGTCATGACATTTTCACATTTTGAAACTTGAATCAATTGAAACTTGAAACTTGAATATTATCTTTTTTGCAAATTATGAATATGATATTACATTTATGATTTACGATATATCAATATCAAAATATTTATTGGCATTGGCAATTATGGATTTATGATTTATGATTTATCTGTTATCATTTATGTATCATTGTATGGGAAAGTTACATTGTATGTTTCATATTTGTATGTTTGAACTGTGAACATATATAATTTTGATGTTTGAAGTTTGAACATACATATGTGTGTGTGTGTGTGTGTGTGTGTACGGACGAACCTGTACCCGTACCCAAAAAAAAAAAAAAATTGCCGAATCCGAACTTGAATCCGAACCGGAACCGGTAACTTAGGCAATTAGAGTAGAAGTTAGATTAGGAGAAGGCAAAGATTGTTGCCAAAGCCTTGTTGTAAAGAACAATTGATTTCATTGAAGTTATGGTAAATTTGATTTGTTGCTTCAACAACTTGCATGATCTTTACTTCTCAATTAATTTTTTTATGTTGATTAGATTGAATGGAGGAATTTGTTGAATATATTTTTGTGGAATCCATTTAGTCCATACCACTAGCCTCTTGTTGATTGTAAGTGTGCCTTGTGTGGTCAACTCGAATGATATGAGCTTAACTAAGAATTGTTATGTGTCCATTGTTTATGCGTTAACTTGAATGGTGAGCAATGTTTGATGATAATGATTTGAACATCTTTGGATTATCCCTTAGAAGATTGCACTGAGCTTGTGTCAAATTGTTCTGTTTGATGGTGAGACCTCGCCCAGTAGGATTCTATCTAATCATTCACCTATTTTCTTACATTCTAGGTCTTAAAATAGACTCTCTCAACCCTTTCCTTTTGCCCTTTTTTCAATTCAAGTTAATCTAGGATCAAAAAGCATCACAAGATTGCAACATCAAATGATCAAGTTCCAGCAATTCAAGCATTCGACAATTCAACATAAGTCCTCTTGTGATACCAGCAATCACATCAACCAACTATGCATATCCACACGTCGTGACCCAACATACCAAAACCTTGGAGTTGTTTCAAATGATCCTTAAGCCAATCTTCAGCACTTGAGTAACTTTGTTCAAGAGAGGATAAGATACTTTTGGGCATTTTATTCTATGTTCGCATGTGCATAAAAAACACATCAACGGGTCTAAAAATTAAATGCTTACGTTAAGACAATGGAGAGTTCACATCAAATGAGTTTGTAAATTTCTGTGAAAAACATGGTATAAAAAGGCAGTACTCAGCTACTAGGACACCACAACAAAATGGTGTTGTTGAGAGAAAGAACATATCAGTTCAAGAAATGGCTCAAAGTATGATGAATAAGTCTAAGGTGGATGATTCTTTTTGGAAAGAAACAATTCATACTACTGTTTACATTCAAAATAGAGGACTGATTAGAGAAAAGCACAACAAAACTCCATATAAACTGTGAAAAGGTAAGGCTACTTCTGTTAACTAATTTTAAAAATTTGGTAATACTTGTTATATTAAGAGGGATGAAGACAATCTTGGAAGTTTGATTCCAACGCTAATGAAGGGATTTTCTTAGGATACTCTTCTAAGAGTAAGGCTTATAGATGTTTTAACAAAAGATTACGCAAGATTGTTAAAAGTTCTAATGTGAAGGTTCATGAAGATGCTAAGATGGTAGCCGTCAAGTAGATGAAGAAGAAAGTGTAGTTCAACTAATACCCTCAAATGTTCAACATGGAACAGTAGATGCAAATTCTGGGACAGCAAATTTAAATTCTGAAAATGCATCTTCAAGTGCTCAACATAACATGAGGCAGCAGAAGTAACTACTGAAAATACACCTATAAATGATCAAAGTAAGAGCACATTCACAACCTCCTTAAAGACTTCACCAAAGTTTGTTCAAAGAAATCATCCTATTGATCAGATTTTGCTAGAGGATAGACCAAGAGCCACAAGAAGAAATGTCAACTACTCTAAAGATGAAGATATCTCCTTGCCCTCCATGATTGAGCCAAAAAGTTTTGAGGAGGCAACAAAAGATATACATTGGGTGGCAGCCATGAAAGAAGAACTTGATCAGATTCAAAAAAGTGAGATTTGGAAACTTGTCCCAAGGCCCAAAGACAAGAACGTGATTGGTACAAAGTGGGTTTACAGAAATAAGTTGAATGAAGATGGTAAGGTGGTGAGGAACAAGGCAAGACTTGTGTGCAAAGGCTATGCACAGGTTGAAGGTATTGACTTCAAAGAAACTTTTGCTTTTGTTGCACGTTTAGAGGCTATTAGAATGTTCTTAGCCTTTGCTTCTTTCAAAGGTTTTAAAGTGTTTCAAATGGATGTTAAATTTGTTTCTTAAATGGTAATCTTAATGATGAAGTTTATGTAGAGCAGCCATATGGGTTTATTTTATTAAAAAAAACAGAACTATGTATGCAAGTTAAAAAAGGCTCTCTATGGTCTTAAACAAGCCCCACGTACTTGGTGTGCTAGACTTGACAATTATTGCAGCAGCATGGTTTCTGAAAAGGGATAGCAAACAGCAATCGATATGTTAAAGAAGGTAATCATATGCTGATTATTGTAGTTTATGTTAAAGATCTGATTTTTGGTAGTGATTGTGAAGAGATGTGTCAAACTTTTTCCACTAATATGAAGGAGTTTAAAATGTCCATGTACGGTGAGTTGTCTTTCTTCCTTGGTTTGCAAATTCATCAATCAGTTAAAAGGCATTTTCATTTCTCAAACAAAGTATATAAGAGAGATGTTGAAAAGATTTAGAATGGAGGATTGCAATCCTGTAAGCACTCCAATGGTAGGATGCAAGTTAAGTAAAGATGATGCTAATCAAACTTTGTACAGGTCTATGATAGGAAGTTCATTATATGTTGCAGCTACTAAACCTAACATTATGCAAGTTGTTGGTTATGTTGTTAATTTTCAGGCTACTCCTAAGGATACTCATGTTCATGCAGTTAAAAGGATCAAGTATCTTAAGTGTACTGTGGATTATGAGTTATGGTATCCTAAAGGTAATGATTTTACACACACAGCTTATATAGATGTAGATTGGGGTGGTTCATTGATGATACAAAGAGCACAAGTGGAGGTGCATTCTTTCTAGGTGACTGTCTTGTTTCATGGTTGAGTAAAAAGCAGGCTTCTACTTCATTTTCTACAACTGAAGCGGAATGCATTGCAACAGTGTCTTGTTGTACACAAGTTCTATGGATGAAGCAAACACTCAAGGATATTAAGGTAGAGGATGATCATCCTATATCTATCTTTTGTGACAACATGAGTGTTATTAATATTTCTAAGAATCCAGTTATGTGCTCAAGGACTAAACACATTCCTATTAAGTATCATTTTTTGAGAGAACAAGCTAGTAATCAGCAAGTTAAGCTGGAATATGCTTCTACTACAGAGCAGATTGCAAATTTATTTATTAAGCCTCTACCAAAAGAAACTTTTGAATGCTTGAGGAAGAAGTTAGGAGTGATTTCACTCCAATTGTTGTTTTGACTCGGGGGGAGTTTTCATTGTCACATTCTTTCAGCCCCATTTCAATTTTGCAAGTTGGTTTCAGTCATTGATGTCAAAGGGGAAGCAATCTTTTTTTAGAGCTTCTTTGTTTCAGATTGGTTGCAGATGGAGTTACCATCAATGACAAAGGGGGAGATTATTGGATATTTTGTCATTGATGTCAAAGAATGATGATCAAGGTTGTGTAAATTTTGGAGGATTACTCAAAGTAATAGGGAACTATGTTTGGCATTCTTGAAACGAATTGGAATGAGATGTTTCTCAAGCTATTGATTATTCATTAGATCTTCTTCAATTTTGTGTTTGAGCTACTTGGTTGCTTGGTTGAGCTGCCTGGTTGTCTGTTTGAGCTACTTGGGTGTCAGCTTGAGCTAGGTGCTTGTCCACATCACCTACTAGCATGTCTACTTCAGATTGATTATTATTGGTTTCATGGTTTCAAACAAAGACACCATGTTAGAAACATTGGTCCTGGGCCTTTATGCAATACTTATTATGGTTTCAGAGATTTAAGTTTGACTGCTTTATCTATTTGTCCATTCTATTTTGGTGCGGTGATCTCAGATGCTTCTATCGTATGAAAGTAGGATGGCTTCTTTAATTTGTAACATTTTCTTTTTCTAAACAAGGCAACTGTCATGTCCCAAAATTTCTAAAATTGCAACTTACTGAAAATCGTAAGTGAGCAATCCCAAAATAGCAAATCAAGATTAATTGACAGTTTGAGAAATAATGATAAATTTGGTAATTTGGTTGAGATTTGAATATTATTCAAATACCAAATACATTTAAACTTAAATATTTCCCTCATTTTGGCAATGAGCATTTGGGAAACTTCACTTGACTTATCTTTTTGGAAACTAATGGTTTTTTTTTTGGCAGTTTTGAGAAATGGAAAATTTCTTGGAAGTTGTAGAGGTTTTGGGAGATGGAAGTTTCTTTGGAATTTGTGCAAATTTGGAGAATAGAAGGAAAGTTTCCTTGGGAGTGGAATTTTGGTGCCAAAACATGGATTTTGAAAGTGCTTTAATTTATATAGGATATTGGCTTCATTTCTCATGATTCATATAGGAGATTTTATCAAAGCTTATGCTTGTTTCTTTAGTGATTGATAAACCAGTGGAGAAGGAGACTGTAGAACAGGATGTTTGAAGGTTTCCAGGTGATCTAAGGACGGGAGTCAGAGGATTACCAGGTGGTCTAAGATGGGAGTCATGGATTACCATAGAATAATCTCACTCAAAGATTATCATTGTGCATATTTGATATCAGCTTCATAGTTTATTTCAGTTTTTGTAGGGGTTCTGGTTGAGGGTTTGTATGATTTGTATTTCTGAGTGTGTTTAAACCTTTTGTAGCATTGAGGTTGTGGGTATTACTGTAATTTGAGCATTTTCATGTGTTTTGTTGTTAAGAACATTTATTAAGAAATTGGGGAGTTTATCTGGTAATTGCAGTGATTTATCTCAATGTTTGAGCTCCAGATTTGGGGTTCTATTTGATGTAATTTGCAGCAAAAATATATTATTGATATTTGATGTATTTAGCAGAAAATGTGATGTTAAAACCATGGAAAAAACAGTAATATGCATTCTACATTGGTTTCATTGAGTTATAGTTTTGTTTGGTTGTATTATGGAGGGGTTTCCAGTATACCCTATTGCACCATTTATGTGTATTTTGCAAATCTGAGTTGTAAAGAAGTTTTAGCTTTAAATCTGATATAAAATTGCAGCAAGGGGCATTACAGCAACTTCAGATGTTGTGACCATTTTCTATTCAATTGTCAGCTCCACGTCTTTCTTAGCAAACCTCGTGGAGTATAACTTTGGGAACTAACTGAGTGGTGCGTAATATTTTTTTTCACGTCTCATGCTTTTGACTATTCTTAGAGCTCTTTGTTTGGAATCGATCGATAGAAGGGAGGTCGTGGTTGAAGAGTGACTTGACCGTGTAGAAGTTATAATCTGTATTCTTCATTGAACTGGTCGATTTGTTTTCACTTCTCATATGTATGATTATTGTTGAGTAACTGCCAATTCTGTAAAAGCAATATGTGGACTCCCCAAAGTCCAAAATATATGATGGGTGCGTAAAGAGATTATGATAAATGTGTGAAACAACAGGCAATCCCCAAGCAGCTCATATTGTTCGAAGGAATTTTTTTCTGGTTAAATATGAACTTCTACAGCTAGGTCATTGTGTTATAAGCAACAGCATGGTGGACAATTTGATATCAAATTGTATTTGGTGGGCTTATGGTGAAGACTGTTATCCTATCTACTATATTTTTGTTGTGAGCAAAGAGAGTTTTGTAATTGAAGAATATTGGAACAAGAGCATTTTGATTGTGTCTAAATTGGAACTAAAATCGTGTGTATGCAACAAATGAGTCAGATATAAAAGTTTGGGGAAATAGCAATTAAAAATTGAAATGGAAAAACATTGAGTGAAGTTTTAAAGCCTCATGTGATCAATCAAGTTGAGTCGTTGGAAATTGTATGCATTTTGAATATTATCACATTGACAGTAGAAGGTATATGAAAATATCATGTCAAAATTCATTGGTAGATTTGTAAAGAAGAGTATTTCTGAGTTGGTGCTCAAATTGAGGTTGGTGCCATAGCTGATCGGAGTTGGTGCTTCAAGGAGAGTTGGTGCTCTCTGGGAGTTGATGCTATCTGTGAGTTGGTGCTCACTTATGTAATCTAGTTTGGTGCCCATTTTGTAAATAAAACTTTTGGTGTGCCGTGGTTTTTAAACCAAAAGGGTTTTCCACGAGAAATCTGGAGTTTGTGTCTTGATGTTTTCTCTCTCTATGTTGTATTTGGTTTCATGTTTATAAAAGTTTAAAATATTAATTCACCCCCCCCTCCCCCCAAAGTATTTTCTGTGTGCTTCTCACTTATTAACTGGAAAGAGAGGTAAAAGAGAAGTTAATGCATGGATTTCAAATGCAAATTTATGGAAAGCTTGAGGACGAACAAATGAAGATTTAATCATGTGAAAGATCAACTTTAGTTGTCTTTTCAAAATTCTTTACAGCTAGACAGGAAAAAATGAACTTGATTGCTCAAGTCAAGGCTCCCATCATAATGAAACTCCAAGTAATTTTAGATGTCCATATTGAAGTAGTCAATCTGACTAAAGAGACGTGAAATTTCCACTATCCATTGTAAATAAATCAAGTAAAAATTGTGTACGATTTTTTGAATCAACATTTCAGATCAATCTAAACAACCAATCATGAATATGACGCAAGCATCTCAGATCAAATCCCATGATCCCTCATCAGGATTAATGGATAACATAAATTTCCCTCACCTGATATGATACAAAACATTGATTCAAAAAATCTTACACAGTTTTACCAAAAGCATATTAGTTCAGTCAATATGACTATTAAAGGAATAATGATTGACGTCAAGCAAATGCAAACAGAGATAACCAAGGACATCAAATCTCTAGAAAAGTACATGGAGAAAGTCAACACTGTAGTCATTCAGGCCAGATTTACTCAAGTTACCAATATACAGGGCAATTTATTAACACAAGTTGAGTTTGACAACTTAGCGCTAATCTTCATAGCTCTGTTATCTAAGGAGATGAAGGAGGTGAAGCAGAAGACTTCTTCTACATGGAACTTTATCATTATTTCTGCCCAAAGGGTAGAGAGGATCACCATGTCATTATAGTGAGTACATATAAAGGTCCAGGAAATTAAAAATAGTTTAAAACATGCTAAGGAGAAAATGAAAAGGAACCTGATCATTTACTGGATGCAAATCGATTTAAATTATCAGCAGTACAAAGACAGTGAGAAAAGTACCATGATTTCAATTATTCTCTTGTTTATCATTATTTCAAGTCATATGTGGTCTTTTTCACTCCATTTCCCAGTAGTTATATAGCTGATGGTGAGGCTCTTTTGCCCATTAAAAGAGTGTCTATATGGCTCTTCTGCTCAATAAAGGGTTGGAACTAGGTTACTAGTTCTTCCCTACAAAACTCCAAAACAGGATAAAACATGCTCTAGGGTCAAATATTGGACTGGTGCGAGTGGGGATATGTCTAGGAACTAGTTTGCAGCCTTTGGATTTGTCCAGGATGAACCCACATCAAACCTAACTGCATTTTTGAGAACCCGCAGCAAACCTGACTTCAGTTTTACATTTTTAATATTTTTTTTGTTTTTTCAAATTGTTTTAGCCATTTGACACTGACTTGGATGCATAAAAACCTAAGTTACCGGTTCGGGCATGTGAACCCGGTTCGTGGGTTTGGGTAAATTTTTTTTGGCCCTTTGGGTTCGTGGATCGGGTTCGTCCGTACATGTATATATATATATATACAAAAATTTAAAGAAATATACAAAATTAAAAAACTAAATACATTCGATAGCATGATACTTCATTATTGATCAATGCCGAATGCCAATTGATAGTTCAAAATTGAACTAGAAGATGGAACAATGCAAAATGGTAGAAGAAAAACATTTAATAGTATGCTACTCCATCATTGATCAATGCATGAGGAAAACCCAATAATAGAAGGGGTGCTTTTAGGGACATTTTAGAGTTTTTGGATGCTAAAAAGGGTCAAAAATGTCTGTTTTGGTTATGTTTTGGTGCTCAGTGCCTTTGGATACGCCTGGGTTCATACATGGCGAACCCAAACCCTTGGGTACGTACCCAGGGCAAACCCAAACAAACCCCTAGGCAAACCCGAACCCAAGTGAACCCAGTTTGGGTGCATGGACCAAAACAGGCGAACCCGGTAACTTAGATAAAAACAAATCCCTAACCCTAAAAACTGCATTCTAAATGCATTTAAAAGACTAAACAAACTAGTTTACCTCATAGTGAATGCAAAACAGAAACCATTAATTTTTGCACGACTTTCATTCTTGCTTCCCATCACATGAATAAAGTATAAAATTGATCAATGAAGGTTCCAAAGTGGTTGGTTTGTTATTCCTACACATATGCAAGAGCCCATTCACTACCAAGGAGATTGTATAGGAAGATTTTCGCAAAAGAGGTAGGATTTTTTGGTTTTTTTCTACAATATTGTTTACAAACAAACTCACTTGTTTTGTTTTGAAATTGTTCTTCTGTTTTCATTCTTATATGAATCTATGACATGTCCTTAGAATTTTTAAATTAGTTAGGTTCTATATTTTTTTATTTTTTTTTCATTTGTTAATTGTTCCAAATGTGTTGTTTTTTGAACTTGTTGCCACAGGGATCATAATGGCAGCCAATTGCAGCTCTAGAAACTTCAAAACAGACCCAAACTCTCCCTTTGGAAATATTATGAAAAGGTACAATCGGCTCCAAGTGGTGGGAAATATATTTGGATTTGAAGTGTCTATGGTATCAAAGATTCATCTCATACACTCAAGTGAAACCTTTGAAAATATTATGAAAAGGTACAATCGGCTCCCAGTGGTGGGAATTATATTTGGATTTGAAGTGTCTGTGTTATCGAATACTCATCTCATACACTCAAGTGAAAGCCCATTTGCATCTCCTTGACCAGGCATCAAAGCTTGTCCAAGAAAGAATGGTGTATCCATTCCATCAAAGCAAGCCACAGCATATATTAGTGAGCAAGAGAAAACATATTAAGTAGCAAGTCATAGATCTAATCATCATTTGGTAAAGAAAGGATCTCAAACAATGAGGCCTCCTCCTCTCCCATCTAATCCTCAACCTATAAAGAGCCACCCATTTTTGGCCACTCCTGAAGAACAACATGTGGCCATTACACATAAGAAATCAGAGGGACAGCTGGGAATGACATTTCACAATGAGTCTGTATTGACTCATTATATGCTTGGGAATAAACAAACAACATATGCTTTTTCTGTGTCGATTCAATATATTGGTATTAGTGCATTATATGCAGTATTGTGATTTGAAATAGATAGGTTAACATATGTCAATAAAAGTTGCAGATAGTATATTGAGAATCAATATTATGTTCATTGTTTGAATACATTAGCTGTCTAATAGGGTTGATTTAGTATCATACTAATTTGTATCATCATTAACATATCTAGGCTGTGCCACATATGATAATGGTGATTGTGTCGAATCTGAAAATGAAATTTGTTGTTTGGAATGGGTTTAATCTGTTAATCTAGATTGAAATCTTTTTATCTCTTTTACTCTTTATCTCCTTTCATTTTTTATTAATAAAATCAAGAACTACTATGCAAGATATCAGTGTAATAGTGTTTGGTGTTTCGTTGCTGTTAGTTTGTTTCTTTTTCTTCTTTTTGTGTTTTATAATAAGTTCTCGGCGAGTGCCTGGGAACTCGTGCATTGGCTACCTAAACAAGAGGAACTATGTTCTTTTAACTGTCATGTACATAGTGACACACAAACAATTTTATATATAAGTTGATATGCGAATATACATGGAAACAGAAAGTGACGCATAATTTAGAATTGGATGAAGTTATAAAACAAATCTGTTTCACACTTGTGGATGTCTGATTTGCCGGAGTAGATGATTTTGTTTTATTAGTTATTAGCAATTGAAAAGTGTGAAATGTGGATGCTGCTTCTTTCATTGCGGATATCCATGTCCTTCACAATCCTTCTGTTTTTCTCTTTAGATGATCTGAATTATGCCTCATTAATCCCAGGCCCCTCACTGTCTTTCTCTCGGTGCCATGGTGAATATATATGATTTAGGTTTTGCAGTACACAAACGAAGCAAAAAGTACCATCCCAAACAAACATGACTTCGGGTCTATCTTATATGAAAATAACCAGGTGAATAATTTTATAAAGTTAACTCTTATAATCTTGACAACAGAAAATTCCCATTCTTCAACTACCATATCTTATTAGGTATAACAAATTAGCTGAAAACAAATGGCAAATATCGATCCCAATTTTTTTAGTAAATGAGGTACTAAATAACCTGGAATAATGCTCAACGGTAGAATAAAGTGAGTCTGGTTCTGTGAAATTGTGTTATCGATTCTGAAAACTTGTAAATGGGCGGTATTTATTAATAAAACAAATATTCCTGATAGTTGAGTGCCTGGTAGAAACCACCCATCTGCCATATGAAAAAAATAGATAAATAAATATACGGAAGCTCCAAAGATATACAAGATCCCCAACAACATAAAATACAGATTGAAAAACCATTGCATTAATGTTGGTAATTTGAATTTTCAAAAAACTACAATGATTACCTCTCTCTTTGAAGACTGCGCTCTATTCTCTTAAGCTTGTCCTCCAGAACTGATGAACTAGAAGAAAGAAGTCACACGACATTGGAACCAATTTGTTTTTCTTCTGTTTCAGTACCTAGCATTTGCACGCTAAAGTGGAAAGGGTGCGCCCATAAGAGATTGCTTTAATGGCAGCAATATGTGTAATGGGCATGTTGATTATGGTTTATAAGTGAAAAGTAATTTTCAATTAGTTTGATATATACAAGTCAATTTTGTAAGAAAAGTAGTTATTTTAAATTAATAGAAAAATCAATTTAGTGAGGAGTGTAAATATAGTTTGAAGGAAAGGGTCTTGAAGTCATTTAGTACAATGGTAAAGATTGTAATGCCCACCAAAATACCTTAGAGAAATATAACTACTAACATGCAAATAGAGATAATTAAATTTTTTTTTAAATATTTTAATTCAACACATAAGAATAACTTAGATAACACATAACATTATTCTAACATCATAAGAACATAATACGCAAGAGGAAGTAAATATCATCTCATCTACTACTTTTCCTAGGGTATCTCAACGTCATCACTTAACTAAAGTAACAACATCATAACTAATCTACATTTATCCTATAATCATTCCATCTAAGATCATAGTAAGATACTCATTTACATTGCCTTAGCACAACCCCATTCATTCCTTATTCTAGGTTCATTTTTAAATGCACCAAATCCAAATGTTCCTAATTCTCATTTCCTTAATCATCTAACTATGATCATTATCCCATTACCAACATCATTCACATTAGAAAATACATCATCCATTTCCTTTATTAAGAAATAATCTTTACACATCATCATAATTCCATTCATATGATCTCAAGAGACAAGTACAATAAGGGAAATAACATTATCTACAAAATGACCATTCTTTTTCTCTAAATTGAAGATCCATACAACCCAATATATCACCATATACATATGTTATAACAAAAAATGAGTATGATTAAGATTAACTTCTTTCCAAGTAAGAACATGCATTCTAACCCATTCAACCAATCCCATAACATAACCTCGTTAACCAAGAATCCAATCCCTTACTTTTACAATGAACAATATCCCAATGTACGGCATACAAACAACAATAATTACAGCCATATGTTCAATTACATTAACCATGATTACAACTACATCATCTCCCGTTACATGAAAATACAATATCAAGGTACATAGTATTCAATCTATGAATACAGCTATCTCATGAAACTTCCTAAATAAATAGTACATAAATCATATTTCATCATTCTGCTCCAAGAATCCATTCACGAACTGAAGAGCTAGAGAATCCACATCCACGCGCAAGAGCATCCAATGGAAGAAAGCATCAAACCACCCGACCATGTGGAACCAATAAGGAACCACCCCCCGTTCTAGGAGATGGCACAAGCTCCCACACACACTTTAGACCTAGGCTAACACCTAACAACCAAAGGAACTCAACAAGATAACCATAACTGAAAAACAACCAAAAAGAATTCCATCTATATGAAAGGAACACACAATGGTCTACAATCTTGCATGTTAAACCTTTATAAAACTAAGTTAACATACTTACTCTAGTGAAGCCATGGTTTTTTATTCATTCTATCTCATCTAATTTTCATCCCAAGAATGTCTTTAGTTGCACCAAGATCTTTCATTTCAATTTTAGCTACAAGTTGAGACTTTAGTTCTAACATCATGCATTAACCTATACCAATAACTAACATATAATTAACACGTAGCACAATAAATAGGAAATGGTCACCATCCATTTTATAATAAACACAGTGATTTGATTTGGAACACTCAAATCTTAAAATCAAAACATATGTATCATTTTTTTGGTACCACACCCTAAGACTTTGTTTGAGGCCATACAAAGATTTTTTCAATTTATAAAGCAAATTGTTTTTACCTTTCACCAATTATTGCTCTAGTTGTGTCACATAAATATAATCCTTTAAATCATCATGAAGGAAATTCATTTTGACATCTATTTTCTCAACCTCTAAATCATAAACAATAGTAATAGAAAGCAAGAATCTAATGGATGTCGTTTTTGCAATAGGAGAAATATCTTACTATAATCAACACCCTAAACTTGAGAGTTAGCTTTCACAACCAAACTTGCTTCACGCTTCTCAATACCTCTATCTAAATCAATCTTTATTTTGAACACCCATTTGTGGTCAATAGGCTTTTGTCCTTCAAGAAATGGTACTAGATCTTATGTATCATCTTTTTCAAATCTATCAGTTCTTCATCCATAGCAATCTTTTAGGATTCTACATAATTCATACATAGTGCCTCTTCTACAAACCTAGGTTCATCCATGTGAGTATTCAAACCAAATATACATATTCAATCATCGAGTGAATACATTTCAAGTGGTTGTTTATGCCTTGTAGACCTTTGAACAAGTTGAGTTGGAGGTTCTCCCTCCTCTTTTGAAGGTCTAGAGCTAAATGAGCTCTCTTCGACTTCCTGTCTATCTAGGTGCCTCAAATAAAGTCTCTCAGGAATAGAAGGAATTTGAATCACATCTTATTATTCATTTTTCTTTAGTTGCAATATAATAGAAGAATTCTTAGTTTCTTTAAATATTTAATATTGTTGGTATAAATTATTTCTCATAATTTCACCTTACTTAAGTTGACTTAGTGTAGTGTATTTCATAGTAGTTTGGATATGAGACAATTGGGGAAGTATGCACATAGGGATGATGTGTGTAGGAGAAATTTCACCTTTTGTGGTCTTATCTTGTTGTTACATTCCACCTTCGGTGGGTGATCCACCTCAAGTGGAATATTATATTATTTCTCCTACCTATCTCTACCTATTCTTACCTACCTCCACATGTCATGGTTGTGTGCTCACATATCCATATGGCCTTGCCTTTCTAAGCAGGCTCATCTACATTGTATAAAACAACTTTTGATGATCTAGTTGATCAATATTTTGCATCTTGATAGGAATACAATTTATTCTTGTCATATTTTATTCTCTCTTGTTTGTGCTTTCCATTGCCTCTAGATCTTGGCAAATTATCACATGGTATCAGAGCCATTTGAGTGCCATTGGTTTGCCAATTGAGAGAAATTTGATGATATTAGGGGTTTTGCATTTT
Source organism: Cryptomeria japonica (assembly GCF_030272615.1). Taxonomy (NCBI): domain Eukaryota; kingdom Viridiplantae; phylum Streptophyta; class Pinopsida; order Cupressales; family Cupressaceae; genus Cryptomeria; species Cryptomeria japonica. Next base: position 517,868,255 of record NC_081413.1, read on the forward strand.
GGAGCTTTCTATTGCAAGTTATTTTTGGAGCTTCTTGGGTCAGATCTGAGGTCACCATTTGATTGAGGAGGTTCAAGAAAGTTAGAATCACCTTTTGTTTCGTCCAAATCCAACATCCAAGGCCAAATCTAGTGTCGTTTGAAGATGAAGGGTGGTGACTTGTCCTATAAGCGATCTGCAATTTTGGAGCATTTTTGGCAAATTTCATCATCGCCGTCGTGTTAAGAACGCCCAAAAACCTTAAGATCATCTGTCCATTCATCGAAATCGGCCATCAACACCTCAAGCTGAAAAAATCTCCTCCCTGACTATCATATGAACATGAAAGTATAGGTCTGAAAAAAATTTAAATAATTTTTTATTTTCTTTTTTCTAATATTTTTTCAAAAAAGTTATTAAAATCCGAATTTAATTATGGGGGGGGGGGGGGGGGCGTTCTTTTTTAAAGTTTTCTTGATATTTTTTTTGGGTGGTTTGTTTGCCCGCATGCATTGTGGGTACTGTTGTGTACTTGCAGGTACACCGCAGGCCCTACAGTGACCGCAAGTGGTCCCTGTGGCCCGCAAGCCATCTGCGATGGCAGGGGTACCTGCAAGTATGCAAGCCACCTACACCCATAAGTGGTCCCTGTGGAACCCCCGCAGGGGTTTAATTTTTTTTTTAATATTTTTAGATAAAAATTATTTTTTTTAAATAAAGTTTTTTAATCAAATTTTTTTTAAAATATGGGGTTTTTTCTTTGTTATTATTTTAATAAAGTCGTCTTTGGACATGTAGTGTTGCAGTTAAAGCACTTCGTTGGTGAAGCGGCCACCAAGGTTCAAATCCCTGTTGGGCTATTGTGCTCGCAAGGCCTTGTGCCTTCACTGGGTCATTGTGCTCACGGGTTTGAACGAGTGAAGTGTGGGGATGAGGTCCCCCATTTGTGGCCTCATTGGTTCATAGCTCCAGGTCAAAAGTGTTCACGTGGACTCGGAGGGCGTGTCGTGCCAGCATCACCGGTCACGTTAAAAAGTTTACAAAGCATAGTAAAAAAAAAAAATTAATAAAGTTTTTTTTAAATGTCAAAAAAAAAATTAAAAATCACTTACGTCCTTTTAATAAATTTTTTATTAAAGTCTTTTTTTAAATTGAAAAATTCAAAAAAAAACATGTTGTTTTTTTCTTTTTAATAAAGTTTTTTGTCATGGGTATTTAATAAATGTTTTTCTTAAACTTTTGATAAGTTTTTTATAAAAACAACATTGTTAATAATTAAGCAAAATTGGGAACAAAATTTTTTCATCCACCTTTCATACATGTCATGCAGTGCTTCCAATCGACAGTCAGGGGGGGGGGGGGGGGGGGGGGTCAGTTTGCTCTTTTACATCACTAGACACTAAACCAATCAGAGGCATCTTCATCTGTGTATTCTACAGGGCATCTTTTTGGTGGCATCATCTTCATGTTTCCAGATTTGCACTATATCATGATGTATGCTCTTGCATAAGCGATGTTGTACTCGCACTATCACAAAGTACCACACCTCATTGTACTTTCTCATTGATGACATATTTGATGTAATCCTCTTGCATTGTAGATTAGGAAATATCTTGTGAGACATGGTGCATGGCTCCAGTTGAGACTTAGATTGTACACATTTGTGCATAGCTCCTATGAGACTTTGATTGTACTAGTATTTCTGCCATTTACAAATATCCAGTTGATGCTCAAAGCAGGTTGTCTCCATGCCTAATCTTTATCATGTTGCAGTCAGTGATTCATCGTCATCGATATTGGTACCCGGTTTTGTCAAACTTTGACATTATTGGTCCAACATTGGCTCTCTTTCTTCCTATTGGGGAGGTATTTTGGTCAACATTTTTTGACCATCTTTGCAAGAGATTCTACATTGAGGGCAGCCTTCATGGTTGTTACCCTTGTCTTCTACATTTGATACCCCTTTGTAAATTTTATTTTTGTGGGCTTTATATCGCTCTGAAAATCTCTCGCGATCGTAGTCAAAATTATCTTAGTCTTTTGGCCCCATTTTGGTAAGTCATGAAAATTGATAGTTGAATCTTTCCTTCGTCGAACCAATCTGTTAAGTTCAAAGGTTCATAGGTACATTGGTTTAGTGAGGTCATCAGTCGACCAAGTCTGTTTTGGGTCTGCTTGCCTTCGTCCCTTGTTTTGTCCAATTGAACCTTGAACTAGTGAACCTTTATGGTTCAACGGTTGCATGGTTCAATGTTTTCATCCGATAAGCTTAAAGATCAAAGCAGGCATGATGTAAGAAGGCAAGCATAATTGGTCAGCAAAGGAATATTCTGGGCAATTGAAGCACTTTTTCGGGCAGGTTGTAATTTTTAAAATAGAAACTAATCATTACTTTGATAGGTAATATTACAATGTGATGTGTAACTAATGCATGTGTTGGGGATTGTCTTTTCAAAAGTTATCTCACACGCATGAGAAGTATGGAGATTGTGTCACCAAATTTCATGCTAATCATATCAAAGTATTTAAAATCTTGATTGAGATTCCAAATTAGTAAAGAAATAGCTCAGCGAAAGAAAGGTAATTCTTTGCTTCTCAAGCTCGGAAGCGGCGCAATGTATGGCAGGTGATTCGCAGGTTAAGCTAGAGGCTGGTAGTGTCAAGATCTCATCGGAAGAGCAACTGTCACCAAGGGTTACAAGATCCAAAACCAAGGGAAAAATCAAGAAGGATCCTGAGGTGATTGTGGACTTGGACTCGTCTCCTGAACCTGAGAGCATTATAGAAGAAAAGGAGCCCGTAAGAATTGACATGGAAACAGGTGATATTGAGGGCCTTGGAATAGGGGAAGTTGGCATGTCTGGCTACATGATGATATCCACTTCTGATACAACAAGAGATCGGATTGAAAAAGATACTAGTAATGAACATCCTCATTGGTTAGATACCACTTTGACTAGCAAAAAGAGAAACATAGCTCCTGTTTCAGTGACAATAGATGATATGGTCAACAAGATTCTGGGGAGGACTCCAAAGGTTAAAATATTGAAGACGGTGTCTAAAATAGACTTTGATGAAGATACAGGGAATTGGACAGTAGAAATTGCTCATCCTAATGTAGATGCAGTTGCAGCAAGTCCTTCATCAAAGGACTTTTCTATTGAAAAAGTGAACCTTGAAGCTAGTACGAGGGCATCAGATGTCTACCATCTTGAGGCATCAACTAAAATAATTGTCACTCAAACTTGAAAGGATGAGAAGGATAAGCAAAAGCTAAAGAAGACACTGAGATATATGACAGACTACATAGAGGCAATCAATAATTCAAACCCACAACCTCTTTCCCAAATACCATCTTGATTCAACCCTAAGTCACTGGAAAACCAGAGAGTCCTTGAACAGATTCAGAAATGCAGGATGGTTGCTGAAGTTTTCATGGATTGGTTTGAGGGAATTCGAAAGTCAGGAACAAATTATTTCATCAACCTAAGCAAGGTGTATGAAAATGCTCGGTCAGTTATGAATGAACTAGAAACATAAATCAGAAATTGGAAGATGGAAGAAGCTAAGTGGGTAGCAGTAGCGGTGCAGATGCAGGAGGTACAGACATATGGAGTAGTGAAATTCTTAAGTGAGAAGCCTGTGCCAGATCTTGATGATAACATTCTTTATGTCTGTAAAAAGAATATACAATGGAGGAATTTAGTGGTGCGACAGGCATATGGTGAATTGGCAAAATTAATGAACCAGCTTGCTAAATTGATCACATCGATGCAAAATGATCTTAAATACATAGGGATTAAGTGTATAAAAGAAGATGGAAAAACTGTCAAAAGCCTTGAAGTCATAACAGAGTCATTCGAGGGTAAGATAAATTATATGAAGGAGGCTAAGGCATTAGTTTCAAATGATCTGTCAACTACTGCTAAAACAGAATCCCTATTATTCCTCTACATAGAAATCTTACACAACCATGTTGATCAAGTGGAGTAGGTCCACAAAGAGAAAGAGGTGTGGAAGCAAACAATTATTCACATCGGTCTCCCACATTTCGTGCTTATCCAGAATTTCTCCGCGACTCAAGTGGATTGGAAGAATGCTATTGCCGCCATGTATTCTGAAACTGATAAATATGCATCTTAGCTCGACCACATGTCTTCTTAGTATTAGTTCTTGGCTATTTCGTTGGGAAGGTTATGTTTTACTTTTTCTGTTTTAAAACTACTCTGAAATTGTGGGGCGAAAAAGTTAAAATTTTGTGTTTCCCATGTTAACTGTTGGCCAGGTTGTGGCTATATATACATTTTTCATTAGACTTTGGAAAGGCCCATGAAATTTTGGTTTTTGATCCTAGTACTTTGGATGCATGTTGTTTGAAAAGACTTTATTTTCATCTATGAATGAAAGGAGTTATTTGCCAGACTGTGATTTGTGTACTTAGTCTTTGAAAATCAACCTTTGTGTGGATTATTTTTATGCATTTTCTTTTAGATAGTCTTGAAATTCCTTATGCATCTTTTAGTTCATTGGTTTGAAAATCATTTATTAATTTTGATCTAAAGCAAAGACAAAGTCTATGTGCTTTGTTGATTCATAAATTTAAAAAAAAAAAAAAAAAAATAGCAATGTTTGTGGCATAGTGATGTACAAATGTTGAAAATTCCTTTAAGCACCTTCAGGTTAATTTATTTTCCTACATTCATTGAAAAACAAGTGGGGAGTTGTACCTGATACAATTCAGAGTGAAACTTAATTAAAGTTTACCCAGCTGATTGGCTATAGATTAAGTCCTTTAAAAGGGGCCAGAGAATTTTTTTTTTACTAATTTCATCCAAAGGACAAATATGTTAACCAATAGATTTTTGGCGACTCTGTTGGGGAAAGATGAGTCAAGACTAGTTGCCTAATCATAGGGTAAATAGGGCTGCCCTATGAGATTCTTATTCTTGTGTGATTTATTTTGTTTTATTTATGTGAAGTAGCACAAGAACATTTTGTATTGTCAATTGAGAGCATGCTGGAGTCAAGGCATTATACCAGATCTTTGAGACAAGAAAGACTGGTAGATCATGTTTTTCAAAATTTACTAGATACCATTTTTCTTATAATCATACTCATCCAAGACAAGCAAGAAGTAGACCCCCTTCTCCTCCTTCTCCTGCTTCTTCCCCATCTCCTACCTGCCAAGCCCTCATCTTACACAGGACTACCTTGCCTATTGTCGTTAATCTTGTACCTTTCACTGTTGTAATGGCTCAACCATGGGGAGTTGCTATAGGTCCCTTGAACTTAGGAGCAAATTTAAATGCCCTGTCTAAAGGAGTGAAAGATAATTTACCCAAGTTCAACGGAGATGGCAAAACACTAATTTATGAACATTTAAATGTTTTTAATGCAGCATGTGGTGTATTGAGAGTTCAACATGAAGATGTGGCTGTGAGACTTTTTGTACAAACTTTAACTGATGTTGCAACATAATGGTTTTACCATTTACCCAATGGTTTGATCACTACTTGGGATGATATGAAAACAAGAATAGAAGCTAGATTCAAAAGTGCAGAGGATGAGAATTCTCTTCTTACTTAGCTGACGTAGCTGAAGAAGGAAATTCTTGAACCTATGAGAGAGTTTGTAGTGAAGTTTAATAAGATTGTGAATAAAATTCCTCCAAATAAAAGGCCTTTTGCTGATATTAAAAAATGCTTCTTTCTTAATTCAATGCCCCTTGATATAGGCTTCCACCTCATGAGAACAAGGGTAGCTGATCTGAAAGCAACCCAAACACTAGCTATTGAGTTAGAGGATGATTTAATCACTGCTGGTAAATGGAAGAAAGAGGTTTGGACACCAAACGCCCATCCTTCAACCTCTTTCGATCCAATGATACAAAGATTGGTTAATGATGTTATTGCATTAAAGAGACAATTTACAAAAGATAGTACTTCTCCTCAACAACCTTAACAAGATATTCCTACAAGGAATTATAATCAACCAACAAATTCTAGCAATAAGGCATTACAACTCCCACCTACACAACAGAAGCTTGCTATTGAAACTCCTCCTGGTAAAAGTAATATGTGTATCTTCCATCTGATAGATGAACATGATGGGGGTTCTTGATTGGAAATGGTACGTTATATGCAAATGACTAATACGAGGGAACCTATAGAAGAGCTTACAGATGAAGGAAGGAATTCTAAGCAGCCTGGCGACTCTGGGATCCACTCCCTAGAATATGAATCAGATTTAGAAAGAGGAGGTGATATATTGGTTACTCTAGAAGATCCTTCATGTGGTGTATTGGCTAGGAACTAGCGTAATTTCAAATCCACAAGTGAAGTGGCCTCTCCGGAAACATCAACCAAGGGTAACGAACTCCAAACTCGAACCCCTACTAGTAGTTCAAAGGTTCAAGAAGTTCAATTGTTGAAGAGACCCAATACCAAATATTTGTTTGATATTGTCGAGTTTTGTAAATCCTCAAAAATTCAAATTTCCCCTGCTGAATATGTTAGATTGAATCCGAAGGAGCTTGAAAAATTAATAAAGTATGTCAAAGGTGAAGATTTACGGTATGAGCCTGTCATTCAGTTTTCTATTAATGTCGAGTCTTTTGATGTTGACTTGATTACAAATGAACCTAATGACTCTTCTCCTTCATTTGACCCAAAGCCTGATCCTTTTTATGTATCTTTGTTTATCAATGGTCATAAGCTTAGTAATTGTATTATAGACTCTGGTGCATCAGATAATATCATGCCCTCCACAGTAGCTAGAGCTCTACGTTTATCCCTTACAAAGACATTTGGTAGGTGCTATTCCATGGATTCAAAGAAAATTCCCCTGCTCGGGTAGATTAAAGACGCACAAGTAGCTATAGCAGCTCATCCTAGTAAAAGAGTAAAATTGACTATTCTTATTGTTGATATCCCTACTAGTTATGGCATGTTCTTGAGCATAACTTTTTGTAAAGATTTAGGTGGGGAGATTAAAATAGATTGGTCGTAGGCAACTATTCTAATAGGAAAACAAAAGGTGGTGTTACAGCCTGAAACAAAGGTGAAATTTACTATCTTCCCTTTTGATGATCCTAAGTCCTAGATATTGTACCAAGAATGTGATTTCGGTAATTATATAATTTTTTCTAGCAGTCAAGATAAAAACTCTACACTAGAACCAGATTGTTCTAATGATATTTGGGTGTTGTTCTACTAATAGCTCTAAAGTAGGAGTCGTTCTAATATCTCCTAGTGATGAGAAATTCCCTTTTGCTTTCAAATTGGAGTTCAAAAACATAAATAATATAGCAGAGTACGAATCTTTATTATTGGGTTTAGAGGAGCCTAAAAGGAAAGGAATAAAGATGCTTCGGGTCAAAGGAGATGTCGAGTTAATTGTTAAACAAGTGAGGAGTATCTTTACTGTGAAGAATGAAAGGTCGAAACATTATAGAAACATGGTTTGGGACCAAATTGAAGGTTTTGATGCATTTCAATTGAGGCTAGTCCTAGAGAACATAATACCCGAGTTGATTCGCTTGTTGTATTAGCTTCTCTTATGCTCCCTCATCTTGATTTTAAAGAGGAAACATATATAATTGAAGTAGTTTATCACCCTAATGTGCCTGATAATTCTGAATCTTGGCAGGTGTTTGAGAGTGATAAGCAGATTCATAATTTTCTATAGAGCACAAGTATGTTCATGACAACTTTCTTTGAGGGTTCTAGATAATTTTGTCCTGATCCAGGAGATAATTTGGATGGAAATATAATTCAGCTCAAAGGAAACAAGATTCCTAAGGGGTTAGTCTCTCTTGAAAAAATATTTGATAGGCATGACGGATATAAAGGAAATAAAAATGTATCTAGTTTTGATGAATTGGGAGATTATGAAAAGGTGAACATAGGAGATGAAGTTGATACAAAAAAATTTAATTTGGGAAAGTGTTGCACACCTAAGGACAAGCATAGGTTTGTTAATCTCTTGTTGATCCATGAATATGTTTTTGCCTGGTCATATGATGATTTGAAGAATTTATGGGATGGCCAATTTCAGCATCATATTCCTTTGAAACCAAGAGCAACACCATTTAGACAGAAGCTGAGAAATTTTAATCCCAAGGTTGTTGATGTCATTTTTAGAGAGGTGGACAAAATGTTAAAAGGTAGGATTATATACCCAATTCATCATTCGACTCGGGTTGCTAATATTGTTCCAATACGCAAGAAAAATGGGGAGATCAGAATTTGTGTAGACTTCATAAATTTAAATCAGGCCAGCCTCAAAGATAATTATCCTTTACCAGTTATAGATCATATCCTGCAGACAGTCGCTAATCTTGAAATGATGTCAATGTTAGACAAGTTCTCTGGCTATAATCAGATAAGTGTTGCAAAAGAAGACCAACACAAGACCACCTTTACCACCACATGGGGAACATTCCCATACAACCGCATGCCCTTTGGTTTGATAAATGTTGGGGCGACCTTTCAAAGGGAAATGAACCTCTCTTTTGGTCACTTAATTAATAAGATAATTGTTATCTATTTCGACGACCTCACTATCTTTTCCAGGTGGAGGAAGAATCACTTAAGGGATTTACAAACTGTCATACAAAGGTGTAGGGATCATGGTGTTTCCTTGAACCCGAAAAAGTTTGTCTTATGTGCTACAGAAGGAAAGTTGTTAGGACATATTGTCTCGAAGGAGGGTATAAATATTGACCCAGATAAGGTCATCCAACAATTGACTCTTCAATCCAATAGAAGCAGTGTTAAATCTTTCTTTGGTCAAGTTAACTTTCTCAGGAGATTCGTACTGGATTTTGCAGAGATCACTAAACATATCGTGGGAATGATGGGAGAAAAACTGGCGTTCAAGTGGAATGAAGAAGCCAAAAAAGCTTTTGAAATTGTAAAAGAGGCTATTGCTCAAGCACCTACTTTAATAAATCCAGACTTACAAAAGGAATTTATTATTTACTGTTATGCTTCTGAACATACTACGTCTAACATTTTGCTACAAAAGAATGAACAAAATGAGGAAGTTCCTATAGCCTTTATGAGCGTCCCACTTTAAAAACACGAGCTTAAATATTCATTAATTGAAAAACAGGCATTTCCAATGGTTAAAGTTGTTAAACACTTCATATATTATATCATACATTCTCATGCAACTGTGTTTGTACCTCATTCTGACATAAAGAGTATCCTAACTAAACAAGAGGTAAGTCTGAATAATCATGCTACCTGGGTCTTTAAAATACAGGAGTTTGATCTAGATATTAAACCAAAAAATCTTGTTTGGGGACAAGGCTTGGGTCCTTTAACTGCTAAAAATAAGGAGGACAAGGAAGAGGGATCTCCTAGAGTCCTATTTGTTGTACTACGAGATCTGTGGTTTATTGATGTAGCACATTATTTGACATATGGAGAATGCCCAGAACACTTATCCCCTAGGGAGATAAAGAATTAGAGGTTGAAGGCAACAAAGTATGTGATTTTTTATTATATTCTATATAAGAAAGGCTTGGATGGAACATTTTTAAGGTGTGTAGATGTTGATCAACAGGAGAAAATTTTAAAGGCTTTTCATGATGAGGCATGTGGCGATCATTTCTCATCTACAATAACAACTTTCAAAATCCTTAGGAATTGTTATTATTGGCCCAGAATGTTCAAAGATGCATATAAGTGGGTAGCCAATTGTGAAAAGTCTAAGTTGTTTTATGGAAAACCATAGTTAGCAGCACTCCCACTGAGGCCTATTGTCATTGAGAAACTGTTTAAGCAATGGGGTTTAATCTTCATTGGTCCCCTTTCCCCCCTTCAAGTGCAAGGAATACTCATATACTGACTGCAACTGATTATTTTACTAAGTGGGTAGAGACCATTCCTGTTTAAAAAACTACTTCTGAGATTTTGTGTAATTTTCTGAAGGAAAACATATTAATACACTTTGGTGTTTCCCATAAAATTGTGATTGATAATTCTCCCAATTTCTCCTCAACTAAATTGCCTATGTTTTGCTATGATCATAGTATCTCACTTTCTCATTCATCGGATTATTATCCGCAAGGAAACAGACAAGATGAGTCCAATAATAAAAACCTAATTGCCATTAAGAGAAAGCTAGTGAACAACAACCCTAAAGATTGGCACAAAAAGTTGTATGAAGCATTGTGGGCTGATCGAAATTCACCTAAGTGCATAATAGGGATGGCACCTTTTGAACTAGTGTACAAATTGAGGGCACAGTCATTAGTTCCATTGGAGTTAGCAGCAGCTAAGTTACAAATAGTGATTGAGGAAAAATATTTTCAGAACTCATTGGAGAAAACAATAATGTACCTAACCAAAATACAGGAGGAAAGAAACGAGTTGGTTGATCGTATCACAAATCATCAGGCTAGAGTTAAAAGGATATTTGATTAGAAAGCCATACCCATGAAATTTATGCAAGGTGATCAAGTTCTGCTATGGGATAAGAGAAGAGAACCAAAAGGAGCTCATGGAAAGCTCGATCCTCTTTGAAAAGGACCATTCAAAATCCATTGGGTATTGAGTCCTAACTCTTTCAAGTTAGCATATCAAGATGGAACCATCTTGCCTCTGTCCTATAATGGGCAGGATCTAAAACTCTATCAATTGTAAAACATGAGTCCCCTGTCTTTGTACATAGCTTAGTTTAGTTGTTTTGTTTTGGTGTGTCAGTGTGTGTGTTCTATTTCTTTTTGGTCTTCTGTTTCATGTTTGTTGTTTGTGCATAACCAAAGATTCTAGGTTCATATACTAGTCCCTCACGGTCATGGTCCCCAGTCAGAGCCAATCATTACCCTCGTATTTTACATTTGATTCCCCTTTGTAAACTTTATTTTTGTGGGCTTTATATCACTTTGAAAATCTCTCGTGGTCATAGTCAAAATCATCTTACTCTTCTGGCCCCTTTTTGGTAAGTCATGAAAATTGATAGTTGAACATTTCCTTCATCTAACTAATCTGCTAAGTTCACAGGTTCATAGGTACATTGGTTCAGTGAGGTCATCAATCAATCAAGTCTGTTTTGGGTCTGATTGCCTTAGTCCTTTGTGTTGTCCAATTGAACCCTGAACTAGTGAACCTTTATGGTTCAACGGTTCAACAGTTCCATGGTTCGATGTTTTCAGTCAATAAGATCAAATATCAAGGAAGGCGTGATCTAAGAAGGCAGACATAATTGGTCAGCAAAGGAATATTCTGAGCAATTGAAGCACTTTTCTGGGTAGGTTGTAATTTTTAAAATAGAAAGTAATCATTACTCTAATAGGTAATATTATGAGGTGATGTGTAATAAATGCATGTGTCAGGGATTATCTTTTCAAAAGTTATCTCACACGCATGAGAAGTATGGAGATTGTGTCACAGAATTTCATGCTAATCATATCAAAGTAATTTAAATCTTTATTGAGAAGCCAAATTAGTAAACAAATAGCTCAATGAAAGAAAGGTAATTCTCTGCTTCTCAAGCTCGGAAACGGTGCAGTCTATGGCAGGTGATTCGCAAGTTAAGCTAGAGGTTGGTATTGTCAAGATCTCATCAGAAGAGAAACCGTCACCAAGGGTTACAAGATCGAGAACCAAGGGAAAAAGAAAGAAGGAGCTTGAGGTGATTGTGAAATTGGATTCATCTCCTGAACCTGAGAGCATTATGGCAGAAAAGGAGCCCATAAGAATTGACATGGAAAGAGGTGATATTGAGGGCCTTGGAACAGGGAAAGTTGATATGTCTGGTTACGTGATGATATCCACTTCTGATAAAACAAGAGATAAGGTTGAAAAAGATGCTAGTAATGATAATCCTCATTGGTTAGATACCACTTTGACTAGAAAAAAGAGAATCATAGTTTCTATTTCAATGCCAATAGACGATATGATAAGCAAGATTCTAGGGAGAACTCCAAAGGCTAAAAGATTGAAGACCATGTCTAAAATACAATTTGATGAAGATACAGAGAATTGGACAGGAAAAATTGCTCATCCTAATCTAGATGCAGTTGGGGCAAGTCCTTCATCAAAGGACTTTTCTATTGAAAAAGTGAACTTTGGAGTTGGTACGAGGGCAGTAGATGTCTACCATCTGGAGGCATCAACTAAAAGAATTGCCACTCGACCCTAGAAGGATGACAAGGATAAGAAAGAGCTAAAGGAGACACTGAGACATATGGCAGAATACATAGAGGCAATCAATAATTCAAACCCACAACCTCTTTCCCAAATACCATCTTCCTTTGACCCTAAGTCACCGGCAAACCAGAGAATCCTTGAATAGATTCATAAATGCAGGATGGTTGCCGAAGTTTTCATGGATTGTCTTGAGGGAATCCAAAAGTCAGGAACAAATTATTTCATCAACCTAAGCAAGGTGTGTGAAAATGCTCAGTCAGTTATGAATGAACTAGAAACATAAATCATAAATTGCAAGAAGGAAGAAGCTAAGTGCGCAGCATTAGCGATGCAGATGCAGGAGGTACATAGATATGGAGTAATGAAATTCTTAAGTGAGAAGCTTGTGCCAGATCTTGATGATAACGTTCTTTATGTCCTCAAAAAGAATATAGAATGGAGGAATTTGGTGGTGCAACAGGCATATGGTGAATTGGCGAAATTAATGAACCATCTTGTTGAATTGATCACACCGATGCAAAATGATCTTAAATGCATAGAGATTAAGTGTATAAAGAAGATAGAAAAACCACCAAAAGCCTTGAAGTCATAACAGAGTCATTCGAGGGTAAGATAAATTATATGAAGGAGGCTAAGGCATTAGTTTCAAATGATCTGTCGACTACTGCTAAAATTGAATCCCTATTATTCCTCTACATTGAAAGCTTGGACAACCATGTTGATCAGGTGGAGCAGGTCCATAGAGAGAAAGAGGTATGGAAGCAGAGAATTGTTCACGTCGACCTCCCACATTTTGCGCTTATCAAGAATTTCTCCGCAACTCACTTGGAGTGGAAGAATGCTACTGTCATCATGTGTTCTGAAACTGACAAAGATGCATCTTAGCTCGACCAGATGTATTCTTAGTATTAGTTCTTGGCTATTTCATTGGGAAGGTTATGTTTTAGTTTTTTTGTTTTAAAACTACTTTGAAGCTACGGTGTAGAAAATCTAAAATTTCCTGTTTCCCATGTTAACTGTTGGCTAGGTTGTGGCTATATATACATTTTTCATTAGACTTTGGAAAGGCGGGCATGAAATTTTGGTTTTTGAACTTAGTACTTTGGATGCATGCTGTTTGAAAACACTTTATTTTCATTTGTGAATGAAAGGAGTTATTCCCCACACTGTGATCTGTGTACTTAGTCTTTGAAAATCAACCTTTGTGTGGATTATTTTTATGCATTTTCTCTGTGATAGTCTTGAAATTGCTTATGCATCTTTTAGTTCATTGGTTTGAAAATCATTTGTTAAATTTGATCTAGAGCAATGTTGATTCATAAAAAAAATTAAAAATAAAAATTCAGCAATGTTTGTGGCATAGTAATGTACAAATTTTGAAAATGCCTTTAAGCACTTTCAGTTTAAAAGTGTACATTGTTAATTCATTTTCCTACATTCATTGAAAATCAAGTGTGGAGCTGTAATTGATACAATTCAGAGGGAAACTTAATTAAAGTTTACCCAACTGATTGGTTACAGATTAAGTCCTTTAAAAGGGGGCCAGAGTTAAAAAAAATTATTGAATTCATCCAAAGGACAAATCTGTTAACCAACAGAATTTTGGCGACTCTACTAGGGAAAGACGAGTCAAGACTAGTTGTCTGATCATAGGGTAAATAGGACTACCCTATGAGATTCTTATTCTTGTGTGATCTATTCTATTTTCTATATGTGATGTAGCACAAGAACATTTTTTATTGTTAATTAAGAGTAGGCTGAAGTCAAGGCATTAAACCAGATCTTTGAGAAGAGAAGGAATGTGATGCAAAGGTTCTTGGAGTAGATCCAAATCACCTAGTTGTCTTTGTTGCTTTCAGTAACCCTCTAACTCCTCAAGCCCATCCAATGGTACTTGGTAAGGGTTCTACTAGTTAGACCTTCAAGGAATAATCCACTTTGGCTTTCCTCCAAGGTATAGCCACTGATCTTTAACAATCAAACTTCCTATTGAGGATTCCCCCTCAATATCTACACCACTTCTAAGGGCTCCAACAACCTCTGCAAAGGATCTTAATTATCCAACTTGTTCTATGTGTGTAAAATGAAATTAAATAGTTTCTTTGATGTCTTTTAGGGATTTTTTCACCTTCAATCCCATCACCAATCTTTATCAACCTCACTTTGTCTCTACCGGGCTCCAAATAGGCCTAATACAATTAGCCCTCCTATTACGGTTTTCAGGGCTTAGTTTCAAATCTTCCCACACAAGGCCACAAATAAATTTCATATTTGAGTACCCTTTTCAGAGTTACAAACAATATTGCAAAATGGCATTTGGGTTCTCCGTACACATGGGATATCCAAAACTGTCCTATTTTCAAGGGTTTTAGGCCTACCCGAGTGACTTGCAAAGATGGATTTGGAAAGATTCACCAGTCCAAGTCTCTGCAAAAACCAATCAAGGATTATTTAAGGGAATTCAAACAGGTCTCCAAATATGTTCCAACTTTGGCTCTATCAATCCATATGTGCTCTGAAAACGCACATCTTCTGCTGACCTAGTCTCACCAACTCCTAGTTGTGAGCCTAAGGTATCATTGTATATTCACCTCAAAGGTCTACAAAGCCACAAAACCTACTCTAAACATATTTAAAGATCCTAACCTAGCATTCCACTTGATTTCAACTGGTTCCATCAGTGGATGCTCAGGTTAGAGCCATTTTTGCTTAAACCCTAGTTTACAAGGGTTTTGCACCTAGTCACAGAGAATGGTTCTAATCTATGCAACCAGACACAACCAAACCTGGAAATCTACCTTTTTGGAAAGTAGATTAAACAATCCTTCATCCCCTACAAGTAAATTCCTTTTACAAGTCCGTACTGGACCGTACAGTACAACAAAACAAAAGAAAAATAGTCAAAACGGTGTAAAAACAAGATTTTTCTCTTATATCCAAAACTTGCTTTGCATTCCAAATCCTCCAACCTGTACAATGATGTTGTCTTAGGCTTATATCATCATGATTCAGTTGGTTAGAACCAACTTCTTCACCGCCAACAACAAAAAGTGCAACTTTTGCAATATTACAAATGTTGCTTCGCACTTTTTACATCTTTTGGTTCTTAGGATACAAAATTCCACTCAAGTGCACTCCAAGGCTCAAAAAGGCCCTCAATGCATCCTAGGAGACCTAAGACAATACATTACACCCTATCACATGATGACTCTATTCTTAGAGTAGTGCACCTGGGAACAACATCAACATTACATCTTCTAGGATATCAACATCCTAAACACAACAAAAGCTTGGACAACTCAACCATGGCTTCATGGAGTCCCAAATGGTTGGTCCATTTATTACAACATAAAAAGACAACATAAAAGACTTAGAAAAAACCAAAAATTGCATGGAGTGTTAGGTGCCCTGCACCAGAGTGGTAGATCTTGTTTTTCAATATTTACTAGATACCAATTTTTCTTATAATCTTACTCGTGCAAGATGGGCAAGAAGTAGATCCCATTCTCCTCCTTCTCCCACTTCTTCCCCATATCCTACCTGCCAAGCTCTCATCTTACACAAGACTACCTTGCCTATTGTCATTAATCTTATACCTTTCATCGTTGTAATGGATCAACCATGGGTAGCCGCTATAGGTCCCTTGAACTTAGGAGCAAATTTAAATACTCTACCCAAAGGAGCGAAAGATAATTTACCCAAGTTCAATGGAGATGTCAAAACAATAATTGATGAACATTTGAATGCTTTTAATGTAACATGTGGTGTATTGGAAGTTCAATCCGTTCGATCACTACTTGGGATCATATGAAAACAAGATTTGAAGCTAGATTTAAAAGTGCAAAGGGTGTGAATTCTCTTCTTGCTTAGTTGACATAGCTGAAGAAGGAACTTCATAAACCTATGAGAAAGTTTGTAGCCAAGTTTAATAAGATTGTGAATAAAATTCCTGCAAATAAAAGGCCTTCTACTGATAATAAAAAATGTTTATTTCTTAATTCAATGCCCCCTGATATAGGCTTCCATCTCAGGAGACAAAGGGTAGCTGATCTGGCAGCAACCCAAACACTAGATATTGAGTTAGAGGATGATTTAATCACTACTAGTAAATGGAAGAAAGAGGTTCAGACACCAAACAACCATCCTTCAACCTCTTTTGATCCAATGATACAAAGATTGGTTAATGATGTTATTGCATTAAAGAGACAGTTGCCAAAAGATAGTACTTCTCCTCAACAACCTTATCCAGATATTCCTAAAAGGAATTAAAGTCAGCCAACAAATGCTAGTAATAAGACATTACAATTCCCACCTACACAACAAAGGCTTGCTATTGAAGCTCCTCATGGTAAAAGTAATATGTGTATCTTCCATTTGACATATGAACATGATGGGGGTTCTTGCCTGAAAATGGTACGTTATATGCAAATGACTAATATGAGGGAGACTATGGAAGAGGTTATAGATGAGGGAAGGAATTCTGAGCAGTCTGGCGACTCTGGGATCCACTCCCAGGAATATGAATCAGATTCAGAAAGAGGAGGTGATATACTGGTTACTCTATAATATCCTTTATGTGTTGTAATGAATAGGAACTAGTGTAATTTCAGATCCACAAGTGAAGCGACCACTCCGGAAATGTCAACCAAGGGTAAGGAACTCTGAACTCGAACCCCTACTAGTAGTTTAAAGGTTCAAGAGGTTCAATTGTTGAAGAGATCCAATACCAAATCTTTGTTTCTTATTGTTGAGTTTTGTAAATCCTCAAAAATTCAAATTTCCCCTGCTGAATACCTTAGATTGAATTCTAAGGAGTTTGAAAAATTAATAAAGTATGTCAAAGGTGAAGATTTATAGTATGAGTCTGTCAATCAATTTTCTATTAATGTCGAGTCTTCTGATGTTGACCTAATTGTAAATGAACCTAATGACTCTTCTCCTTCATTTGACCCAAAGCCTGATCCTTTTTATGTGTCTTTGTTTATCAATGGTTATAAGTTTAGTAATTGTATTATAGACTCTAGTGCATCAAATAATATCATGCCCTCCGTAGTAGCCAGAGCTCTAGGTTTATCCCTTTTAAAGACATTTGGTAGGTGTTATTCCATGGATTCAAAGAAAATTCCCCTGCTCGAGTAGATTAAAGATGCATAGGTAGCTCTAGCGGCTCATCTTAGTAAAAGGGTAAAATTGACTATTCTTGTTGATGATATCCCTGCTAGTTATGGCATGTTGTTGAGAAGAACCTTTTGTAAAGATTTAGGTGGGGAGATTAAATTGGATTTGTCATGGATAACTATTCCAATTTACAGCCTGAAACAAAGGCAAAATTTATTATCTTCCCTTCTGATGATCCTAAGTCCAAGATATTGTACCAAGAATGTGATTTTGGTAATTATATGTTTTTTTCTAACAGTCAAGATAAAAAATCTACACTAGAACCAGAATGTTCTGATGATATTTGGGTCATGGAATTCGATGGTAGTTGTTCTACTACTAGCTCTAGAGCAGTAGTCGTTCTAATATCTCCTAGTGATGAGAAATTCCCTTTTTCATTCAAATTGGAGTTCAAAAACACAAATAATACAACAGAGTGTGAAGCTTTATTACTAAGTTTAGAGGAGGCTAAAAGGAAAGGAATAAAGATACTATGGGTCAAAGGAGATGCCGAGTTAATTGTTAAACGGGTGAGGAGTATCTTTACTGTGAAGAATAAAAGTTTGAAACATTATAGTAACATGGCCTGGGACCAAATTTAAGGTTTTGATACATTTTCAATTGAGGCTATTTCTAGAAAACATAATGCCTGAGCTGATTCGCTTGTTGTATAAGCTTCTATTATGCTCCCTCATCCTGATTTTAAAGAGGAAACATACAAAATTGTAGTTTATCGCCCTAATGTGCCTGATAAATATGAATCTTGGCAGGTGTTTGAGAGTGATAAGTAGATTGATAATTTTCTGCAGAGCGCAGGTATGTTCATGACAACTTTCTTTGAGGGTTTTGGATCCAAATGTAGATAATTTGGATGGAAATATAATTCAGCTCAAAGGAAACAAGATTCCTAAGGGGTCAGTCTCTCTTGAAAAAATATTTGATAGGCATGACGGATATAAAGAAATAAAAATGTATCCAGTTTTGATGAATCGAGAGATTATGAAAAGGTGACATAGGAGATGAAGTTGATCCTAAATTTGTTAATTTGGGAAAGTGTTGCACACCTGAGGAGAAGCATAGATTTGTTAATCTCTTGCTGAGAAATGAATATGTTTTTGCCTGGTCATATGATGGTTTGAAGAATTTCTGGGATGCCCAAATTCAGCATCATATTCCTTTGAAACCAGGAGCAACATCATTAAGATAGAAGCTGAGAAATTTCAATCCCAAGGTTGTTGATGCCATTTTTAGAGAGGTGGACAAAATGTTAAAAGCTAGGATTATATAGCCAATTCATCATTCGACTTGGGTTGCTAATAATTTTCCAATGCGCAAGAAAAATGGGGAGATCAGAATTTGTGTGGACTTTAGAAATTTAAATAAGGCTAGCCTCAAAGATAATTATCCTTTACCAACTATGGATCATATCCTGCAGACAATCGTTGGTTCTGAAATGATGTCAAAGTTAGATAGGTTCTCTGGCTATAATCAGATAAGTTTTACAGAAGCAGACCAACACAAAACCGCCTTTACCACCCCATGGGGAACCTTCACATACAACCGCATGCCCTTCGGTTTGATAAATTTTGGGGTGACCTTTCAAAGGGTAATGAACCTCTCTTTTGGTCACTTAATTAATAAGATAGTTTTTATCTATTTGGATGACCTCACTTTTGGTCACTTAATTAATAAGATAATTGTTATCTATTTGGATGACCTCACTGTCTTTTCCAGGTGAAGGAAGAATCACTTAAGGGATTTACAGACAATTTGGAAAATGTGGAGGGATCATGGTGTTTCCTTGAACCTGAAAAAGTCTATCTTTTGTGTTACAAAAGGAAAGTTGTTAGGACATATTGTCTCGAAGGAGGGTATAAAGATTGACCCAAATAGGGTCAAAGCCATCCAGCAGTTGACTCTTCCATCCAATAGAAGCGGTGTTAAATCTTTCTTCGGACAAGTTAACTTTCTCAGGAGATTCATACTGGATTTTGTAGAGATCACTAAACATATCGTGGGAATGATGGGAGAAAAACTGGCGTTCAAGTGGAATGAAGAAGCCAAAAAAGCTTTTGAAAAGGTAAAAGAGGCTATTGCTCAAGCACCTACTTTAATAAATCCAAACTTTCAAAAGGAGTTTATTATTTATTGTTATGCTTCTAAACATACTATGTTCGACATTTTGCTACAAAAGAATGAATAGAATGAGGAAGTTCCTATAGCCTTTATGAGTGTCCCACTTAGAAAACATGAGCTCAAATATTCATTAATTGAAAAACAGGCATTTGGAGTGGTTAAAGTTGTTAACACTTCAGATATTATATCTTGCTTTCTCATGCAACTGTGTTTGTACCTCATTCTGTCGTAAAGAGTATCCTAACTCAACAAGAGGTAATTCTGAATAATTGTGCTACTTGGGTCTCTAAAATATAGGAGTTTCATATAGATATTAAACCAATAAATCTTGTTCAGGGACAAGGCTTGTGTCATTTAATTGCTGAAAATAAGGAGGACAAGGAAGAAGGATATCCCATAGTCCTATTTGTTGGACTACGATATCATTGGTTTATTGATGTAGCTCATTATTTGACATATGGAGAATGCCCAGAACACTTATCCCCTAGGGGGAGAAGGAATTTGAGGTTGAAGGTGGCAAAGTATCTGATTTTTAATGATATTCTATATAAGAAAGGCTTCAATGGAACATTTTTAAGGTGTGTAGATGTTGATCAGCAGGAGAAAATTTTAAAGGTTTTTCATGATCAGGCATGTGGCGGTCATTTCTCATCTACAATAACAACTTTCAAAATCCTTAGGAATTGTTATTACTAGCCTGGAATGTTCAAAGATGCATATAAGTGGGTAGCCAATTGTGAAAAGTGAAAGTTGTTTTCTGGAAAACCATAGTTAGCAGCACTCCCATTGAGGTCTATTGTCATTGAGAAATCGTTTAAGCAATGGGGTTTAGATTTCATTGGTCCCCTTTCCCCCCTTCAAGTGCAAGGCATACTCATATCCTGACTACAACTGATTATTTTACTAAGTGGGTAGAGGCTATTCTTGTTAAAAAAACTACTTCTGAGATTGTGTGTAATTTTTTGAAGGAAAACATACTAGTACGCTTTGGTGTGCCCCAGAAAATTGTGATTGATAATGCTCCCAATTTCACCTCCATTGAATTGGATATGTTTTTCTATGATCATAGTATCTCACTTTCTCATTCATCGAATTATTATCTGTAAGGAAACGGACAGGCAGAGTCTTGCAATAAAAACCCGATTACCATTATGAGAAAGCTAGTGAATGACAACCCTAAAGATTGGCACAAAAAGTTATACGAAGCATTGTGGGCTGATCGAACTTCACCTAAGCAATCAATAGGGATGATGCCTTTTGATTTGGTGTATGGAATGGGGGCACAATTATCACTTCCATTGGAGTTAGCAGCAACTAAGTTACAAACAGTGATTGAGGACCAATATTTCTAGAACTCATTGGAGAAAAGAATAATGTACCTAACCAAAATAGAGGAGGAAAGGAATGATCTGGTTGATCGTATCACAAATCATTGGGCTAGAGTTAAAAGGATATTTGATCAGAAAGCCAAACCTAGGAAATTTATGCAAGGTGATCAAGTTCTGTTATGGGATAAGAGAAGATAACCAAAAGGAACTCATTGAAAGTTCGATTCTCTTTGGAAAGGACCATTCAAGATCCATCAGGTATTGAGTCCTAACTCTTTCAAGTTAGCATATCAAGATGGAACAATCTTGCCTCTGTCCTACAATGGGTAGGATTTGAAACTATCAATTGTAAAACAGGAGTCCCCTGTCTTTGTACATAGATTAGTTTAGTTGTTTTGTTCTGGTGTGTTGGTGTGTGTGTTTCGTTTCTTTTCGGTCTTCCTTTCTGTGTTTGTTGTTTGTGCGTAACCAAAGATTATAGGTTCATATACTAGTCCCTCATGGTCCTAGACCCCAGTCAGAGCCAATTGTTACCCTCGTATTCTACATTCGATTCCCCTTTGTAAATTTTATTTTTGTGGGCTTTATATCACTTTGAAAATCTCTCGCGGTCGTAGTCAAAATCATCTTAGTCTTTTGGCCCCATTTTGGTAAGTCATGAAAATTGATAGTTGAATCTTTCCTTCGTCGAACCAATCTGTTAAGTTCAAAGGTTCATAGGTACATTGGTTTAGTGAGGTCATCAGTCGACCAAGTCTGTTTTGGGTCTGCTTGCCTTCGTCCCTTGTTTTGTCCAATTGAACCTTGAACTAGTGAACCTTTATGGTTCAACGGTTGCATGGTTCAATGTTTTCATCCGATAAGCTTAAAGATCAAAGCAGGCATGATGTAAGAAGGCAAGCATAATTGGTCAGCAAAGGAATATTTTGGGCAATTGAAGCACTTTTTCGGGCAGGTTGTAATTTTTAAAATAGAAACTAATCATTACTTTGATAGGTAATATTACAATGTGATGTGTAATTAATGCATGCGTCAAGGATTGTCTTTTCAAAAGTTATCTCACACGCATGAGAAGTATGGAGATTGTGTCACCGAATTTCATACTAATCATATCAAATTACTTTAAATCTTCATTGAGAAGACAAATTAGTAAACAAACAACTCAATGAAAGAAAGGTAATTCTTTGCTTCACAAGCTCGAAAACGACATAGTGTATGACAGGTGATTCGCAGGTTAAGCTAGAGGTTGGTAGTTTCAAGATCTCATCGGAAGAGTAACCATCACCAAGGGTTACAAGATCCATAACCAAGGGAAAAAGAAAGAAGGAGCCTAAGGTGATTGTGGACTTGGACTCGTCTCCTGAACCTGAGAGTGTTATGGCAAAAAAGGAGCCCGTAAGAATTAACATGGAAATAGGTGATATGGAAGGCCTTGGAATAGGGGAATTTGACATGTCTGGCTACATGATGATATCCACTTCTAATACAACAAGAGATCAGATTGAAAAAGATGCTAGTAATGAACATCCTCATTGGTTAGATACCACTTTGACTAGCAAAAAGAGAAACATAGTTCCTATTTCAGTGCCAATAGATGATATGGTCAACAAGATTCTGGGGAGGACTCCAAAGGATAAAATATTGAAGACCATGTCTAAAATAGACTTTGATGAAGATACAGTGAATTGGACAGCAGAAATTACTCATCCTAATGTAGATGCAGCTGCGACAAGTCCTTCATCAAATGACTTTTTTAGTGAAAAATTGAACCTTGGAGCTGGTACAAGGGCAACATATGTCTACCATCTGGAGGGATCAACTAAAAGAATTCTCACTCGAACCTAGAAGGATGAGAAGGATAAGAAATCTCTAAAGGAGACACAGAGACATATGACAGAATACATAGAGGCAATCAATAATTCAAACCCACCGCCTCTTTCCCAAATACCATCTTCCTTCGACCCTAAGTCACCGACAAACTAGAGAGTCCTTGAACAAATTCAGAAATGCAGGATGGTTGCCAAAGTTTTCATGGATTGGCTCGAGGGAATCCGGAAGTCAGGAACTAAGTATTTCATCAACCTAAGCAAGGTGTATGAAAAAGCTCAATCAGTAATGAATGAATTAGAAACCGAAATCATAAATTGGAAGAAGGAAGAAGCTAAGTGGGCAGTAGTAGCGGTGCAGATGCAGGAGGTACAAACATATGGAGTAACGAAATTCTTAAGTGAGAAGTGTAGACACCTAAAATTGTCCAGTCTAATTAAATAAATATTTTATTTATTTAATTATCTAAGCCTAATTCTTCTATTAATTAAATAAATCTTTATTTATTTAATTAATTCATTTATCCTCTTCTAGCCTTATTTCTCATTTAAATAAATACATTTATTTATTTAAATTATCCTTTTCCTAAATTAAATAAATATTTTATTTATTTAAATATCCTACTTCTTCTATTAATTAAATAAATCTTTATTTATTTAATTAATTCATTATCTTTTTCTACACATGACACATGTCATTCATCTCTTAATTCCTACACTACCTACCTCTTTCATTATTTTGGTATTTCTTTTACCTACCCTCTAATCCTAGCCGACCTCTCTTTTTACACCTCTCAATCTTATCCCTCCATTTCATATTGTGTCTTCTATTTAAGGAGATGCTTTCTTCATTATCAAACCCTAATGACTAATCTTGAAGACTTGGCTACACTACGATTCTACTTGCAACCACATTCTGTTCTTTGTTGAGCTCTTGCACGCATATAAAAATCTGAGAGCAAATATATCAAGCAAGATCAATGGAGATAGGAAGGATGGAGATCAAAACCCTATTGGACATGTGATGGTATAATCTTTGTGATTTCATGTGATTTGCATTGTCTTAGGTAATCTTCATATGTTATGGTGGATCTTTGTTGATTCTTAGGCTAGGGTTTTGTGGTTGGATTCATTTAGCCTTTCAATATTGTTATTATTGTTATCCATTTTCACCATATACATTTTGGCACGCCCGGTGGGACTCTTGTCCCTTTGCATTTAACCTTTTTATTGCAGATCTTGTGTTTTTGAAGTTGCAGATCGGACATTTTTCGATGACATTTTAGGTTTTTCCGCGTCTGTGAACTTTCGAATCGCGTCTCTGAGCTTCAGGAGCATCTGCGAAATCTGGAATCGCGTCTGTGTTTTCAACAAATTTTTTTTTGCAGGTCTCAGACAGGGGCGTCTGTGTTACATAACCGCGTCTGCGTTGTTTCTGCCCGCGTCTGTGTCCGATAAAGGCATCTGTGATTTTTGGCCATGTCTGTGAATCACAGAATCGCGTCTGTGTCATACAGACGCGTCTGTGTCTGGGGTAACAACGTCTATGTTTTTAACTATTTCAAAATTTTCAAATTTTCTTTGATTCGATTTTCGGATTTCGCACCTAGGGTTTCAGATCTGGTTTATTTTTGGACTAACCCTTTCAGATCTAGCTAACTAAGTTTGTGTAGCTTGTTTTGGAAGCAAAAACATTTTTGTTGAAGGCCCCTTTTTCACAAAGTCTTTTGGGTTTCTAAAATTTACCTAACTTGTGTGCTTGCAGGAAGGGGTGATCATTTGAAACAACCCAAACTACTAACAAATTTTGTTGCAGGGCCTTGTATAGGGTTTTTGAAATTTTGTTGTGTGCCTTATTTTCATAGATTAGCAAACACTTCCATTGGTGCACTAAAATTGAATCATTGTCTTTTGTGTCTTGAGCGATAGGCTCTTTTTGTTTAATCTTTAGAGGGCCTGTCTTCCCGTGTGGTCATTAGGACTACTAGTGAGAAGAGAACGACCCAAGTGGTAGCGAGGAAAACCCACCTCTTCTGAACCACTATAATCAAATGTATTCATGGTGAAAACTATGAATAACGTGTGCTGATTAGTTCATACTGACACTGTGTCTCCCCATAAACCCGTTTGATCAAATTTATTTGATCATTTGTAGGGCGTAACCCCTACCGGCTGGGAGCCTTCTGTATTTACAGAGCTGAAAGTGCCGCATGTATGGCCACACGAGCGGATGCCCTTACTAGCACCTTTTTGTTTTAGAAGCCCAAATCCTTCTAGTTGTTGAGGCAGGAGGTCGGACCTTTGGTAGCGGCCCACACACATACGGTTCTTAGTAGAGATACAAAGTTCGCCATGGGGAGTTTTCATGGGGACTGATGCTTGGCTGACCCGAGAAGTGAGTGCCGAGGGTGGAGCCAATGAGGTCAAGCATCTAAGTATCCGCTCTGAATAGCGTAGCCTCGGGGGTAAAACCCTATGTGGGATCAACAACTATTGTCTTGGCTAGCCATAAGAATTGTGCTTGTCTTATGTTAAACATTCAAACATTCAAGACCAAACAACAAAACATTGTGTCTTTTGTGTCTTCAAGTGTATGCAAAACATTTTACATCAAACAACACACTTTTGGAGTCTAAACATTTGCAAACATTGAGTCCTCATCAACATTGTGTCCTCTTGTCACGAAAAACAGTCAAATAGTCAGATTTGGTCACAACAAAACAACTCCACAGACTGGAAAAATTGCACAAAATTTACAGAAACGCGTCTGTGTCTGTTTTAACCGCGTCTGAGTCATCTAAGCGCGTCTGTGAAGGGCATAATAGCGTTTGTGTGTCTAGCAGCGTCTGTGTCGAACAGAGACACGTCTGTGTCTGGGAATCGCGTCTGTGAAGTATACAGAAGCGTCTGTGTCCAGAATTGAAAATCTTTACAGTCCAGCAAACAAAGGAAATCAGTTTCGGAATACTTGAGCTTCCTAGGTCGTTTCTTCAGGTTTCATCTAGCATTCAACCTGTCCTTGGGTCTCATACAGTCCATCATTGCTTCACATCTCATTTTACATTCATACTTGTCTAAACTTGGGTCAAAAGGTCACTTGCTTGTCCTCATCATACTTTTTACATACTACATACAACTACACTTTGCTAAGTGGTCCCTCATCAAGGTTTCTTACCTTTGGGTCTCATTTGGTCTTACTTAGAGTCAAGGTCAGCTTACCTCATCAAGAGAAACAATCATCTCTTTGGAAGTCACACCTACTCTACTACATACATACTTGGTCTTACACTTTGGACATTGCAAGTACACCTCAAGATTCATTTACACTCCATACAACTCTTGGTCTTCCATACTCTTGCCATTTTTTTCATCTAGTCTCTCACATCTTGGTCAAACACCTAGTTCATGGTTGAAACCCGCCTTCAAAAATCTAGGAGAAAAGCTAAAGAAGCTCAAGAATCCGCAAACATGAGTTCTTATGAGTATGACAATGATTTATTTTTCAATCCTGAGCACACTACATTGCCTGACATGGATGTTTATAGACACAATCCCAATGTGGAAAACGCAGACACTACAAACAACAATGCTACACACAATGACAATGTGGACAACTTTTCAATACAATCAGTAGATATAGAAGAATCCATAATGAATCCTCATTTCAATAGATTGGTTGAGAGATAATGAAGAGGGATAGACAGTACTTTTTACACATGATGGCACAAAGTGGAGCTAAAATACCCCATGACTTTGACATGTCTCAACTTATGGAAAACCGACCCTTGCAACAAACTCACCCCAACATGGATCAAAGGAGACCCAATAGTGGAGGAAATAAAGGACCGCATATGGTACCTGAATCACCATCAGCTTTGCTTCAAAAACCAGAAATCCCACATACACAGGATCAAACATATGATACTTACCTTCGAAGACCATTATGGAAGCCTTATGCAGATAGATATGCTCAATCACATGCTCAAGCTATGGATCAATCAAAACAAGTGGACATTAAAAGGCATGCTCCAAATTTGGACATAAGGAAACCTCATGTCAAATTTGGGGGCAACACAATAGAAAATGAAATGCCTATAGAATATGGTATACATGCACAAAATAGATATGGGGTTCCTCAACATGAAGCTATGCCAAGTGCTCCCTATATGCCACATCAATATAGACCTCCTCCATATGAACATGTCTATGATCAGTATCATCCATACATGCAACAAGCTCCTCCTCAAATTGGTGTCTCAAACACGGGGTATGCTACAAGAAATCGCTCTCCACCTAAGAACAATTTGGAGCAACAAATTAGAGATTTACAAAAGAAAATGGAGGACATGAGTACACCAAAACCAACATACACTATGAGAGACATATGTCCTTATCCCTTTGATAAGAGCATTCCAATGCCTCCATTTCCTGCACACTTTGTGACGCCAAAATTTGACAAGTATAGAGGAAAAGGAGACCCCAAGGCACACATACGACAATTTTTCATAGCCTGCATTGAGGTAGCGGCAGAAGAAACATATTTGATGAGGTTGTTCCCGCAAAGCTTAGGCGATCAAGCTATGGAATGGTTTTCTCAATTACCTCCTAGTATTAAGTCATGGGGTGACTTAACAGAGGCATTTATTCAGCATTTCTCCTACAATATAGAAACAGATATCTCAGTCACTACTTTATGCAATACTAAGCAAAAGGAGGGAGAATCTTTTGCGTCATTTTTACAAAGATGGAGAAATCTAGCTAGCAGATGGTCTTGTGAAATCCCACAGAAACAAATGGTAGAAATGTTCACTCAAAACATTAACAAGGACATTGGCTATGATCTAAGGAAAGCTTGTTTGTCCACCTTCAAGGATGTTATTGAAAAAGGCTTAGCTACAAAAAAGGTCTTAATTGAACAAGGAGTCATTAAGATATTCAAGGAAAACAAAGATGATTTCAAAGGAAAAGACAAGCCAAAATTTTGGAATAAGAACAAGAACACAGTCAATGATGGTGTTGTTGATGCCAATACAGTGAGACCCAAATTCATCTTTTCGGGATCAAGTTCTACAAACAATCAAGTGAATACTCAAACAACTTCTAGACCACGAAGGAAGTATACCCCATTGGGAGAACCACTTGAGTTAGTCTTTAAAAATCTTGTGGCAAGCAAAGTGATCACAGTTCCAGATTTTCCTCCATATGAACCAAAAGTCAAACCAAATTGGTGGAATGATGATGAATATTGTGAATTTCATAAGAGCAAGGGTCATAAGACAGGTAATTGTCATCGACTGAAGAATATTGACATTGAGATTGAGGGACACTCATCCAATCAAGAACATGAGATGTTTAAGGAACCATTCCCAAAGCATGACAAGGGAAAAGCCAAAGTCACAGATGATCAGGCCAACTATACTAGAGCACCTTACAACTATGACTCAACTATCAATCACATCTCAATGGACAATCATATCTCTACTATTACCATCAAGAACAAAAATCTTGAGAATCCTCCTCAGAGACCCAAGATTGTCCTAAGAGGTGTTGGATCTTCTTCCGAACATACCTCTGAATGTCATGTTACAACCCGTCGAGGTAAGATTACGTTGCCAGGTGCCTCTACTAAAAATGCCAATCCTTCATCAACCAAACCTGAGTATGACCTTGTAGAACAGTTAGGGAAGACACCCGCGCTCATCTCCATCCTTGAGCTCTTACGTATATCCCTTGCTCATAAAGCTATTCTAGACAAAATCTTGAGAGACACTGCCGTTCCTATTGATCTGAACATGGACCAGTTTCAAGCTATGGTGGGATACCTTTCCATTCCACACTCCCTCACATTCACAGAAGCCGATGACGCCTCTATAAGTTAGCCACATAATGCACCTTTACATGTTGAAGCCTTCATACACAAACATCGAATAAAGCGAGTCCTGATAGATGGAGGAGCTGGTCTAAACATTTGTACATTGAGCACCATTAAACAATTGGGATATTCTGATAAAGCTGTGAATTCTACAAATCAAATCACCATCAAGGCATATGATGATGAAGAGCGCTCATCCAAGGGCACAGTCACCTTACCTCTAAGAATTGGGCCAGTCACAAAGGATGTGGTTTGTCAGGTCCTAGATCTAGATCTTACATACAACATATTGCTAGGGCGTCCTTGGATTCATGAAATGAGGGCAGTCCCATCAACATATCATCAATGCATCAAGTTTCCTCATAATGGAGTCGAGGTAACAGTTAACGGTGATCCTAATCCGTTCGTATATTGCAATAACCTGAGATCACATACTGAGACCATCATTCCCAGTAATCATGAGGCTGCTCCTTCTTCGGCATACATTGACCCTGAGTCACTGAAACCTTCAACATCAAAACAAGGTGAACTTAAAGGCAAATTTCAGGACAAAGGCATGGGAGAATACACTTTAAATCAGACAATGTATTTACGACAAGTCATGAGCTCTCCAAAAGAATATGGAAGACCACATCCCAACAAGCAAATATCCATTATGATACTCAAATGGGATCCTACTACCTTTCAAAGATGGGGTGAACTAGAAGAGGAAAATTTATACAAAATGCTTTATAAAGACATTGAAGAGGACACACAAGATCAAATCAATATACCCTGTGAGAAATATGGCAAAGGCTTCAAGATTCTACAAAAATTTGGGTATGATGGAAAAACCCCTCTTGGGTTACGCAAAGAAGGCGTCATGGAGCCCTTACAACCTGAATTGACTGTAAAAAGGGAACGCTCAAAGGGACTTGGTTTTCTGACTTCCAAGATCCACACTAAAAGGACAGAAGAGGCATCACAAATCAAAATTGCCAAAGTTCAACAAGAAGATTACTATTCCACAGATTCCAACGAATGGGAATGGGGTTCAGACAAATCCTCCAGTGACTATGAGCTCACCGAGACATTCAGAGAGCCAGATGAACCCACAGAAGAAGAGGAATTTTATAAAAAGTTCAAAGTTGGTCAAGAAACAACCCATAAGGAGTGCACACAGTCTTCGTCTCAAGGTTCTAGGTCGAAATCACATAGGATGAGGACACCTGTCCCGGAAGGCGCTACTAGTGATGACAATTTAGATTCGCTTGCGATCGAAACTGATGAGGAGAGTGCCATCGATGACCTCGATGATTGCCTCGATATACCCGAATATAACCACATCTTCACTCTTAGCCCTGCAAACTCCGAAAACATTAAAGGCCTTCCCCTTGTTCACCACCAACTCATTGACTGGGGTTATGAAGGACCAGCACAATTTGACACATTTCAAAATGATGAAGCTATTATTGACTATCTTGGCATACGAGATGATCTTCCCCCTGGGGACCACAAAGCAGGATACATCATAGAACTCAACAACATGGCATATTTTGGTGAGGGTGTCGGACCTTCCAGTCGCAAAAATGTGAAAATAAGAACAAATCAAGGGTCTTATGGCGAAAACCACGCTGTGGCTCTATCTGACTCTAAAAAAGTAAAAAGAAAGGACGTATCTGAGGGCGAAAACCTCTTTGAGGCACCCGAAGATGGAAGGCTCGACATTCTCCCAGCATCATATGAGGAAAAGTCATCCATGTTGGTAGAGGAGACTATCAAGACAAACATTGGTACAGAAGAGGTTCCACACAACATATTCCTGGCTCAATCATTAACAGAGTTCGAAAGGTCAAATTTCATAAGCTTCTTCAAAGAACGACAAATCAACTTTGCATGGTCATACGCTGATATGCCTGGACTAGATCCGGATTTGGTAATGCATCATTTGACAGTCAAACCAGGGGCAAAGCCAGTGAAACAGAAATTAAGGAAAATGCATCCACAAGTGGCATTACTAGTCAAAGCAGAGCTAGAGAAATTATTGGATATCGGATTCATACGCCCAATTGATTATCCCGAATGGATCTCCAATTTAGTACCTGTCAGTAAACCAGATCGCAGCATCAGAATATGTACAGATTTCAGAGATATCAACAAAGCTTGTCCAAAAGATGACTTCCCATTACCAAATATCGACTTGATCGTTGATCTCACAGTAGGTCATGAAATGTTATCTTTAATGGATGGATTTTCTGGTTATAATCAAATCAGGATTGCACCCGAGGATCAACACAAAACATCATTCACTTGTCCGTGGGGAACTTTCTGTTGGAATGTCATGCCCTTTGGGCTGAAAAATGCAGGCGCTACATATCAAAGAGCAATGACCACTATCTTTCATGATCTCATGCACATAACCGTGGAAGATTATGTTGATGATCTCTTGGGTAAATCAATAGACAGAGATACACATTTGGACATACTTTCAGTCGTCTTTGATCGGTTGGAAAAATACAAAGTAAGATTAAACCCCAAGAAATGTGTCTTTGGAGTAACCTCCGGGAAGCTCCTAGGATTCATTGTGTCCAAAAGAGAAATCGAAGCCGATCCAGCAAAAGTCAAGGCTATCTTGGACATGCCGCCACCCAGAAATATCAGTCAACTTCGATCCTTACAAGGGAGACTCCAGTCTATACGAAGATTCATAGCACAACTTGCAGATAAGTGTAATCCTTTTCAGCACCTGCTACATAAAAATATCAAGTTCAAATGGGACGATAACTGTCAACAAGCCTTTTAGATGCTCAAAGATTATCTTTTGAATCCGCCAGTTTTGATGCCACCAATTTCAGATCAGCCTTTGTTACTATACATATCAGCTACTCCAACAGCACTGGGGGCACTCCTAGCACAACAAATTGCTGACAGCAAAGAAAAAGCAGTATACTATATCAGTCGCACATTGGTGGGATATGAGCTAAACTACACACCAATCGAGCGTGCATGCCTCGCTGTGGTCTTTGCTTCACAGAAATTACGACATTATATGCTCACTCACAAGACTAAGTTGATTGCAAGAATTGATCCATTAAAATATCTTCTCAACAAAGCTACACTTACTGGGCGACTGGCCAAGTGGGTAATGATCCTGAGTGAATTCGACATCGAGTATGTAGACAGAAAAGCAATAAAAGGACAAGCAATCGTAGATCAATTAGCAGATGCTCCCATGATAGATGATGTTCCTCTAAATTCAGAATTTCCATATGAATCCATTTTAACAATATCACAGGCAAAGCCATGGCAAGTATACTTTGACGGTTCATACACACAGCATGGGGCAGGAGCTGGTATTCTCTTTATAACTCCTCAAGGCGATTCTATACCAAAATCATACCACTTATCATTTCCTTGCACTAACAATATAGCGGAATATGAGGCATTAACAACTGGATTACGAATTGCAGTTTAGTGGAAGATCCAAGAACTTCGTGTTTTTGAGGATTCTCAACTTGTCATCCGTCAAGCAACTGATGATTACCAAACAAAAGATGAAAAATTAATGCCTTACAAGCAACTGGTAGATGATTTGAAACAACACTTCACAAAGATAGATTTTGAGCAGATACCAAGAGAGCAGAATCGTGCTGCAGATGCCATGGCTACAATTGCTTCACTAATTGATCTACCTCAAAATGAAACCTGCTATGAGTTCCTGGTAGACAACCTGTTGGTTCCTTCATATGAGATCACTCCTACTGAAATGATATGCGTTGTTGGTCCCGAATCCCAGTTATATGGTTCCATATTCACATATCTTCGTGACAATATCCTACCTCCTGATCTATCAAATAACCAACACCGCACTTTCATTTGACAATCCTCTCGATATGTCATTCTAGCTGATATCCTATACCGACAAGGTCTAGATGGCACTCTTCTTAGATGTTTAGAAAGCGATGAAGCTCAGATTGCGTTACGTGAAGTGCATGAAGGGGTATGTGGTCCGCATACTAGTGGTCCTACCTTGGCCAAGAAACTCATCAGGACTGGATACTACTGGCCCAATATGGAAAAAGACTCATATCAGTTTGTCAAGAAATGTAAGCAATGTCAAATTCATGGAGATCTCATACATGCACCAGCACAAGAACTAGAACCACTTGCGTCTCCTTGGCCCTTTTGTCAGTGGGGACTTGATCTCATAGGCAAGATTCACCCTCCTTCTTCCAATGGTCATAAATTCATTATCACAGCCACAAAGTATTTCACAAAGTGGATTGAAGCCGTGCCTCTCACACAAGTCACTGGAAAACAAATTGCTATTTTCATTCTTAACTACATCATTTGCTGATATGGTATTCCTAATACCATTATTACTGATAACGGGCGTCCCTTCAAAAATCAGGATGTTCGTGAACTCTATGACCGCTTCCATATTTCCCATCGTTTCTCCACACCATATTATCCCCAGGGTAATGACCAAGCTGAGGCGTCTAATAAAACAATTCTTAAAATCCTCAAAAAGACAATCGACGATGCTGGCCGTAACTGGCATATCCAACTCAATCCTGCACTTTGGGCCTACCGCACAAGTGTCCGCACACCTACAGGAGCTACACCCTACTCACTTGTCTACGGCGTTGAAGTCATCTTGCCTATTGAGGTCGAGTTACCTTCTTTACGGGTCTCTTTGTAAAACATCATCAACGATGAAGATTACAGGGTCTCTCGCTTACAAGAACTAGAACTGCTGGATGAACGAAGACAAACTGCTTATAATCATCTCAAAGATTACCAACAACGAATGAGTCGCAGCTACAATCACAAAGTCAAGCCTCGCACATTTGAGGTAGGTGACTTGGTTCTCAGAGAAAATCCTAAAAATCAACAAGACAGAGAGAAGAAGGGCAAGTTCGAACCAAACTGGCTTGGTCCTTACATTATCACAACAGCCTATGGATCTGGGGGATATCAGCTCTCAACTACAGAAGGTGAACCTTTGGAGGATCCTATCAACAACATGCATCTTCGCAGGTTTTACACATAGCTCTTTGGAATATCCTAATTCAAAAATACAAAAAAAAAAAAAAATACAAAAAAATACAAAAAAATTATAAAACAAAAAAAATCGTTACTTGGTGAAAACCTGGCAAACAGGCGCCTTGTGACACAAAAAAAAATCAAAAAATCAAAAAAAGTAAAGAGAAATAATTTCGTCCAACGGTGAAAACCACTTCGATGGCGCCCTGGGCAAGTACCATGGTGAAAACTGGGTCACCAGCGCCATGCGTAGAGACTTTGCTCCTCCCTCCTTCAGGATTCTCTTTCATCCTTTCACATTGCACACACTTACGACCTATTCGCTCACAATAAACTTACCCATTCCCATCATGGCTTGTTATTGATCTACCCAAGATTGGTTAGCCATTCATAATAAACCCCCCTTTTTCACTCCTTTTCTGTCCATAATAAATCAGATCCTATCTGTGGCTAAGGCAAATCCTATGTCTAGTGATGGGTGTGGAACTGAGAACATCACATGTTTCGAAGAGTACAGTTTCTTCCAGCTTTCTTCAGTCTATTCGCGCACAATCTGCAATAAAGCAACATTTGCATCACAGATCAGCAATAAAATTTCATCTTCTTCGCAATAAAGTATCAGCTTCATGGATTCAGTCAGTTTCAGATGAGACACAGCAGCAACAATGGGCTTCAACAAATCAAATCTTTCAATAGACTCAGACAACATATGGTTCAATGCTATCTATCCTTTTTGTGAAAGTAAACATTGTGACCACAATCAAAATTCGACTTATACAAGTGACAAGAGACACTAAACTTGAGGACTACAGTGGATGTTGGTGTCGAGTCTTGGTTTTCTTTTGATTTCATCTTTTTGGTGACATGTCTTTTAGCTTTTCCAGGATGTCTTTGACTAGAGATTCTATCTCCAGGATGCCTTTGACTAGAAAGGCGAGGATGGGGTATCGTCACCTATTTGCATTTGCTGTCTGTGGATTGTCTTTTAGTAATGCTATGACTTGTCCAAGGATATGAGGACACTGTGAGTCTAGTATGAACTGGGGCATTCCTTGTTTGTGACTGTCTTATCTCCATGCAAACAGGTACAATGACTTTCTGGGTCAAACATATGCCTCGATTGTCATAACCTACTTGCCATAATAAAGCTCAATGATGATAACGCACAAGAAGCTCTTTCACTTTCATATCTTCTGTCTTCCATCCCCCTTTCTTGATTGACTTCCATCGTCCTTCTTGAGTCCGCGTAGCATGCTATCACATGACTGAGTATAGTGACACACCAAAAACATTTGCATTTCATGTAGTTGCACCTACATTACCACATATAAGCATTTCATACATACATATAGATATCACAACTGCATCACATCCTGCACACAACACCTATTAGCACAATTTACATTTGCATTATCATATTCATCTGCATCACATACAGTCACATTTACATCATGCATCACATATACAACATAAAAGAACAAAAAAATATATTGCATTGCATCATATACATATTTGCATCGATATCATAAGCATCACATAAAACATGCATCATAAGAACATCTCATCACATAGGTACACATGCATATAGCTGCCGCAAAAATGAATCATCTCATATATAATCATAAGGTGTCATGATACAATGATGTCAAAAAAAATAAAATCACATGGCTACAATCACCTGCAGGTGTCTACAATACAAAAAAATGGTACAAATACTGATAAAAGGGAGCCCTCTATGGCTATGATGAACTCCCTCCCTCAGAGCCGCCTGGCCTCGACGGAGTCTGAGCTCTAGAAGGACCCGCTCCAGGATCACCCTGCCTATCTGGTGGTGGTGGAGGACCCATGACCCCACCACTCGATGCCTGTCTCCTCCGGCTCCCTCCCGTAGCTGTCGCTGTCCGCGATGGTTTATTGAAGCTCCTCGCCCACTGATCTGCTGGCACGGCACCATAATACAGGTCCCTCCAGTAGGCAATATCCTCTCCGGCTCGCAAGACATATGCGTAGCCTGCTCCTGCATCCTCCACCACCTGCCTCCCTGCCCTCAGCGCTGTCTCAACCTTAGTATAACGCTGAATTGCTTGATCCCTCTCCCGCTCAATATCCCTGAGCCTGGTCCTGAGTCGGTCCCTCTCCCTCTCCAGATCCTGGATCTCATCTGCCTGGCCCTGGCAGATCTCCCTGAGCTCAATCAGCTCATCCTCCTCTGGATCCCCACCCTCTGCCTCTGCCTGTGGCTCTCCCTCTGCGGGTGCCTGCCCCTGTACCTCTCCCTGTACCTGTACCGGTGCCTGAATGGGTACCTGTCTCTGTGCATGCCTAGGTACCTGTACCTGTCTCTGTCCCTGCACCTGTGCCTGTACTGACACATGTCCCTGTACCTGTCCTTATCTCTGTCCCTGTGCTCTAGGACCCTGTGCTGCTGGTACCTGCAGGGGCAATCCATCGCGACCCCTCACCACCTGGGCCTGTCCCTCCTGTCCACCCTCCCTCTGAGGTGCCACCCTCCTCTCCCCGACTACTCCCCTCCACCTCTGTCGGCCTCGGCCTCCATCACCCCCACCATCATCATCATCATCTCCTCCTCCATCTCCCTCCAGCAACTCTCCTGAATCTGTCAATCGCGGGAATGGATGCTCGGCCCAATATGCTGAATACTCTGCATCCATCCCGGCGTCCTCAATCTCTGGCCACATATCCCAGGGTAGGGGCACCATCTCTGCCAGCTGTGTAAGCACCTGATCATATGACAGTAGCGGTCCAAACTGCGCCTGATCCCTCATTGTATGGGCATACATACCCGAGCCTCGTGGCATCCTCTGGATCCTGCCATACTGTCTGCATACCCTGTCCACCAGCTGTCTCTCCAGTATATAGGGCGTCTGCCCAATCAGATACCTGCTCCGGAAGGTGTAAGGCAGCTCCACTGCGTCATCCTCCCACTCCTCACATCCCAGGTACGGCCTCCAGATGACTACATCAATGTCATCTATCACTCACCGCCAATGCTCTAGCCTGCCAATCCGAGGCTGTGAAGTGATCATATCATACAGATGAACAAAGCTCCGTCCATGACCTCTCCCTCTGAAATGTATCGACCGTGTGATAGGCAGATGCTCATATGCCCAAACCTGCAGTAGTGTCACTCCACAGCGCAATCCCACTGATCCATGATAGACAAACTGGTGCAGCTCATAATATAGGTGGGCCAACACACATGGACCCCACGCATATCTGGTGTGATGCGTCACCAATGTCTCCAGTGCTCCTCCCCAGCCCACTGCCAACCCCAGCGTCGCTCTGTCCGGACGTAGGAACCCACTGATAGCTCCTCCGATCACAGCTGGCAAAGCTAACCCTGTCGCAGTCATGGTATCCCATGCCACATGTCCTGCTCTCATCTCTAGCCCGGGATCCTGAAACACCCGTCTCAAAGCCTCTTTATCTCCGTCATGATCGTATGGAATCAGATCTCCATCAATCGGTATCCTCAATATCCTGTAGACATCCTCAAGGGTGACTGTCATCTCACCCATCGGGAAATGAAATGTGCATGTCTCTGAATGCCATCTCTCGGCCAGCGCAGTCAGCAAACCCATGTTTGCCCGAAACTCAGGCACATATAGCACGTGTCTCAATCCCACTCCTCAATGGCAGCTCTATCCTGAAAAGACAACTCCGGTCGCAACCTCTGTGTCGACGGAAATCTCTCCCGTGACTATAGCATAGGCAAATACTCCTGCAGTCAAACAAATCAATCATGTCAAGTCATTGTGGCATTCACTGTTCATCACAAAATGCTACTTTTTTATCTAAATGCATATGGTTATCTATTCTAGTGACACTCACTGTTCATCACAAAGTGTTGCTATTTATCCTAGTAGTGCTCCCTGTTCATCACTAAGTACTACGTGTGTGACATTTCCTGTTCATCACAAAATGTTACTCACATCTTGCACTCCCTGTTCATCACAAAGTGCTGCTCATACTTTGGGTACTCCCTGTTCATCACAAAGTACTCTATCTTGGTGCTCCCTGTTCATCACAAAGTGCCTTGACCTATCCTAGTCTTCCCTAGAGGACCTGCTTGAGTGTATCCTCTCAGCAGCTTATCCAATCGACAGCGTATGTTCATCACAGAACTGCCGATTTGACCTAGAAGACAAAACCTTGCATTTTTTGAACATAAACACGTTTCTAACTCACAAACGTGCCTATTGACTGCACAAACGCGCCTAAACAACATAGACGCGCCTGTTTGACATAAACGTGCCTACATTATCCACAAACGCGACTTTGCAACATAAACGCGCCTGAAAGGCACAGACGCGGCCGCATTCGACACAAACGCGGTTCCAGACACAGACGCGCCTGTTCGACAAAGACGTGCCTGGCACTGACACAGACGCGATTTCCCGGTTTTTGCATTTTTTGCATCCTACTACTAAGCGCATTTATTGCCCTATCTACCATGCATTAATGACAAAATTGAATGCGTCAAAGTACGAGGAGGTTTGGTGGTACTTACCGGCTCTCCTACCTCTGCTGGTCTCTGAAATCGGCGAACACGGTCGAATCTATGCATGAAAGCCATCGCTGCTGACTGCTGCTGCTTTTTTCTCGCTCTGCACTGTGATCTCGTGAAGGTGTAGATGACAATGAGGATGTCTTTTGCCCGTGGTCTATCTTATAGCCTACCCTAGCCTTGGCCTTCATTTCCCGAGTCAGTCTTCTTTGTCCCGTGACTTTGTCACTTCATCCGGTCAATCCATTCTA
Source organism: Cryptomeria japonica (assembly GCF_030272615.1). Classification (NCBI taxonomy): domain Eukaryota; kingdom Viridiplantae; phylum Streptophyta; class Pinopsida; order Cupressales; family Cupressaceae; genus Cryptomeria; species Cryptomeria japonica. The sequence goes on from NC_081413.1 coordinate 517,906,518, forward strand.
GCCTTTCTTTCTTATCGAGAGATTGTCTGCAATCTTTTCAGACTTTTTCATCCAATCTCTTGAGGGGGCATATTATTCCTATTTTGGGGCAACTCTGTATCAGTTCATCTTATCTTCTTTGAAACAACGCGACAGGCCGCATTGTCTCAAAGAGGGGCAAAATGTAGACACCTAAAATTGTCCAGTCTAAATAAATAAATATTTTATTTATTTAATTATCTAAGCCTAATTCTTCTATTAATTAAATAAATCTTTATTTATTTAATTAATTCATTTATCCTCTTCTAGCCTTATTTCTCATTTAAATAAATACATTTATTTATTTAAATTATCCTTTTCCTAAATTAAATAAATATTTTATTTATTTAATTATCCTACTTCTTCTATTAATTAAATAAATCTTTATTTATTTAATTAATTCATTATCTTTTTCTACACATGACACATGTCATTCATCTCTTAATTCCTACGCTACCTACCTCTTTCATTATTTTGGTATTTCTTTTACCTACCCTCTAATCCTAGCTGACCTCTCTTTTTACACCTCTCAATCTTATCCCTCCATTTCATATTGTGTCTTCTATTTAAGGAGATGCTTTCTTCATTATCAAACCCTAATGACTAATCTTGAAGACTTGGCTACACTACGATCCTACTTGCAACCACATTCCGTTCTTTGTTGAGCTCTTGTGCATATAAAAATCTGAGAGCAAATATATCAAGCAAGATCAATGGAGATAGGAAGGATGGAGATCAAAACCCTATTGGACATGTGATGGTATAATCTTTGTGATTTCATGTGATTTGCATTGTCTTAGGTAATCTTCATATGTTATGGTGGATCTTTGTTGATTGTTAGGCTAAGGTTTTGTGGTTGGATTCATTTAGCCTTTCAATATTGTTATTATTGTTATCCATTTTCACCATATACAAGAAGCTTGTGCTAGATCTTGATGATAACGTTCTTTATGTCTAGAAAAAGAATATAGAATGAAGGAATTCGATGGTGCAATTGGCATATGGTGAATTGGCAAAATTAATGAACCATCTTGCTGAATTGATCACATCAATGCAAAATGATCTTAAATGCATAGGGATTAAGTGTATAAAATAAGATGGAAAAACCAGCAAAAGCCTTGAAGTCGCAACTGAGTCATTCAAGGGTAAGATAAATTATATGAAGGAGGCTAAGGTGTTAGTTTCAAATGATCTATCAACTACAGCTAAAATTGAATCCCTATTATTCCTCTGCATCGAAATCTCAGACAACCACGCTGATTAGGTGGAGAAGGTCTGTAAAGAGAAAGAGGTGTGGAAGCAAAGAATTCTTCACATTGGCCTCCCACATTCCGCGCTTATCCAGAATTTCTCCGCGACTCACGTGGATTGGAAGAATGCTACTGCCGCCATGTGTTATGAAACCGATAAAGATGAAACTTAGCTCGGGTGGATGTCTTCTTAGTATGAGTTCTTGGCTATTTCATTGGGAAGGTTATGTTTTAGTTTTTCTATTTTAAAACTATTATGAAACTGTGGGGCGGAAAAGTTAAAATTTTGTGTTTCCCATGTTAATTGTTGGCTAGGTTGTGGCTATATATACATTTTTCATTAGACTTTGGAAAGGCCCGTGAAATTTTAGTTTTGAACCTAGTACATTGGATGCATGCTATTTGAAAAGACTTTATTTTCATATGTGGATGAAAGGATTTATTTGCTAGAATGTGATCTGTGTACTTAGTCTTTGAAAATCAACCTCTGTGTGGATTATTTTTATGTGTTCACTCTGTGATAGTCTTGAAATTCATTATTCATCTTTTAGTTCATTGGTTTGAAAATCAATTGTTAAATTTTATCTCAAGCAAAGACAAAGTCTGTGTGCTTTGTTGATTCATTGTTTTTTAAAAAAAAAAATTCAACAATGTTTGTGGCATAGTGATGTACAAATGTTGAAAATGCCTTTAAGCACTTTTAGGTTAAAAGTGTACATTGTTAATTAATTTTCCTACATTCATTGAAATTGAAGTGGGGAGTTGTACCTGATACATTTAAGAGGGAAACTTAATTAAAGTTGACCCAACTGATTGGTTGCAAATTAAGTCCTTTAAAAGGGGGCCAAAGTTAAAAACAATTACTAATTTCATCCAAAGGACAAATCTGTTAACCAACAGCGGTCTCTTCTTCTCTCTTATGGGGGGGAATTTTTCCTCACATGAGGTTTTGATCTTCTCATTCATCATTGAGAGCATTGTGTGCTTTCATCTCTCTTTTGGGGGGGAGTTTTTTCCCATTGGGTTTTTTCTCTCTTTCTTCATTTGTGAGAGATTGTATTTGTACATGGGTACCTAACATGGCCTAGTAGCTGGGACCCATCTTGCATTGTTAGTTTAAGTGCATTCCCCTAAGTTGCACTTAAGGGGGGTATTGGTGTAAATTATTTCTCATAATTTCACCTTACTTAAGTTGCCTTAATGTAATGCATTTCATATTAATTTGGATATGAGACAATTGGGGAAGTGTGCACATAGGGATGATGTATGTAGGAGAAATTCCACCTTTTGTGGTCTTATCTTGTGTTACATTCCACCTTCGGTGGGTGATCCACCTCATGTAGAATATTATATTATTTCTCCTACCTACCACTACCTATCCTTACCTACCCCCACATGTCATGATTGTGTGCTCACATATCCATATGGCCTTTCCTTTTTAAGCGAGCTCATCTACATTGTATAATTTAACTTTGGATGATCTAGTTGATCAGTATTTTGCATATTGGTAGGAGTACAATTTATTCTTGTAATATTTTAGTCTCTCTTGTTTGTGCTTTCCATTTCCCCTAGATCTTGGCAAATTATCACAAATACTTATACTATGCATTACCTTTTTGTGCAACTAGACCCCAAAGTTTGTATCCTTTCACATCATAATTGTATCCAATGAAGATATGTTAAATATAGCCTTTTTCTCTGAATACATTCACTTATCCTTTTGTGTATGTACATATACCTTGCAACAAAAAAATTGAAAATGTCTTGGTGAAGGCTTGTGACTTGACCACACCTCCATGGTCATTTTATCAACAAGAGTTGATGTAAGGGAATTGCTAATCAGGTAGCAAGCAATAGTAATATCTTCAACCCAAAACATTTTTTCTTGATGAGAATTGCTCAACATACTCCTAGCCCTTTCTATAAGTGTCTTGTTCATTCTTTTTACAACTCCATTCTATTGTGGAGATTTACAAAGCTGTCTTTTGACTTAGAATATTGTAATCTTTATAGAATCTATCAAAATTGTTAAAGAAAAATTTACCACCATTTTTAGTCCTTACACATTTTATTTTCTTTCCAATCTACAACTCAACCATTGTTTTAAATCATGTAAATTGATTAAAGTCTAGAAAATATAATAATGCCTTTCTACTATAATCACCAATAAATGAAACATAATATGTATGTTTTACAATCGAAGGAACATCTACAATATCAAACACATGAAAAGGAATAAGATCCATCACGCCACAAGATTTATGAGAATTCAAGTAAAATTGAACTCAATATTATTTTTATAAATGCAATGCTTGCAAAAATCAAAATCAAGATTACAATTAGTCAAGACTTAAAAAAGTTTTTTTTAAAATTTTTCAAGGTCCTTAGACCCTTTTCTCCATTGTGGTCAACTTTCTTGTGTTAGAGTGAATAATATCTTGTACCTAGTAAAATGTATGCAAGATTTAGTGTAATCATTCAATCAATTTGAAAACTAGAAACTAACATACCAATGCAACTTTTGGATATAAAGACTAACTAAGCTAAACTAGTTGAACAAGCTAATCTTCCAAAGTGTGTCTCATTGTTCTCTGGCTCATAGGATTCCTCAAGTCAATGGTTGCTCTCAGATCATCGAGCAACTTACCTTTGGAATGACAACTCCAAGAACGAGTGATAATGGATGAAAATGATCTATATGCAAGATGCACCTAAGATCTATATGAAAATGGTAAGCTTATTAAGATTAAGATTAGTTATGATGAAAATGATGCTATGATAAAGAAACTAACAAGATATGGTAACATGATATATGCTAAACATGATAAAATGCTATACTAATATGCTTCTAAATGATTAAGATGATGATTAACAAAGAGAGACAATGCTTGATAAACTAAACTATAATCTGGATGCATGAAACTTGGATATGAATAGCAAGAGAAATGAGGCCCATTTATAGAAGAAATGAGCAATTGGATGGTTAAGATTGAGTAATCTTAACAAGGGTTAGGATTTAAGGATACTCAATCCATGTTTATAATTTTCACCAATGAAATGGTGATAATTGTCAACATGAGATGTCTTGAGAGGAGAGAGGAGAGGCATTAAATGATTGAGAAGACATGGTAGTCGCGATAGGGGGTAAGGTTAAGGTTGAGTTATTGGATAATCCTTTTGTCCAAAGGATAAACTCTTGTGCGAGAGTTAATGGATAACCATGGTCAAAGAAATGAATGCTTGAAGAGACCCATGGGTTAAAGAAGGGTTAAGTTAGAGAGACAGTCTCTAACCCAGGGTTGAGCTTGAGTTAACCATTAATGGTTATGTAAGAGCCTTTAATGGTTTTGAAGACGTTGGAGGTTAACCATTTGAAGACATAAAGCCTTTAATGGTTATTGAAGACTTTGGAGGCTTTTGAGAAGTGACCTTTTTCTTAAGGATTGTGCAAATGCTTAGGAGGGGATTGTGCTTTAATTAGAAAGGATTAGAAGAATCTAGAAGGGGGATGAGACGTGCAAGTGGATTTATTAGGAGAATGCAAGTGGGAGGATTTTTAAATAAATATTGATTTATTTAAATGGGAGAGAGATTTTAATTAAATATAAATTTAATTAAATGGAAAGAGGGGATTTTAATTAAATAAATGCGATTTATTTAATAAAAGGTTAGAATGTGTTCAAATCAAATAAATTGAATAATCTATTTATTTTATAAAGAAATTGGGGTGAATTAATTAAACATGATTTAAATAATATAAGAATTATTTTAATGGATTCAATAATCAATAAATATTTATTTAATTAGATGGTCAGATTCATACGTCTACAAAAGTGAATAATATCTTGTACCTAGTAAAGGTTTGTTAGGAAAAATTTATCTCAAACTTGCAATTACATAAGGTTACTAGTTATAGTAAGTTTAAGTTTGAGCACGAATTGGTCCAAATTTTTGGCTAAAGCTATAGATTGGCTAAATAAGCATGTTGGTAAATTTTTCGTTGCAAGATCATTTTTGAAAGTTTCAAAGTCAATTTTGAAGGCCTTAGAGGCATTTTTAGACCTAAAGTGGTCATAAATAGTGAACATAGTTATAACTTGATAGAGCACTTCACGATCTTTTTGATGCTTCAAACGATTTGTTAATCATACTCCTAGATTAAAAGTTATGGGCTCTAGAAGATGGCTCTCCTAAAATAGAAAATATAAAAATGTGTTGGACACATAAATGAGCTGTAAAGAGGAGTTATATATGTGTTGGTGTGTGTTTTGACACATCATAGGACATCTTTGATTAGAGATAAGTTGGGAACCACTTTTATGGTGGTTTTAACTCATGGTATTATAATATTGTTTGACAATTTCATGTATTGCATCTCCTAAATATAAGGTGTGTGAAATAGAGTTTGTGTGTAAGAGTCTTATATCTATTGAGTTACCTTTGGATCTATGGTTGGTGATACTTATGTGAGAAGCTTTCTTTGCAAGTATATTACATAATTTTGTTGTTGAATTTTGAATAATATGTTGGAAGACTTTTGGAGTGTGGGGTTTTTCTCCCGAAAAGGTTTTTTGCATGTAAATCACTATTTTATGGTATGAATATTATTTTTGTTTAATTTTTTGTAACTATTGTAAAGATAAAAAAAAATTGCATAACCATCCTCTCAATATTAGTGTAAGAAGTTGTTTTGCTACCTTATCTTCCTTTTAAGTGGTATTAGAGTTTTATAACCTTTGGTTTCAGTTGTGGATTGTTGGATTTTTTAAACTAATCCATATTTGAGTGGGAGCTTGTGCAAAAGATAATTTGTGATCTTGTTGCAAATTTTTTTTAGATGTCAAGTTCATCAGGGAGAATAGAGGCAGATAAAATTTTTAATATAATTTTGAGACATGGAAGTTGAAGATAGAGGATATGTTAATGTAATGAGATCTATGGGATGCTATTGATGAGAATGTCTTCAAACCTACAAATCCTCCTTTGGCTTCTTAATGTGATGTTATGGACTGTAAATCCAAGGGTCTAATCAAATTATGCTTGGAAGACTCTATGTTAATTAATTTCCATGAAGAGTCCTCTACAAAGAAGTTATGGAGGAAACTTGGTGAGATGTATCAAGCCAAACCTTTAGTGAGCAATATTGTCTTGAGGAAGAAATTGTATTCCTTGAGAATGGAGGAGGATGGATGAATTGCAAATTACCTAGAAGCATTCAATGTGTTGGTGGCTCAATTCACATCTATTGGTGTCAAGATGGATGAGGAGGAGAAATGTCAGATCTTGCTTTGTTCTTTGCCTAATTCGATGGATTCTCTTGTTATGGTTATCGGTAGTACCTCTGTTAATTTGAAGAGTGAAGATGTGGTGGATTGTTTTCTTTTTGAAGAGATGAGGAGGAAGGTATCCATCAATGCTAAAGAGGCCCTAAACGTTCATGGAAGACCCAAGGAAAAGGACAAGAATAATGAGAAGAATAATAAATCCAAGTCCAAGGGGAGATCCAAATCTCATGAAAAGTCCAAAGTTAATTGTTGGAACTCTAGTAAGCCTGGACACTTCCATAAGTAGTGCAAATAAGAAAAGAATAAGAAAAAGAAGAAATTTGATTTTGATTATGAGTTCAAGAAGGAAGATAGTGACGTGTTCATTGTAGCTTTGGTCACTCATGTAGATAATGATGCATGGTTAATTGAATCAGGCACATCCTTTTATATGACCTCTAATAGAGATTGGTTTTATGAGTATTAAAAATTTAATGGAGGTAAGGTTTATTTGGGTGATGATTCTCATTTAAATATTATTGGTTGCGATAAATTTAAAATTAGGTTTCCTGATGGTAGAATAAAAAGAATTAATAGAGTGTTCCATATCCCAAGACTAGCACAAAATTTGTTATCTGTGAGCAAACTAATAGATGTGGGTGTGCAGTTAGTCTTTTTTGATGCAATATGCAAAATGGTTTGAGGTTCTATGGTGATTGCTAAAGGTGTCAGATTTGACACATTGTATAAGCTTGATGCATACACTGTTGAGTGTAATATTATTTTTGTGAAAATTAAATCTATGAATACTTCGTTGGAAGAGGTGATGGTTTCACCTTCAAAAGATGGTAATTGCTTTTGGGTACCTAAGGATGTTTTTTCTTTTGAATCAAAGTTACTTGCAGATAAGACTGTTTTATGACACCAAAGACTTGGCCAGATTGGACAAAAAGGTTTGAGGACCTTGAAACATAAAAACCTTGTTGAAGGTTTGAATGATAGTCATCTTGATTTTGATTTATGGAAAATAAAACTGTATTTAGTTTACGTGAGTTCTCATAAATCTTATGGTGTGCTGGATCTTATTCATTCTAACATGTTTGATCATATAGATGTTCTTTCCATTGGAAAATCCACATATTACGTTTCACTTATTAATGATTATATCAAAAGGACATAAGTATATATTTTTTAAAGAGTAAATCTAAGTCAATTCAAAAAATTAAAAGCAATGGTTGAATTGTAGAATAGAATGAAAATAATATAATTTACAAATTCATTATTCACAAGTTATTTCTCTTTGTCTATTTTTTTTGTAAGGACTTATTCAATGCTTGCATGAAACTCTACCTAAGAGTTTAGGTGAATTAAAGTACTCCTAGATGCCTTTATGGATATCATCAATTCTAAACAATCCAAAAATTCACTTTACACATGATCTTTAAGATAGGTTAACCTTAGGTTTCAACACACGTACAATTCCAATTTCCACTTATGTAATTTTATTTCACTTACTATATTCTATTCTATAAAAGAAAACACATACACGAATATTCAAATTTGAAATTTAAAATTGTCATTTAAAAAAAAACTATGTAATGACTAGAACTACTATTAACAAGCCTTCAATTTCTTTAAAAAGAAAAAATCAATTCAAAATTTAAAGATACCTTTTGCAAGGGTTACACTTTTCCACTAATATAATTTTTTTAAAAATTTTGTAGGGTATTGAGTACCGATTTGTGTTTTTATCAAACATCATTTCTCAATCAAAAGAAATAACACAAACCCTCTTCTTTTGAAATGTAATTTTATAATTAAATTCTCTTCATTGCACCCAACACACATAGTAATCTTTTCTCATGTACCAAGTATATAAGAATTCTATTTTTTCCATGATAAAATGCATGCTAATTTGAAAAATATAAAAAATTGCCTCTATTTATAAGATTTAAATGCACCCAAAAGAAGATCCTCTTTCAACAACAAGCTGAAATTTAATCCTTCAATTCAATTTGAAAGCTTTTCGATTTAAATCATCTCAATTCTTTAAATCAAAAGTATGATTTTAAGAAAGCACACATTTCTTCTTTTACTCTCTAATATTCCAATATAAAATTGCTTAGAATGCATATCATTAAGCTCTAAAATAAATCTCTTATTTTCTTTTTTCATTCAAATGAATTTTTTTTTATTATATATCGAAAGAATGTGATTACATAGAGCACGATTAGATTCTTTCAACATAGAGATTTTTACAACTTAAAATACAATATTTCCTCAAAGCTAATATATATATATATATATAATATTTCTACTACCCAAAAAACTATAAATAAAATAAAATAAAATATTTCACTACTTTTCCTAAAGCATAACATAATTAAAAACTTATTTAATATTTTCACATATCAAACAAATATGTAAAAATTGAATTAATTAAAAAAAAACACACATTTTTAATTTAGCACCTCCGCATGATGAATTTAATCAAATAAAAATAGATGTGAATCTTTCCAAGGTTAATGAAGATGAATATATTGTTCATATAACTTTCAAAGGATTCTCTTACATCGATGTTACACATTTCTAATTGATTTCACACAAGCCACGTCGTGTACTCCAATGAGTAAGACATATTAAAATTATTAGACAAACAATGTGTTCACTTTTGAATTAATTAATTTTGGTTTTAACCATATACTTACACACTTAATTCATACATTAGACCATCTACATAATATAAATAGTAGAAAAATCAAATGAAATGTAAATCAAATAATACATGTCCATCTTGAAATCATGTCATATACATTTTATAATTAATCTTTTAATTTATCATGTAATGTAAGGACACATAATTAAATATAATTTAATCATAATCAAGATGGGTAAAAGTTATCATAGGCACATCATACTTTTAAAAGACCTTCATTTAATTATACTAATGGATATATGATGTTGTGAATATGACACTTTTTTTTTTTGGCAATTAAAGAGAGATTTTCATCTAATTGGGTATATTGAAGTCTAAGATATATCAATATAGACCATAATAAAAGTGTATTTTTTTGTTATGCCAAGGGTATCCTTGTGGCCTAGCCCAATGCCCAACCCACCTTGCTGTAGTACTACTTATTGACAAGTTAGGGTCAGGAAGGGGCGAGTCTAATCCCCGAGGGTACACACAATTGCCTGCAAACCATGTACATCGAGTAAGTTTGAGCCTCAGAGTCAAACTAAAGATTAGTGGGGAGCAAACCCACAATCCTAACAAACTTTGCTACTCATGTGGGCTAGTAAAATCATATTTATAAAAAAAAAACATTATTGTGAAGATCTCAATCTTGTACTTCAATGAGAAACTAGACATTGATCTCATTATTATCATATTGAAATAATTTATCTATAATTGAAAGCCATTATATGTTGTGGTAGAGAGTAAGGGAGACTTTGCAACATGCTACCAAATTGAAAGCCATTATATGTTGTGGTGATCAACAAAATTAGTAAAATGGACCACAATTGTGATTATATTATTCCCATATTAATCCAAGATGCATTTAATCTATAAGTTTATAATTTTTATAATCGAACACGAATTTATTAGATTTCTATAAATTAGTTCAATTTGTAATTGTCGCCTAAACAAATATAGCTATGCATAAAACCAAGCTATTAATTTTTAAAAAATATTTTAATAATTTTTATTGCAATATTACTATGACAAGCATATTTATTACAACAAAATGAAATGTTTGAATAAGATTAACATATGTTGAGTTACTCATCAAACTTGATTTGACGTTAGATCTAGTGAAATTATATTTCTTAATTAAAAAAGATAATCATTTTTTTACTAAAAAGAGAAGGGAAGGAAAGATGTACTTGTTAAACATTAATTTGATCAAACAATTAAAAAGATTGAGTGAGCTCATTTTTTTTTTTAGTTTCTCTTGGCAAAATTAACCTTGTAAGTGAACCATGACAAACTCATCGAGAGTATATATATTATTGAAATGAATTCCAGGTGATAAATCCTACTAAATTTTATAAGGGTGGATATAAATGTCAATCAATTATGACTACACTTCAAAAGAAGAGTTATAATTTCAAGACAAATATGCTCCAACAAGAAGTGTGGATTTGATAGTAATGGTGATTATGACCTAGGACTATAATATGTATTACAATTTTTAGGTAATTAAAGCACTAATTATACATAGTTTATTGCAATATAATGGTTAATGTGAGACTTAAATTAAATCATATTGGAACAATTTAATTAGTATTTAATTAAATTTTAATGAAATTATGATAATATAGTGTCCCTTATGGTCTACCCTTCACTACAAGTTGAGGTTTAAATAAAAAATATTTATCGACTGGTGAAGATTCACCACTATAATAATCTCTAATATATAAATATACATTTGACTTAATGTTATAATGCAATTCACAAAGTATGTTACCATTAACTACAATTTTTTGTATATTTAATTGGTCTAAGTTGAACTTAAGAATGGCTAAACAACAATTATGGTTTCAAACAATCTTCCCTCCCATGAAGGGTATCAATTAGAGAGATTAGATTTCTATAGTCTATTGTGATTCATTTCATTCACTTCTGGTTACAACTATGTTGAACTTTTTTGCATCAAAGTTCAACACAATTGAAGCCAAAAGCAAATGACATGAATAACAATTATGGTGTCAAATTTAATGCTACAACTAAATTCAAATATAACATAAAATTTTGGTAAAAAATAAAGTTGTTATTAAATTCAAATCTCAATATTCCAAGTAAAACCAAACATTATTGGAGAACATATGAAAGTGGAAAATAGGCCAACACAAAAAATTGAGGAATGCAACATCCATTTAACAAATGTAGGTATAATAATTATAACGAGTAAGGGCATGAAATAAACAATCTCTTGAAAATCCACTCACAAAATTCTTTGAGGGGAGAGCATCCATAGTTAGCACCCTAACATTGCGCCTCTCAAAATCATACATACGATTTCAAATTGCTCCCAATTCTTTTCAATGGCTTATTTGGTAGGGCACATTTATAACTAAGGTTTCAAGTCTACATCATCAAATATGATGCCACATCAACACACATTTTGTTGTGATATTCAAAAAGGCCATCGATATAGAAAGATCAATAGTTATGCATCAAGTTGCGTTTTTATTGAAATGTCCAAATGTCATCACATGATTTATTACTTTTTTTAAAATTATTTATTGAAACAATGCAAATACAAGAATGAAGCTACTACTTAGCTCAAGGATAAATAAAGCTAAACAATATATAATATAGCCAAACATAGGTTAGAGGAAGATACAATCCATTTCATAACTTGTCAAATTCCTTAGTTCTGATCCAAATCATACACATTTTGAAACTGGATAACTTGCTCTTTGATTTATTGAAACTTTGCTTTACTACTTTTTAGATCTAATGAATACATTTCATTCAATTATTATTATCGACTATCAATAAAAACAACTTTGAAATCACAACTAATAATACTATAGTATTAAAAAAATTGAACAAACTAATAATTACTTTCAGGTCATGATAAACAGCGTCTGGATTTTATTGTGTGCAAGTTTTTGATCATCAACGTTTGAGATCACACTCCCTAATCCATCATCATAATGAATGAGTGAGAGATCAAGATGATGTAAAATGACGATTTCGAACCAATAATGACTATCGTGACTATTTCAAGCCAATGAATACTATCACAACTATTGAAATATCTGCCATTATAGAGGCTCCACAACTATTCCAACTAGGGACTGACATATAGGTATATAAAATAGATGTAGTTAAACATAATTTACAGTGGAGCAGGGGCTGTATCCACAAATGACAGCTAATGCCATATGAAATTCCCTGTGCATATATGACAATTTGAATCCGTTTCCCAAAAATTTACCGGCACTCTTACTGGGTAAGAACGGAGGAAGATGAAAGCTAATTCAGGAAGGAGCAGGGGCTGGTGGGCTGCTGAGGTAACTAGAAATGGGTGGAGGAGGTGGTGAAGGGTCTAATGGGGGATTGATAGGGACGTCAGGAAGAGGAGGCCAAAACGGAATGGGGGGCAGATCCCCAAATGGAGGAAGCAGGGGCGGAAAGCTTATGGGTGGTAGAAATGGAATGGGAGGGAGATCCCCAAATGGAGGAATCAGGGGCGGAAAGCCTATGGGTGGTAGAAATGGAATGGGAGGGAGATCCCCAAATGGAGGAATCAGGGGCGGGAACGGAAAATCAAATTTAGAAGATGTAGGGTTGGTCTGAGAAGACAGGATTCTGCTGGGCTTCTTGCAAAATGGGGGACGGAAGCTGAGAGGAGCTGCTCTGTAAACGAAATGGCCATTCAGCCTGGATTTGATGGACAGTCTTGAACTGGAATTGAGAAAGGGCACGTTGCACGACTGGAGGGAGCTGCCCAGCAAATGCACAGTGCAATTGTCGATTTTGAAGTCTGAGGGAAGCCCGATTCGAAACATTCCGCGGCTATCAGTTTCCCCTGTTTTCCGTCCGAGACTGCATGCCACACCCACCTGTGCTCCTGCAATGGTTTGTATGTTAATGGCTTGAAGCAGAAATAGTGGGTGTGTGGAGAAATTGATTGTAGTTTATATGTTAATTGCTTGAAACAGAAATAATGGTTTATATGTAAATTGCTGGGAACAGAATGGTGGGTGTGGGGAGAAATTGATTGTAGTTTACATGTAAATTGCTTGAAACTGAATGGTGGGTGTGTGCAGAAATGGAAACAGAAATGGTGGGTGTGTGCAGAAATTGATTGTATTTTATATGTAAATTGCTTGAAACAGAATGGTGGGTGTGTGCAGAAATGGGAGAAATTGATTGTATTTTATATGTAAATTGCATGAAACAGAATGGTGGGTGTGTGCAGAAATGGAAACAGAAATGATGGGTGTGCAGAAATTGAAACAGAAGTGGTGGGTGTGTGGAGAAATTGATTGTAGTTTTTATTTAAATCGTTTGAAACAGAAATACTAATTTGTATGCAAATTGCTTGAAACAGAAATGGTGGTTTTTAGGTAAATTGCTTGAAACAGAAATAGTGATTGATTGTAATTTGTTTATATGTAATTTGCTTGAAACAGAAATACTGGTTTATATACAAACTGTTGGAAACAGAAATATTGGTTTATATTTAAATTGCTTAAAACAGAAATGGTAGTTTATGTATAGATTGTTTGAAACAAAACACTGTAAGGAGTTATGTTGTTCAATCATACAAGTTCATAAATCATCTTGAAGCAAACATCTTATATATGAACATAAAAGATCATTTTTTATCATGATTAATGTTATACAATCTTAAGAGAGATTGATTCATGACCAGTTGAGTTGAACAAATAACTTCAATAAATAATAAGTGCGTGAAGAAATTGACTGTAACTCAAACCTGGAATGAAGTAGCTCTGTGGGGCAGAACATGTTTTACAGAAAACTCTTCCAACCACTGTAATGGATGAGGACGGGCTCTTCTTCTGCTGCGGTGCACCATTGATCTGAGGCTTCAACAATGCAAGAGAAAATAATAATATCAAGGTACTTTCAAGCCAGAGCTTTTTTGGATTCATGGAGCTCAGTGGATTCTTTCTGTAGAGTATCGTTGTTAGAGATTATGAAAGGATTTGTCGTTACTAATATAGACAGGTGAGAGAAGGAATGCCATGCTGGTCACGGGTGCGGTTTCAAGAACAGCATTTTTTAGATTAGATTAGTTTTTTAGTGGGACATGGGCGTCCTTTCTGAGGAATCTGTGACAGGAAGGTTCACGGATGGAAAAGGAATGCTTCCATCTACTATATACTTTTATCCTGGTCAGTCATGTTCAATGAGTAAATTGAAATCCCTTGCCAATGGCTTTAATCACATCATCACATATAGTAAACATTATTTCTTTTAGATTAAGTCATTTGTATCATAAAATGATTCATATCTATTTTTATTTTTAAACGACTTTAATCACATTATTACATATATATAGATAGTAAACATTAATCACATCATCACATAACCTTCTAGATAGTATACATTATTACTTCTTTTCATATGATTTTAATCACAAAATTTTGCAAGAGTAAATATTTTAAAATTTGATGTTAGTTAAAATAATATTGATCAAAAGTTGTTAATAATCACGTGTGTGAATTAAAGGAGAGGTAAAGTTGATGTAATTGAAAAATTGAGGTCACAAGATCAAATTCTTTTGGACAATCGACATGAAACCACATTGGTTCTTTATGTGAGAGCATAATAAACACACTATTAGCCCATGCTTAGATATGGGCTGGCTTAAAGAGCACACACTAAGCTTTGACCGCTTAGGTGTCGCATGTGGGCCTTCTTAACATTCCGTTTGTCTTTCTGTTTACTGTAACACTCCCTCGACTGTCCTCCGACTCTCCACCATGACAGTTATTGCGATAGTTAGGTTTCAAATGCAATTTTGAAACTGCACTCCCGCCCAATCAAATAAAATGTGGGAATAAGTGCCCAACGCTTCCGCTCATGCATTTCTTATCTGCCTCCAACTATAAACACACGCTTCTACTGATCTTCATTGAAATATCATCACCGTTTGACACAGAAAAGCTTCACATCCAGAATCAGATAATTTGGAGATGTCGATGCCATCTCAACTATGAATACTGTCTCGATTTATTTCTTCGCCACATAGTACACTATATTTTTATTGCGGATGACATTAATAGTTGTAGAGTATGGGCAAGAGCACATATATTTTTGTGACGTTCTTATTCATTACATCTCCTTCTAAATTTGGTTCAGGTAATATTTATTATTCTTTTCTATAAACCAATAGGTGGGTTTTTATTTGTTTCAATGAAAATAGAAGTATTGTTTATTGTAGTAAGTTTAAAAGGAAATTCACTAATAATTAATTTTCTTTTATAACTTATTTGCTAGAGTGTCCATCGATGAGGGAATGCGTGAAAGAAGGAGCACTAGATTTAAAGGGCAATACTTGAATGAACATTCATGTACCACAACTTTCCATTGGAGTATAAGGGGATTGTTTTGTTTATGCCCACAAGAAGCCATCCCAATGAATGAATGCGGTTGTGAGATTCTTCTTTGATTGATCCATGATCATAACTCACCAAACTAATCCAATATTTTTATATTTTTTTTAATAAATAACTAGTTATATAGGTTTATGACACATTTATATTCTTGGTTATGTAAGATTTAAAAAAAATAAAATCATTTGAATATTATGAAAGCATTTCCATTATTTTATTTTTCCTGTTAGAAAGTGTTAGTCCTCATAATCAAATAGAAAACAAGTATAGTAGTGATAAATATTTAATATAAATGTTATTTTTTAATTTTTTATATTCAAATGAAATTGTAATATTTTTTTTATATAATTTTTTCTTTTACAAAAGTAAATAATAGTATTATTGGATGGTTGATAAGAATGAACAAATAGTTGTCCCTTCTTATTATTTGTGTTGAAGTTTCGATTATACACATTAAAAATATATTAAGAGTTTAAAAAACAAGATTATCACAATAATATTAAACAATTAGGGGAAAGGACCCAATAGTTGAGCGCGTTCCAATTCTTGTGATAGGAGTTGTTGATTTATAACCCCCATACTTGTTGATTTAATGTCCAACTTTTATACAACATTGCACCAATAGTTGTATGACAAGTACCAATAATTTAATGAAATATACCATTTGTTGTGAAAAGTAACCAATCATGTCATCCACATCAGCTGCACAAGTATTGGGGCCCTTTTGCACACCTATTGCTCTCACTTTTTTTTAGGGTTGTTTTGGACACCTTGACAAAAGGCATGCTGATGTGGCCCTGAAACCTTAGTTATAAGCAGGGGACTTGCCAAGTAAGTTACTGTAAAAAATTCGAAGTGATTTGAAATTTCCACGTAGGATTTTGAGAAGCGCGAAGTTAGGGTGCACAACTATTGGGTCCTCTACCCTATGTTTCATATGAAATAAGACAATATGTGGTGACTGTATATTCCTATTTAAAAATATTTAGATGAACTTGTAAAAGTTCTCATATTTTTCATATTATATATTAACATTTTTCTAAAATATATTAATAACATTTTCTTATGAAAACATTTGAATCACACAAATATTTCATTTTAATGAAACAATTGCAATATTTTAATGCATCATATAGTATTAAGTTATTTAAAAAAATGAAATAGTCTTGATGATAACATTTTCTATATTAAAAATACATTTTATAATTGCATGCCCTTGGTGTCCTTTTCATTGATCTTGATCTCTTATATAATATCCCTCTTGCATAAGCACGGATCTATGTTATGGATGGTGTTGACCTACCTTTCGTTGATGCATCAAGTTCCTTCATTCAGGCATAGAAGTAACCATTCCTAATGATCCTCAACCTTTCCAATATTGCAAAATGTTGAAGGAACAATAATACCATAAATGTGATTGTTGTTCCATCACTATATGTACCTTTGAAGTTGACAAGTCTACAAAATTTATAATTACAAAAATATTCAACCAACATAAATGTATGATCTTCCATCCACATCTAAAAAATGACTTTCTAGATATCATTTCAAAATCCTTGAATTTTTTTGGAGGTGAGTATGAAATTTGATATACATTATGTATGGGTAAAATCCTCCTTTCACCTCAAATACATGGCATGCTTATAATGGACAAGAAGAACCAAGTATCTCATTAGTGTGGCACAATTTCTTTTGTCAGATCAAGTTTTCCTACTAACAAAAGCATGAAAATATCAAATTATCATAGATGTATGAGGATGATCTTCTATTGTGTTTCAAAAATAATAAATATCCCATCACACATAGGATGTGTTGATTTATGAACAATAAAGGATGGGGATTAGGTGTTCATGAACTTGCAAAATTTATATAAACTATTATAAAATTTACCAACCTAAGCATTTATAGTCTTGAATCATATCCTTAATCAAATAGTTTATCATCATATAGAATTCAAATATATACCCTTTATTTTCTATTTTAAAATGGAGAATAAATTTATTTCTAATTTTGGATCCAAACTTAAAATATTTATAAACATTCTATTTTTAACTTTAGTGTCTCTAATTCCTTTTACTTGTAGAACCTGATTATCACCCAAATGACATATTTTTGGATCAACTTGAGTTTCTAAATAAACTTATATGTAGCCTTATTCTGGTTTTTTACTCTATGTGGTTTTTCTTGCTCTACTTCTAAATGGCTTAGCGCCCACTAAACTAGCAGATTAAAATCCCTATTAGGAAATTGGAATTTCTAAATTTAGGCCCCTTTTAAGAAGTGCATATATGCACAAAGTTTTTAAATGGGATTGCGACAAAGTGGAAAGATCCATTAAGGTGATCGTTGGGGTGGAGCTACTGGATGTCACTGCACCTCAAAGTCTCTATCCCTTTCACGTGGTCTCCATTCCCCTTTC
The DNA here is from genome assembly GCF_030272615.1 of Cryptomeria japonica. Classification (NCBI taxonomy): domain Eukaryota; kingdom Viridiplantae; phylum Streptophyta; class Pinopsida; order Cupressales; family Cupressaceae; genus Cryptomeria; species Cryptomeria japonica. The sequence continues at coordinate 517,924,571 of NC_081413.1, forward strand.
AAGCTACTATTATCTTCTATAGAGATATGGTTATTTAAGTCAAATTGTATTTCAATTTGTTAACCCATAGTATATTAGTGGGGACATTTTAGACAAGGCAATCTAGAACTATAATTTGCATGAAGGGAAGGCTTGTGTTTGTGGGTTGTTCCAACATAAATATCTAGAGAAGAAGGTCTAATTTACAAGAATGTGCATGAAGCTATAAAGAAAGGGCCTAACTCAAATGATTGAGATTTATTGAGCATGAATCAGTTGTTTATGGTAATATGTTAACCCAACCAATGTCATCACATTTTATAGAAGTATTTAGTACCCTTCACTATCTTAGGGTTCGCAAGTTGCATAGGTTGTTGCTAGAACTGATACAACCAAAACCTCAAGCCTAGTTAGTTGTCATAGCTAAGGCTCCAAATCGTGGACAAGTAGTAGGAGAAGGTGGTTCCTCTAAATACAATTTGCTAACATGGAGGTTGATGGAGTTGGGAAAAGAAAACCCATGATATGATATGGTCCCTCTAGGATTATAATTTTTTGGCTATACTATATTTTTTGTCGCATAATGTCCATGCTTATGCTATATAGGATTCCTTCTAGTTGGGACATGGTGGCATTTTGCTATGTTTGCATATTTCTAGTTTTATCTTTAAGAAACTTTGTCCTTATTTTATATATTAAGGCCCTACAACTTTTACCAACAAATCAAAGAATACCTTTCTATGCCACCTCTATTGGTGGAACCCATGACAAACAAGTCAAATTATTATTTTACATCTCCACTAGACTCTAGTTGTCTTGGGAGCACTTATACCACATCAATGAATAGGGTTATAAATGAGAAAATAACTATATTAATCAAATATTAGTCATTTATTGATTCCACTACATAGTTATAAAAAAATAATGGTTCAACGTTATCTTCACCTCACAAAATCTCTAATATTCCATGCTTAGACACCACATGCAACTTATTTCCCAGATTGGACTCACTTTAGTTTCTTATAGGAAGGAATTCCCAACAAGGTCCATGACCAAATGACTCATGATGTTTAGTGATTTTGGCATTGACTGTGTAGATTGTAAATGAATTAAAGACTATATTTTAACTAATTAACTAACCGGAGTATGATTACAACACTCATCCATTGATCCTAGACTTTCCTAATGAGCCCATATTAACTCTTAACAATTCTTCACCTAAATTCTATACTTTTTTTTTACATTCCCCTTATCCACTATTTTCCCCTTTCTTTGCCCTTCATTCCTTTTGTCTCATAGCATACTTCTACTCCCTTGACGTAACCATCTTCCACATCCCATTCTTTATCTGAACCCAAACATAGAGTGTCATCCTATTCATGCTAACCTTTTATGTAATACTAATATCGTCCCATTTTCCTAGCTTCCTCTACTCTCTCAACTTTATTACTTACCCATAAACTTCAATCTCTATCCCACCATCTATTTTTCTTGCTATCATAGAAATCCCATCCATTATTCTTAGCACACCTTTTGAGGATTACTTCCTACATTGCATGGATTCAATCTATCATGAAAATAGAAAATAGAGAACAAAAGGGAGGATAAAACCAAATGAAATAAGTAATAGAAATAACAAGAATAGCTCAATTGCCAAAAGGAAAATAATTAATAATGATATAAAAGGGAAACAAAAATTGTATATATTATCATTATGCAAGGCTCAAGAGAAAAATAGATACAATAGCCCATAGGATCAAAACTTTAAAATATAAGGGCTTCACACTTAAATCTTCTCACACCAACTCATATGAGCTCAATACATTTATATGTAGATTAGAAGAAGGAAGTGTAAAGAAAAGAAAGAAAGAAAATGTCATTCTCAACATCACGAGTTGCACCAAATGGGCATTCATTCCAATGAAAAAAAATCCTCATACCAAGATGCCATCTATCACAATCTTGGTCGCCCTTCATGGCACTTGATTCTCTTTTGAAAGTTGTTGCATGCTACTATATTTTATTGTTATGTTGGTGTGGTAAAATCATATTTAAATTTAATTTGGGAAGTTCCATCTTGACTTATGTTGACTATCACGTACAACAACTACCTTTTTCAACTCGGAAGGGTTAGAGACTTAATGGTGGCATGACCACTTGTGTCATTAAGGTTAGATTTAGCTTTATTGTTGTCCCTACTTCATTAGGCACTCAACTATGAGTAGTAAAAATTACCTACAAATCCCCTATCAAGATATTTACCTTCCATTGATTGTAAATAAAATACTTGATTGAGCTTACTTATACTTTAGAGCTTGTTGGCATTTGTAGTCCTTGCTTAGTATTTATTTTAGAAAATTAAGGCTAGTTTGAATGCATGTCTACCAAACCATTTCCAACGCTCTCATTTTTGCAAAGGTTGTGATTACGCTAGCAAAAATGCAAATTGATTAGCTTGGGAAGCTATGAAACAGTGTGACTACCTCATGAGGACAATTTACGACACCCACTAAACTTCTGGGGTAGCGCGGGAACAACGTTTGAATATGAGTTTGATTTTCTCACGCGTGGGAACTACTGACTGCTGACTGCTACTACTGACTGTGAAGGGAACCAACGACCTAAACGGTCAAAGCTTAGTGTGTGCTGGTTAAGGCTGGCCCTTAGATATAACAACCAAGGTTCTAAGAGTCTTCTAGAATTAAATATATTGTTAATTTAAAGTTTTGAGATGGATAACATTCAAGGTTTTAAGTAGAATTAAATGTATCGTTAATTTAAAGTATTGAGATGGATAATGTTTAAGGTTTCAAGTGTCTTTCGATGTTTGATGTAGTAGTACAAGCTATTGTGAGTCTAAGAGTATATACTCAATTCAAGTCATGCCTAACTTTATATTTAAGAAATAACACATTCCTAAAATTAATAAGAATTTTAAAATTTGAGTCATATTTCTACAAATAATTGAAATATATATTAAAAATAAAATCAATAAGTACCAATTCAAAAGATATAATTGTAGGTGTCTAAAAATGGTCAACGCTTGCGGTGTCATACTTTAACATGTTCGTGTGATCTTCTTTTAGGGTTTTTGCATCTTATTAACATTTCTTCTATGTCGCATTCGATCTTTATTGTTTGTCGGCATTGTGTTTTTCCTCTGCATTTCTTTCCTATTTGATTCTAATCTCTCGCATTTTGAATTAGGTCTTGTCAATGTCATTTTTGAATTGCAATTAGTGGTCGTGATCAACTTGTCATGTTAATTGGACATCGCCAATCCTAATCGGTGTTGAATTAGGGTTTTGTCCTTGATCTCTATCATTTTTAATCAATTTTCAATCATCTTTGGTCAATTATCAATCAATTTCCATCAATTTGGATCTCTTTTCAATCGTTAATTATCAATTTGTGATCGATTTGTCATCGATCTTTTGTCATTCAACCTTCATCAAGTTGACCTTTTATCAATATTTGATCGATTCATCATTGATCTCAATCAATCATTAATTCTTCGTCAATTTTGGGTCAATTAGTCATTGATCCTTTATCAATTATCGTCTATCAAGTCAATCCCTTTTGTCAATTTTGATCAATTTGTCATTGATCTTCGTCAATCATTATTGGCTTCGTATCAATTATCAAATCACTGTCATTTATCCCTTTTCATCATGATCAATATCATACATTTATTGCTTCAATTGTGTCTTGGCCTAATTCATTTTCTAAGTCTCCTAGGGTTTTATGATTTATTCATTCAATCCTATTAACATTTCCCTCTAGGTTAAATAAATTTATTTGTTTATTCTAAGTCTCTCATGTCACAATTAAATAAATCATTTGATTGACTAATTTTGTTGTGAACTAATTAATAAATTTATTAATTAGGTGTCATCTTTTTCCCTAATTCCTAATCTTTCTAGTTTCCCTTTTTCCACCTAATTTGTTAATTTTCAAATTTCAAACTCCCTCCTAATTTTTTTCCCACTAATTTCTCCTCTTTTTATGCATCCCTTTAATCATAATTTTTGGAGCTATTTTCATGGTCAATTTGTCATATTTTTGAAAGCTATTTTGTTATCAATCATGAAGCCAAATTTGTGGCCAATTTGTCATAAATTTATGATCACAATTTTCTCTCATTTTGTCATATTTTGACATAGCAACTTGTCATGAAAAATTGTCATAATCTGGTCACGGCCATGCCAAAATTTGATTGTGTTGCCTTTTTCAAATCCTTGTCAATTTGCCTATAAAATTTAGCTCATTTCTTCATCAATCCGAACCATGCTTCGAGTAACCTTATGCTGTGATTCTCATCCCATAATCCACTTGCTTTTCACTTGCATTTATGCTTGTAGGTGAGATCCATATCCAATTTGAAGGTGAAAGAAGAACAATGGAGAACCATGGAGGAGACATCTCTATTGGTTTGCATTTAATTTGATTGTCTTGTCATCATAGCTCTCATTGATTGAATTAGGAGTTTTTATCATAATTTATTAGGTTTGTGGTTGCCTAATCTTTATGCTTTTGATGCCTTATCCTAAATTCCTAGTTACAATAATTAAACACAATATTCGTTTTTAGAACAAGTTCTTTAAACCCCTTCCAAGTTTCAAGTTATTTTTTTTAACAATTTCATAAAATTAAAAGCTTAATTAGGAACTCCTTGTTTTATTTCAGAGTTGCATAATTGTTATGCCTTTTGGCTCAAACACTTTCATTCTTCATTTATATAAAGTATTATGTTTGTAAGAGTTGCCACTTTCTTTAGATGTTGGGGGATATCCCATGTATAGGTCCTTTTAGCAACATTAACTTGAATCTTGTATGGTTGCATCAAAGTTGCTTTTTTCTCACTCAATGGATATGTTAAATTGTCTTCCACGCTTCTCAACAAACAAACAACATATTTTCACTTCGAATTAATGCTTTATAACATGCTAGTTTGATTTTTGTTTTATCATGTACGTGATCATTATTTCCAAGTTCTTCAAATGTCTTAGTATGATTGGTTCTCCTTTAATTTATTTACTCTTGTAAGGGCTCCATGCCTCTAAACTATCTAATCTATAAATGATGAAAGTTCATATTCAAATTATAACTAACAGTTTAATAGGTAATCATCTTAATATATTTTAAAACCAACTTTCATATTTTGTTCATGATTCAATAGCATAGATTTAAAGTTTAATTGCTTTGAACCTAATGAAATCAACATACATGTATAGGGAACAATAGTTGTTTATTATAATTATGGGATGCTATTTCCATCTTTTTTCAATTTATATTTTATACATTCTATATACATGTCGATAATGCTAAAATATATTTCACATCCCTTTTATGTTGCTACTAATATGAGATTTCCAATGCTTAAAATGCAATGACAATAACCATAATTTTATTAACTCTCAAATTCTTTTATGATGTATAATAAAAATATACTTCTACATTAGTTGCAAACAAGAACTATGTTTGATACTAATGGAACATGCAATTTATGTATTTTCAAGTTCTTGAAATTGTGAAACAATTCCATAAGAGTGAAATTAAGCATGTAAAATAAATAGACCAAAATGACCAATGTGAATTAATGTTAGGTCTATCTAAAAATTAGTGTCCTGAAGTTAAGGAGCATGCTTCTCTTTGTGAGACAAATCCTCCTTTGTAGGTCTACATTAGGTTAGTTTAAAGCTTAGTTATTCAAATGTAGCTTAGTTATTCAAATGTTGCTTTGTTAATTCTAGTCATAATTAGGTTTGTAATAAATATTCTTACCCATGCAACCAACTTAATTAGTTAAACTATCAACTCTTCAACTATTTAGTTGAGTTTGTGTCCAAAGAGGGGACAATAGATAATAGACATCACTATTTGTAACTTTTTTAAATTAATAAAGTAGCTTACCTACTTGACAACCAAGGGAGATCTCTATCGAACCAATCATTAACACACAAATTTACCTCAATGCTAAAACCTAATGTGGTCGAAATCCAAAAGATTGGGGTTGTGCTTCCTTATCTCTTCCACCATAACACAATTTAGTTACAATATAATTATTTAATTTGACACTCAACAAATACATGCCTTCTCTATTTTTTTTATCATTTAAGTGAGGGATTAGGGCACCCTTCCATTATATTAAATAGTAAAATAAAAAAGGTTTTAGCAAGAAACCTTCCCCAAATAGTAGGAAGGGGGCAATTCAGTAAGACTCATGTATGGTCCCTTGTAATAACTAATGACTTAGGCTATATGGTTCAACTTTGCAACTTAGGAATGAGACCATCTTATACTAAGTAACCAACGACTAATATGAGGTACATTGAACTATCAACCACAATCATAAACTCAAGATGGGATTGGGACTATGTTTACACTATGAGATTATTAGGTTCTACTACGGTCTAAGATTTAAGTAACTTACAAACTACTAAAAGGAATATATAGTTCTACTAAATTGCAACTTTATAGTCATAAGTAAGAATCACAACTAAGTACAATTAACAAGTACAATAAGAATTAAATAACGTATTTATGCTAAAACTACTCACACAATACAATTCTAAATAGTTGTTATAGGAATAATAATGTATGAAATTGCATGAACTAATTAACAAATTTAACCACAAAAATTATAAGGAATGAACTATTGAGTGCTACCTTACCTCAAGTAGGCTCTTACCTGGCTAGGTGTACTCACTACATTAATAGTTTAACAAAGTTACTACTCGAAGAACACTCACACATGTTTATTCATAAAGATGATCAACTACACAAATTCATTACCATAAAAATAGAGAGATTACAAAATGGTTGATCCTCTGATAATCTTTACATTACATTTATAGGCTACCCTATTTAATAAATTGAACTTGATATGTCACTCATTCTTATTATGTGGGAAGAGGATTATTTAACTAAAAGACACATTTCAAAGCAAAGTCCTAACATAACTCCATATTCATCATAAAGAAAGACTTGATGACTAAGATTAAAATGTAACATAAATCATTAATACTGGTTATGATAAAAGAATTCTAAATGTTGAAGAAATATGCTAGTGCTAGGAGTCTCATGTTGCTGCTTATGTGGACACCTCAGTGCTTCAATTCCTACTATTGCAACTCATGCTACTTGGTTGCAGGAAATCCACATGATGCCCTTGATCATTATTGTTGCAACATGTTAATCTCCATAAATATAGAATCATAATGAAAATCACATTATTTCATCACATTTTCATCAATAATCATGCATATGTATTATATTTAACACCACATGAGTAAATATGACCAATGCTTAACAAATAGTCTTAAACTTAAGAAAGTATTGTAATTTTTGTATAAAAGTTTAACAATTTAAGAAAAATAGAACATCAACAAGTAATAAAAAAGAAAATTAAAAAGATCCACAACTTAAACATTCTTGAACCACCAAGAAAAACCTAAAGCACCACCTAATAAATGCTATTATCATATAATTGAAACTACTACATTAGACATGCAAAATGAAAGTTCCCCAACTAATAACGAGGGCATACAATTGTAATATTACAAAATAGTAAGGACAAGAAACTGGAATAAACCACTACAATTTATACCATAAGAGCATCTTTGTTGTTTATGAGGGCATTTAATGCTCATTTTAAAAATAATTCAATTGGAGTTTTCAATAGCCTAGATTTCTTTAGTTCTTATAGGCTAAAGGAAGGAGCAAGAGAATTTTTTTTTTTAATATTTAATATTTTGGATCCATGAACTAACTTATTCTTACAAGCTATTTATTTTGGGGTCAAATTGAATATTGAATATATTGTAATAATTGTTTGTGTTGGAAACTCAAATTGGGGTATGGGATTTCTTATGGAGTGATTGGTAACCTCGAGGATCATGTGATAACCTATTAATAATAGATTCTAGGGGAAAGGACCCAGTAGTTGAGCATGTACCAATTGTTGTGAGGGTTGTTGATACCTTTTGTTCCAAAAATTGAACAAATAAAACCTATTGTTTGAAACAAAAAATATCAATTTTTGTTAGAAAATGTACCAACAATTGTTAGGAAATGTACCAATAGTTGTTAAGAAATGTACTAATATTGTAAAAAGTAACCAATCAGGGGATGCCATGTCAGCTGCACAACTATTGGGGTCTCTTTTGCACGCCTATTGGTCTCACTTTTTTTGGGGGTTGTTTTGGACACCGTGGCAAAAAGCATGCTGATGTGGGACCATATTTGATGATGTGGCCCTGAAACCTTAGTTATAAGCAGGGGACTTGCCAAGTAAGCTGCTATAAAAAAATTGGAGTGATTTGAAATTTCCAAGTAGGATTTTGAGAAGCGCGAAGTTAGGGTTCACAACTACTGGGTCGTTTCCCCTATAATAGTTTTATGAGAACGTGCAAAAGGCGATTTGCTATCTTATTTTAGCCATGAGGGGTGAGCATCTTTGGAGGGAGGTTTTTAAAAATATTGTTTTATTTTATTTTCTAGAAGAGTGGCATTGGACTTTGTGTGCCCAAGTTGCGCTTTCATTATTTTTTTTTTGGGAGGGAATTTCTCTTTGCGGGTATCCATTTTCTATTTACAAAAAAATCGAGTAAAATTGCTTGAGCCTTTGTGTTCAATCCATTCAAATATAAGGACGGAAACTCTTGGATTTCTTAGAAATTGGATTATGAAAAGCTTTTGATATCCTAAGGGTGATTTCAATCAAAAGTTCCATCTGTGCTAAAAAAGTACAGTTTTTTTTTTGGTAAGGTTGTGAAGAAGAAAGGTTTAGTTTGCATAGTTTTCTTTTAAGTTTTATTATTTCTTATGACTACCTATATTATATGACTAATAAAAAAGTTTCTATACATTTTATTATTATATTTTTGAGCAACATCAACATTGAATTGATTTTTGAGTTTCATATTTGTGAGTATGGTTTAGTTTGGAGAAATTGTGTGCAAATCTCTACTATAAAAATTAATATTTAACACCATTTGCTCTCACCTCGGTCTTACGAGATCTTGATAATGAGAATTTTTCAATTTTGATTTAATTTTTGTATAAAATATTTCACAAGCGTTTTAAATCACATTCCATAGAAATTGAATGCTTAGATTATAACAACAAATTGTTAGTTGATAGTAATTATCATTGAAGGTAGTTCTATCTCAAAAATTATATAAAATTTGGATTATGTAGCATCCTAAAATTGCACCCTTTGCAATTTTGACCACATTTGGGACCCTCACCTTACCGGCCTCCTCCCCATGCTTGATCAGGACTTGTTTATGCCTCCTTAATGCAACCAAGCTTTATCTTTTCACTTTACACCTTGCATAGCCCTTTGTTCCTGGCCCAAATTGGGGTAGGACTAGGGCACCACGCCTTGGTCCTCCTTAATTGGGAACCATTTTGGCCCCTAGGCCCTATCCCAAATATGAGCGGGAAAACAATTCTTCATGTCAGCCTATGTCAAAAAATTGATAAGTTTGACAATAGGCAAGTATATAAGGAGGTCTTCCCCTCTCATTTTGATGTACAAGCATAAGAAGACATTCACATACAATCATAAGATGAAAATAGGAGAAAGCAAGGAGACTACATTCAAGCATTCTTCATCAAGCATTCCTCAAGGTTGCACATTCTTCATTCATTAATTGTGGAGCATTATTACACCATTCATTTGCAAGCATGCGTGTGTTAGGGTTTTGCCATGTTCATGTCATTTCATACAACATATGTGATTACATCTAAGAAGCAAAGCATCATCATCATCATCTATTGCAGATATGAAGGTATACCTTTCCATCATTTATTTCAAGCATTTGCAGTATTTCATCCAACGTTGATTCCAAAATGGGGTTTGACTTAGGCAAACCCCTATTCCCAACCCCTTTCTTCTTCTTTCTAGGTGCACAACTGTACCTCTGGAATTAAGCATTATTTGCAAAGACAGAAAAACCCTTTTTGACGTGCGAAAAGTTCAAAGGACCAAGAGGGTGGGCGTCATGGTCTGAACACACGGTCCCTGCTACTTTTGGTAGATTTCGCAGAGCAAGTCCGAATCATTTCATACTTCTCAGATCCATGTGCACGACGAAATCCCAAATTTGTAACTCACTGTTTCCTCTTATTTTGTCTTCAATATCATCACTTTACTTATTCAACTTACAAAAGAGGGTCAAACACATTCCAAACACAATCAATCTACTTAGTATTCAGTCCTTGTATCATTTAGGATTGGATCTAGTGGATTCATCCCCTCTTTTGAATGTAAAGTCCTCCAAGAGAAAATTGACTTAGTGATTTCTCCTTTCCATGTGGTGAATTTACTAAGCTCAAATTTTTCACTTTATAGATAAAAGAATATTTAATATTTCCATAAGAATATTTAAATTTTCAATTGGTTGGAAAAATTAAATATTTTATATTTGAATGCATTTCATGCAAATATTGTGTTGAATACATTATCGCGGTATTAGATCTTTAATCCTACCAGCTTGTAGGGTAAATAAATTTATTGATGTGATTTAATAAAATCATATTTCTCTATTATTTGTGATTGATTATGTGAATCATAGAAGGATCTTGGAGATTCACAACAAATGAAAACATTAAGGATCTTATTGAAGATAATAAGTTGGAAATAAGAGTAACCAAGTCAAAATGACCAAGCTTATGAAATAATGTTACCATTTTGATATAGCATGCAAAATTTAGATTTGGCAAAAACATCACAAAAAAATAGTCTCGTTACAAATCCTACCAAACCCATGTTATTACTAGAAATAGAAGAAAATGTAGAGACCATAAGTCCTCTAGAGATTGTTAGATTGTATGAAAAATATAGGTTTCAATTCAAAGACTTTAACTCATCCTTGTCATTTTAGTTTTTGGAAGTGACAAGAAGAATTAAAACTAGAAGTTGAAGGTAAAAATCCCCCATCATATTTCAATAATTTCTAGTGAACTCTCACATTGGGAAAATGTTCTTTTTTATGAAGTTATCAAGAAAGAAGCATTGCATGTTGAAGATAAACTAAATGAAGAAAATGTTCTAATGATTTGTAATGGTGTCCAAATACAACTTTGAATTTCAAACCTTGAAAACATTGAGGCACTATCATATGAATATGATTTATAAAGTAGTTGTGTTGATGAACATAAAGTTGTGAAGGGTGTTGATTTTGTTTCACTAGTCTTCATTTTAGAAAAATAAATTTCAAAACATTAAAAGTAACTAAACACTTTGAATTTCTCTATGATTACAAATCAAGAAAAATGGATGATAGTAGTAGAAAGGATTTATTACATCATCCTCATATTATGTTATTACAATGTTAATGAGAAGCATTCTAACATTAATGAAATGATGAAGGGTACAGAAAGCAAAGGGGGTCTTTTCTCTCAATTTTAAAACTATTCATGTATGATGGGAATAATAAAGTTTTGTTTTTGATAGATTTATCATTTCATGCACATAGATGAGAAAGAAACTCAATGTTGTCACGAGAGAGCATAAGGTATGTAATGAACTCTATGCTATGAAAACTTAAAACGATAATGGTTGTACAATGATTATATTCTATTGTTGTTTCCATAGGTTCATCAAAATAGAGAGAAAAAAGTTTACATTTGAAAGAACAGATGTGGTGCTTGGAGGTGTCTTTGATAGATCTCTAGGAGTACTCATAGATAAGAGGAATTCTTGCAAGGAACACGTTTCTTGGACAACAAGATGTTTGGTGATGGAGATTTGGGTTTTTGATTTCTTGCTCCGAGAAAACCAAAAATACTGTAATCATCTATCCACTAGAGAATTTTTTCTTACTCCTCCACCCCCTTATTTTTCAAAGAGGCCTTCTTAATCACCTCTATAGGATTACAAGACTTTCCACATTGAGCCTTGGAAGTAAATGCTATCTAGCAACTAGAGAACCTACCACCTAGAAAAAAGACTAAATGAAATGAACAAAACACCTACCTTAAATTATAGCATCACAAACACACACTTAATGTTCATAATTGTATCTACCATAGATGTGAAAGTCTCATTCCATTCATCTTACATGGGCAAAAAGTCTCATCCCATTCATCTCACATGGGCTATGACAATCCTGACAAAACCTTTCCTTCTCTACCTTTTATTTGGTCAAAGTAATTTTTTTAATTAAATATTATGATATATAATATTTGTGATGTTTTATGGAATTCAATTATAAAAATTTGAGTTAAATTTATAATTCTATATTTTTTGAGTAATGGTTCATATAAATTTATTCCTCATGAATATGAATGGTTTATTTAACACTCATTATATTTAGGTAATTTTTACAATGGTAAAGCATCAAGATTTTTTGGGGGAGATAACCCATCGTAGTATTGCTCTGACTTAAACATATTTTCCACAGATTTTTCACAAAATCAAGCCCATTTGGCTTGTTACCTCATTTGCAAAGCCTTCAACAAATATTATGCCTTATGAACCATTTATTATAGAACCCCTTAGCTCATCTAATTTGATAAGTAAGAGGTAATTTTCACAATATATCAATTTATGATATTTTATCAAGATTTATATGCATAGTTCTTGAGTTAAACTTATAGATCTATATTTCATGAGTAAGAGATTCACATGACTCACGAGCACAAATGATCCATTTACCAATCATTACATCTAATTGATGTTCACGAGGGTAAAGCATCAAGACTTCCTAGGAGGTTATCCATCCCAATTAAACATGCTTGAGTTAGAGTTGAGTTGTATTGGGATGTTGACCTCCTTAGAATCCTAATGCTTCAACCTTGTGAGCATTAACTAGAAGTAATGAGTGCTAAGTTGACCATTTATACTTAAGAAAGATGAATTCCTGCGATCCATATGGGTTTAAAAGCTATAGTAGTACTAGGATGGGTGCCCTTCCAAGAAATGCTCATGCTTCATCCCTATGAACATCACCTAGATGCAATAAAGGCTAAGTAGATCATTCATAGATCTGAAAGATGGGGATTTGTGTGTACACCTACTCGTGAAATACTGATCAATAAGTTTAACTTAAACACAATGCATAATGAAGGATCTTTGTTCCTAAACAATAAAAAAATAACAATATATTACTCTATTTAGTAATCGTCTCACAAAATGGCATATATTTATTTTCAATCATTAGATATTCTTGCATACATATAATGATTGAGATCCGACAAAACATATATTGATAATTCCAAATACAAATCATTAGATATTCTTGCATACATATAATGATTGAGATCTGACAAAACATATATTGATAATTCCAAATAAAAAAAAATATTTTATTTTATAAATGATTGCCATTGACACTAGTACATACATTTGCAATTTCTTCACCATAGTTGAAGGTTAAAATGCCAATCTTATATCTAATTACAAAATACATATAAAGTAACTTTGTGCCACCGAGAGCTCATTGCTTTTGTAAATGAGCTTGACTCAATTATTTATTGAAATCAATAATACATCCTTAACTATCTATTTATGATAAAGATGATCATATATAGTATACATTTTTTTTGTTTATACAATTGAAGATCTACTAGTACACTTCATAATCTATTATTACTTAAGTGCACTCTACTTAATATCACATTCTTCAATAGTTAAATAGTCAATAGTAATTTTATCCCATCCTTTCTTAGCTTTGACTATTTTGTGATTTATTATATGAAAAGTGGTTTAAAAATAGCTAGTAAGTACACATCATACAAATATCCAACTCTTTTCAATAGAAAGCTTCGAACCACCATATAATGCATATTTTGATTTCTTAGAAAGTTGAAGATTATAAAAGGCCTCTACACCCTGAGGGTATGTGGGTAATGGAATAAACATGGTTTAAGGGGTACAAGAAGAGTAAAAATGGAGGTAGAAGGTGTTACTTATGGGTTGGAGAGAGAATGTTGTGTAGGAGGAACGAGAGGTGGTGGTCCAAATGGAGGCAAGGGAGGCAACGGAACGAGAGGTGGTGGTCCAAATGGAGGCAAGGGAGGCAAAGGAACGAGAGGTGGTGGTCCAAATGGAGGCAAGGGAGGCAACGGAACGAGAGGTGGTGGTCCAATTGGAGGCAAGGGAGGCAAAGGAACGAGAGGTGGTGGTCCAATTGGAGGCAATGGAGGCAACGGAACGAGAGATGGTGTTTCAAATCGATGTGAAATTAGAGGTGGTGGATTAAATGGGTTGGGAATGAGAGGCGGTGGATTAAATGGGTTGGGAATGAGAGGCGGCGGTTGAAATGGATTGGGAATGAGAGGCGGTGGATTAAATGGGTTGGGAATGAGAGGCGGCGGTTGAAATGGATTGGGAATGAGAGGCGGTGGATTAAATGGGTTTGGAATGAGAGGCGGTGGTTGAAATGGATTTGGAGGCAAGGGAAGGAATGGAGGTGGAGGTGTTAAAAATGGCAATGGAGGGATAGAAAACAAGGGAGGAGGAGGTGGAGGCGTCAAGAATGGCAATGGAGGGAGATTAAACCAGGGAGGAGGTGGAGGTGGTGATAGAAAAGGTAATGGAATTGGGGGGAAATTAAATGGAGGTAGCAGGGAAGGAGGAGGTGGTGGAGGAGAAGGTGGCGGTGTTAGAAAAGGAATTGGAGGTAAATTGAAAGGAGGCAGTGGGGGAATTTGAGGAAAGGGCAGAGAAGGAGGAGGTGGTGGAGGAGGAGGTGGTGGTGGGGGAGAAGGAAAGAATGGTGATAGAAATGGTGGCAACCCAAATGCCTTAGAGGATTGTAATAGGGCCTTCAGGTCAGATTTAGGGTCATTAGCAGCATCTTGGGAGCAAAAGGGAGGTGGAGATTGAGGTCTGTAGGTGAAGAAACCTGCAGAATATGTGTGGATACTGCCCTGCTTTGACTTCAAAGTGAATGAGGAGGAGTTGGCAATGGAAACTAGTTTGCAAGGGCCTTTTTGCTCTTCATTTTGGAGCAACGTTGCAGAGCATCTCTTGAGTTGTTTATCTGAATGGAAGATGGATGGAGGAAGCTCCATCTTGAACTGTCCATAATCATTTGTCTTTGCTTCAATCCGAAAATCAGGCGTCTGCTTATTGTTTCTGCATTCCACAGCAACTGAAGCACCTGGTTTGCTCAATTCAGAAAGAAAATATAAAATCAGAGGCAACCCCATATAAATACTTACTGCTCCACAGCAAGGGTTTTCCCAATGCTCAAACAGAGCATAAGAAGTAACTTCTGAATAAGAAATTACTGCACCACATCTAGTTTGTGCACACAACAAATTAAGGTTAATTCATAAGCACTGCCAAATCTAGAGCAATTCATGCAAGTTATCAATGGTAGGTGAATCTGATTTATGAGTTTCAGGTCGCAGTTAAAAGGGCATCTTTCCTCAATGCCCTAAATTTCATTTCAGTCCTAAATGATTCTACTAGTTGAGGTGTCCCTTGAAGCAAATCAGTCAAACAAAAAACTCGGGGAAAACAAAGAAATACGCAAAAGAATTGCTTAACAAGAAAAGAAAACGGAATTAATAACAAGTTATACCTGATATGAAGTAGCTGTTTTTGGAGAAGTGTTGCTTATAACATGCATCACAAAAGACACTGCCCACAATTCTGACAGACAACAAATGCCCATCATCATCAAGTGCATCAGCAGCAGCAAAGCATGTGGTTACGGCCAACAATACAGCACCATAAATCTTCCAGCTCATGGTGGCAGCTGAAGAAGAGTTCTTAGCAGAATGAGAGAACTTTTCCTCTATTTAAAGACTCTGGCAGCTGGCATATGCTAATTACATTGTCTTATTATCTGTTCATTTTGTGCAAAACTTTTTCTGGGTTGTTTGTGAGATGAGACGAAGGAGACAACCATGGAAAGCCCATGAGTGCTCACGGGTTTCTTATACTGTTTCTTTGAAAAACAAAGCTTTTTCACTATGCAGAGGACCCACTGAGATGTCCCAAGTCAGACCCAGTGGCCGTGCAGTATAGAAAATGGGGGAATAGAAGGCTTCAGGGCATATTGCAATTAGGTACCCTTTGCCCCTTCTTGAATTTACTTAGGAGACCTAAACTCTTATAAATATATGCAAAACCTCTGAATTTCTTCAGTTCATTTGTTTTGTAGTAAACATTGTTGTCTTATACACGATGCCATGGTGAGCGGCGTTGTCCTCTGGTAGTGACGGGAGTCACGGGTGAAGAAATGCAATCTGTATTTTGGTAATATTCGTTGTATTGAAAATTGTAAGAAAACCCTAATTTTCTTGCCGACCTCACGAAGTTCCATTGCAGCTGCTGGTTTTACACACCAGCAGTTTCTTTTGTCAGACCCGGGAAAGAGACTGATGTTCATGATAAGTATAAACTATTAACATTATTATCCCATGCTCGGAAACTGTGTAACTATTTGCGTGTTTCGACAGTGGGCATCCATTAAAAGAGTAATCAACAGACCTGTCCTGCTCTCCTCCATCTGTCAAAATAAAATCATGGATGGTAATTGCTGTT
This sequence comes from Cryptomeria japonica, assembly GCF_030272615.1. Taxonomy (NCBI): domain Eukaryota; kingdom Viridiplantae; phylum Streptophyta; class Pinopsida; order Cupressales; family Cupressaceae; genus Cryptomeria; species Cryptomeria japonica. The sequence goes on from NC_081413.1 coordinate 517,941,060, forward strand.
CATTCTGCATTGACAGGAATGGTTTTTCTTACCGATTGTCAGAACGAGGAACAGAGTTACTCCGGTTGATTTTTAATTGCTCAATGTGGGTCGTCAAGACAGGAGGTAGAAAGGAGAATGTCAGAGTTGTAAATGTACCGGACAGACCACCGGGAGCAAAGTGAGTTGAGTCAATCGATCCTGTCGATTTTGTTGGTCCCGCAATGGTGAAAGTTATTCATAAAACTTCATATCTGTAACTTGATAGAATTGAGGTGAAGCATTTTCAAACTACACGAATCTGGGCTTCGGCCCTAGCTCACCCGGTCGTGGTCCGCAACTTAAGGCGTGGGTATGCTCCCCATGGTCTTGAGTTCGAGTCCCTGGCTGTGTTAACTCTGTATGTGTTGCATTCCACGATAGTGAATATAAAAAAACACTACATGAATCAATTTTGAGAAGTGTACAAATGTTACTTGTCAAGACTTTATGTCACATTTTTCCAAAGTACTTTGTTTAACATGCCATATAGATAGATTCATTGAATCCCAAAGTGTAATAGGATCAAGGTCATTTTTAGTTCAATTGGAAATAAGGGCCACCTCCGAGTCTAATTGTTGTACATTGACTTGTGTTATGATATCTAGTTGTTTTACAGTATTGATCAATGCAAAAAGAGATTACAAGGAAAACACGTGCGATGTAATGGAGATGGCTATCCAGCTGGAAAAATGGCACTTCTATACAAAAAATGCATGCATAGCCATGAAATCGAATGGCATGGCATCTGCACGGCTCTCGCCAGCAAGTTGGCATTAAGTCACTGGAAAAGTGGTCTTGCAAACGGTCACCATAATTGTGGTACAACAAACTGCGTGAGGTTAACTTGTCAAAGATGGCAAACGAACTTCGTCGGACATAAAGAGTTGTGGGCACAACAACATGAAGGCGCGCAAAAAAAAAAGAGGTGACCATGAAGTGAAACCAATAGAGTGCATAACATGATGCTTGGGATAAGGAACATGTGTGTTACATTGAAAGAGTGTAGGAGGAGACTGAAGAAGAATATCAAAGGCAAACGTTGAGGTAACCTAAAATAGAGAAGTGGGAAATTTAAGGGGAATATGAAAGGCGGCCAAATAAGTAGGTGTGTATGAAATGGAGATCATTGGCATTTGTTTTGGTGGTTTAAAAGTTACATAGGGTTTATCAGATTTCTAGGGTTTAAAGTGCAAAAGAGGGAAGGATTTTAGTAGGTTTTTAAAGTATATATTGGGTTAAAATTGACAGATTTGGGGATGCAATTTTTTTTTGTGAGGTGGGTAAAGGTGGTGTGAGAAAACAATAGGAGAGACAACACAATGCGTAGGGAAAAGAGTGTATAACACGACATCTGTGAAGTAGTGGTTGACTAACAAACACGTCGGGTTAACATGAAACAATGCAGGACGGGACCGAAGGGGGAATAGGAAAGGCAAATGTTGCGGTTGATTTTTTATTGCTCAATGTGGGTCAAGACATGAGATAAAAAATAAAATGTCAGAGTTGTAAATGTACCAGACAATCCACCGGTAGCAAAGTGGGTTGAGTCAATTGATCCTGTCGATTTTGTTAGTCCCCCAATGATGAAAATTATTCATAAAACTTTATATCTGTAACTTGATAGAATTGAGGTGAAGCATTTTCAAACTACACAAATCAATTTTGAGAAGTATACAAATGTTACTTGTCAAGACTTTATGTCACATTTTTTCAAAGTACTTATGTTTAACATGCCATATAGATAGATTGATTGATTCATTGAATCCCAAAGTGTAATAGGATGAAGGTTTTTTAAAGTTCAATTGGAAAACAAAGCTACGTCGAGGAGAGGGGATGGTATAGGGTCTAATTGTTGTACATTCACTTGTGCTTATGATATCTAGTTGTTTTACATTTTTTTTTGTATTGATGAATATCCCATATTCGGATTTTGCTTCAAATCTAATACAGGTTTTTGTTTTTGCTCATGTTTTGTTTCATCACAATATAATATTGCGACATGCAAACATGCAGATTGAACATGTAAGATGAACAATATAGATTTTCAAGGAAATCAATTAATGTAATATAGAGAATCCAAATAAGCCCATGGTATTCTTTGATATAGAAATGTATTGCTGTTTACAAACACATGCTGCTATTACAAATCAGAAGATGTCTAATGCCATCAAGTAACACATACCTGGAATGCCTCCATACATAAAATAACAAACCCTCTGAAAATATGCAACATAGATCATTGAATCTCCATGAAAACTAATCAATGATGTGCAACTATGAATCATGAAATGAATCCACCAAGTGGGCTAATCTAGGTTTCCATCCAAATAGCCTATCCTCCAGGGTTTCCATCCTAGGGTTTACTGAACCTGCAAGATAAATCTCTCAAGCTCGCAAGGAAAAGTTTCTTTGAAAATAACAACTCAAGAATGAATCCTCATTGCACTTTTTCCTCTTTTTATAATACTTTTCCTTTTCGAAAATAACTTTATTTTATTTCTCTTTTAATTTACTTTTCCCCTCAAAAGTGACTGTAACTAGGAAAATGGGAATAAGAATCAAAGTATACAAATTAGGCAACCACAAACCTAAAATACAATGAAATCAAGTCCTAATACACTCAATAAAGGAATGAAGATAAGATATTCAAACTAAAATGCAAACCATATGCAGAAATATCCTTCATTGACCTCCATTGTCCTTCTTTCTCCTTCAAATTATGGGTGTCACCTACAAATGTAAGTGATTGAAAGCAAGTTGGATTGCAAAAAGTGATTCAAAAGTGACAGTGTAAGGATACTCAAATTGTGGTTAGGATTGATTGAAAATAGAGCTTAATTTATAGGACAATAATCTCCAAAATTGATGAGTAATTGAAAAGGGCAACACATTCGAAAATTGGCATGATTATGACATGATTGAATGACAAATTGCTATGTCAAAATAATGGCAAATTGAGAGCAAATTATGCTCACCAATTATGACATCATTGAGAGGAAAAATAACCACTTGATTATGACAAATTATCCACAAAATTTGCTCATGAAATAATGACAAATTGAGCATGAAAATATATTTCAAAAATATGACAAATTAGCCTCAAAAAGTGGAGACAAATTAGAGGAGAAATTAGGGGAAAATGTTAGGAGAAAATTAGGTGGCAAAAGAAATTTGAAAATTAAGAAAATTAGGTGGAACTAATTAATAAATTTCATTTATTGATTAGCTCACAAAAAGGAGGGAAACTAATTAGCCAATTAAATGATTCAATTTAATTGTGACATAGGACACTTAGGATAAATGAATAAATTCATTTAACCTAAAGAGAAATGTTAGTAAAGGATTAAATGAATAAATCATTAAAACCTAGGAGAAGAACTAAAAATGGAATAGATGACAATTAGGTCATGATGCAAGATAAATGACATTGATCATGATCAAAATAATAAATGACAAAGACTTGATATTGATATGACATTGATTGACAAAGATATCAAATTGATAGAGGATAATTGGTGAAGACTTGATAATGATATGAAATTGATATTGATTGACAAATTGGTCAAGTATGACAAAAGATTGACTTGATAGATGACAATTGAGGAGGATCAATGACTAATCAACCCAAAGTTGACGAGGATTGATGATTGATTGAGATCGACGATGAATCGATCAAAGATTGATAAAAGGTTGATTTGATGAAGGTTGACATGATAAAGACTGACAAGGACTGATGACGAATCGATCGCAAATTGATAAAGGATTGATGATGATGATAATTGAAGATTGAAAGGGATCCAAAAATGATCCAAATTGATTGATAATTGATCAAGGATGATTGATAATTGATTGAAAATGATAAAGATCTAGGACAAAACCCTAAATTGACACCAATTAGGATTGGTGATGCCCAATTGACATGATAAAATGATCATAACCATTGATTTCAATTTGAAAATGATATCAACAAGACCTAATTGAAATGCGAGAGAATTGGAATCAAGTAGGGAAGAAATGCACAAGAATGACAAGATGTCAACAAAAGATAAATATCAAATGTATGACATAGAAGAAATGCTAATAAGATGTGAAAACCCTAAAATATGGTCACACGAACATGTTAAAGTATGACACCGCAAGCGTTGACCATTTTTAGACGCCTACAATGACTTTACTTTATAATTTGTCATTGACATTATTATAAAGTCACTTTATAAAATAAAGTATGTCTAGCTACTAATTAATTAAATTTAAATAATCCTATAGGACTTAGGACTATTTAACATTTAATTAATTAATTATCACTCGAAGAAAAGGGGACATTACAATCCTCCCACCCCAAGATTGCTTGTCCTCAAGCAATCACATGTATCAAATTTGCATTAAGCTCAAATGTTCCAGCTAATACCTGGATCCCAAATTAATCTAGGACCTTGGTATGTATTCCCATGTGTATCTCCTTCAAGCTTTGGTTGCTCCACTTTGATATAAACATCATTATGCCCAAAGCTATGAAGCAACTCATCATGATCCCAATGAAGTAGTGCACCAAACATGCCAATGCTAGGATCCCAATTCAGCACGCTCTCACACCAATGAAAAGTGGAGGAATAGATGCCTCTTATCATACCACCAATGCCAAATGTCCATCTAAATCTAAATGAGTTCCCATGGATGTGAGAAATTATCATTACAAGTGCACAATCAATCATTTCAATCCACCATATGTTGTTGGAAATCCCACTCAAAATGATGCAACAAGTACCTCAAATGACAAAGGATGATGGAATCTCATCACTATACCAACCTCCGAAAAAGAAAGAATGATCCCAATCTTTCCAAATCCTCCAACTAGTTGCTGTTCTAAAGGACCAAACTGAAATCTCAATGATCAATAGTGGGAAACAACCATCTATCACCATTGTGAGAACTCTAACCCAATGAACCATGGCTGAAAATTCCATGCTTAGAAATGTATAACAACCCTCTATCCTTGTGATGTAACTCAAAACCCAAAGGTTCGAACATGAAGTGCTATTGTCCTCTACATGCTCCATGATGTCTTCTTCATTTACCAAATATAATCTCCAAGTGTGATCAAGGAATGATATTGCTATAAAACAAAGGCATAATGTCAAACCTTGCATGCAATGTGGTTCTTCAATTCTTATCACATGTTCTTGCATAACAACAAGATGAATGAAACCATGTAAAGATGGGAGATGGCTGCTCATTAGCACGAGACTCACCTTTATTTTGTATCTTCCAAGTTTGCCTTCATAGATGCTATCATAGGTTGTTGTCCCAAGGTGTCTGACATACTGAGAACTCCTCTCAAGAGTTGTCAGACTTCCCACCTTGAGGAATCGGACCAACAACTAGAGTGAAGGAAATGATGTTTGTATACCCATGCATGAGAAAGAAACCCATCGCATATGCCTTACCTATTGAGTGAATGTATCTCCATAGAATCCAATCCAACCCAAAAATTGATGTAGATCCAGATAAATCTGAAAAATGCAATGTACGACCATGTAGGACAGCCATGTGTCAACCATGAATCCATGAAAATTATGTCACAACCCAACCAATATATAACTGCATAAGCATATGAAATAGGTGACAAATCCATAGTTGTATTGTAGTTGTCTTCATCAATACCCAAAAAAAATTCATGAGTGGTTGATCCACTAAGAGTAACACCCCAAAAGTCACCATGCTCATGAAATTACAAGAAATTGTTGTCCCATCTTTTAACCCATACCATCACCTCCATAACCAATATGTTTTCCATTATTAGCAAACTCCCAGGTGTATAATGCAAAACAAACCAAACATTATCAAAATGCAATATCTTCTTAGTAAGAAACCTTTTAGTCTCCCTAATTAGCTCTTTAATACAAAATGCTTCATATGATCTTAACAATTGTTCTTTCGTTGTAGATGATGTATGACTAACCAAATCAAAATCAATAATGTTCCATTCCACACAAATGAAAATAAAACTTGTGGCTGGTTTATCAAGTGTGTATCTAATATCATCATTGTTTTGAACCTTCAAGGGGTTGTCTAAGAGAGGAATGCCATAAACTTCGTGATGCAAACTAGACCAAAATGAATTTTCTAAATCATACCTCGGTGTCCTACTTTCAACATCTATAATGGGTTGATTCATGATTGTAATCTCTTCTACTTTGTGATCAACTTGATGGATCAATGGTGTGTTATGTGTCTCCTCTTGATCCAAAGTTATTTCTTCTTTAGGACTCCCACATGATGACTGATTTTTATATTCATCGTGTTCGCTTGTGGGCTACAAATCACAAACAAGTGATTCCTCTTTCTTTCCATGTTCTTGTACCTTAAGCTCTTCTTCCTTCCCAATGCTTTCTTTGCTATCTTTTGATTCTTCATCCTTCCTTTGCTGCTAATATGGACTTGTAAATACCAAATCATCATCATCCTCTTCTAGTATACCCATAAATTGTGTGAAGGAAAGGAGGTCACGTATCTCCTTAGGAAGGAAGAAATACTTATGGTAACTTCTTATAATTGCATCATTTGTTGTCATGGGATTAGGTCTCTTACTTGTACATGTAGATGGAGATGAAACCTTAGAGTGCCTAAAACTCCTTGAAAGTGAATCTTCAAAATGTTGCAAATTCTGAACTATCTTCCGTTGTGGGTCCTTCATTATTTTCTCCAGGCTAGGTGCCTTTTCCTTCTTCAGTGGAGTAGGAAGGAAGGTGGGTAACAATATTCCATCCTTAATTCTAGCCATGGAACTAATCTTCAGTAACATGCAACCATTTGGGTGTTCACCAAACTAATCAAAAGTAGCATGCAACTATTTGTGTATCCACCAAACTGACATGCAACACAAATACACTAATTAGGATTGCTTAGAAATAACATGCAATGGTAACCCTCTTCATAAACTACTCCTAAATTGACATGCAATCATCTAGGTTTTCACCAAATTGCCATGCAATAGCATCCAACACAAATGCAATTGCAAAATCTGACATGCATTGTTGAAACCCTAACAGGTTGGCAAGATCAACAACGCTAATACCATTGAAATATCCTAGACTCGGATATTGCTTCAAATCTAATATGGGTTTTCATTTTTGCTCATATTTTGTTTCATTACAATGCAATATTGCGACATGAAAACATGCAGATTGAACACACAAGATGGACAATATAGATTTTCAAGGAAATTAATCAATGTAATATAGAGAATCCAAATAAGCCATTGGTATTATTTGATATAGAAATGTATTGTTGTTTTCAAACACATGCCGATGTTACAAATCAAAAGATGCCTAATGCCATCAAGTAACACATACCCGAAATGCCCCCATACATAAAATAACAAACCCTCTAAAAATTTGCAACATAGATCATCGAATCTCCATGAAAAATGATCAATGATGTGCAACTATGAATCCTGAGATGAATTCACCAAGTGGGTCGATCTGGGTTTCCATCCGAATAGCCTATCCTCTAGGGTTTTCGTCTTAGGGTTTACTGAACTTGCAAGCTAAAACTCTCAAGCTCTTAAGAAAAAGTTTCTTTGAAAATAACAACTCAAGAATGAATCCTCATTGTAATTTTTCCTCCTTTTATAATACTTTTCCTTTTCGAAACTAATACTTCATTTTATTTCTCTTTTAATTTACTTTTCCCCTCAAAAGTGACTTTACTTTATAATTTGTCATTGACATTATTATAAAGTCGCTTTATAAAATAAAGTATGTCTAGCTGCTAATTAATTAAATTTAAATAGTCCTATAGGACTATTTAAAATTTAATTAATTAATTATCACTCGAAGAAAAGGGGACATTACAATTGATCAAAGCAAAAAGAGATTACAAGGAAAAAAAATAATAGTCCATGATTACAGAATCAAGCCATATGAAACAGATCCATATGGTATAGCTAGAAACACAAGCTACGAAACAAGGTTCAAAATACATGAAAGTATAAATTCAGCTAGTCCAAACAATTCCCAGCAAATATAAACAAGCCACAATGTACATTAAAAAATTGTTGTATATGTTCAACAAGAAAGTTATTGATAAGGGTATTACAAAATAGCTTACACTTAAAACTTAAGGAGCTTATGTAGTTGACTAGCACATTTAATCTTTCCTTCATGAAGTTGTAAAGATTGGTATTTGATCTCATACACTTGCTTGTTAAGTCTGCCACCATTTCTTTGACCAATATTCAGCTATGAGCATAAGAAGATGAGTTGGAACATGATTTTCGAGTTAAACACTAAAATATCTACATCCTGATGCATAATATGATTTAAAAACATTGCTTGGCATCTACTTTTACATATGTGTAGCAAAATGCCTTGTCTCATAGAATCTACAATTATGTTCTTACGAAGGCTAGTACCAAAAATGACTTCCTTCCATCTCAGAGCATGATGAAAAATAGACGTCGAGAAATCATTAAATATGAACTTCAATTTATTTCTAACACATTCCCCAAAAACATGTTTTAAATTTTCACTATGTTGACAAAATGGGCATTTAGCTTAATGCAATGTAAGGAATTTTAAGTTATCTCCTATTGGCAACCTATTATGTATAACTTTCCATGACAAAATTTGGGCATTTGCTTAAGCCTTTGAACGCCAAATTTGAGTGCTCAAACTCCTCCATATCCTCTCTTTAAATTTGCAATTCCACTTACTGTTAAATCTTGGGTTTAATCTTACTGAAGGTAAAATCTAAAGGTAAATCTTTTTTAGCGAAATATAGGAAAAATTAAAAATTTCCAGCCATAATCAATCCTTGAAAACACTACATTGTAAAAGAGTACATAACGTCATCAAGAGCACCATAGGAACCAAAGACTCAACAAAAAATCATAAAACCCATGGACTTGTTTTTTAGATTAAAATATTTTTTAGCACAATGCCAACTGATCTGATCCAACATCCTGAAATCTCAAAGATTATTAAAGTGTTTCACTCCTTGCTTAAATAAATAATTAGTTTGTTTAGGAAATATTATAGCTAGTGGTTGTCCATGATATTGCACAAGCCGATTCCACCAAATAGAAGAATCGGAAAAGCTGAAACCATGTTGTAATGATTCTTTCTCTAGTTCAAGCAAATGCATACAAGTTTCCAAGCCTTCTAGATGGATTGCAAAGGAAAGGATTCTTTAATACAAAAAAAATGAGCAAATAAAATTTTGTCCAACCAATCCATTGATATTCATATCAACAAGGGCCCTATACCACACCAAGATCTTCCATTGTTAATCTCCCAAGACAACTTTGGTTATCTACCTGGTAGATAAACAAACCCCTTGAGTCCTAGGATCCAAAAGCCCCAACCCCCCTCTATGTTTTGTCTGGATACAATGAAGCCAAAAAGTATATCTATAACCCATCTTACCATCCTAATTAGTCCATAAAACATGTCAAATAATTTTATTATGGTCTTCATAACCTTTTTGGAAAGGCATCCAACAAGAAGAATAATAAACATGGGGGGCCAAAAAGATTCGATTAACCACTTGAATTTTGTCAGCTAATGAAAGGTACTTATTGCCCTAATTAAAGATTTAGTTCTTAATTTGACGAGGAACTAATTCCATGTATCTTGGAGAGAAACACCAAATCCAAAAGTAATACTTAAGTACCATGTAATTTGTCCATGTTGGACTTGTTTCCATAGTTTTGGAATCTACGATGGTGCTAAATCAGATTGAATCATAATAAACCTAGTTTTATGATGTGCTAGCTTAGCTCTTGAAATTGAGCAATACAACTCCAATGCTTCCAAAACATTATTAATTTATGATTAGGATTTTGAATAAACAACAAGTTGTCATCAACAAAATGTGATTTTATAACAATTGAATCATTAGGAATAGAGATGCCCTTAATTAAGCCCATTTGATTGTATTTTTGCAAAATGTAACCAAGAATGTCAACAACTAAAACATAAAGGAATGGAGTTAAGGGGTAGCCTTGTCTTATTGACTGCTATAAAGGAAATGGACCAGACGTTGAATTATTGATCCTCAAAAGGGCATTAACATCATTGAATAACATCTGAACATGCTTACATATATTGGGACCAAAACCTAGCCACTATGACATCTTTAAGATAAAACTCCATCGCATACTGTCATATGCTTTATCAAAATCTATTTTTACCAACAAAGCATTTTGACATAATTGTTGGTCCCCTATTCACTTGTTTCCTAAGTCAATATCAAATTATCCAAAATGAATCTTCCACCAAGAAATCCAATCTGCTCGGTCCTAACCATCATTTTAGTTCTTGGTTAAGGCTTTAACAATAATTTTATAGGAATTATTGAGTAATGTAATAGGCCATCATCTAGAGATATAATTTGTATTTTTCCCTTTAGGAAGGAACTTTTAATTAAACCTATATTAATGTTTGGACCTAAGGAACCTTCATTTATTGCTTCCAAATACACTAAATGAAAATCATCCTTGATATGTTGCCATTAAGTTTGATAAAACTCAATGGAAAACCCAGATCAATTATTGGAATTTTATTAGGAGCCATACAAAAACAACATGTTCTAAATCTTCAATAAAAAGGTTGCAATCAATAAAATGAGTATAATCTTGATCCACCTTCCTAGGAATAATATCTTCAAAGATATCTTCTAAAAACTATTTGCCCATCTTGCCAATGTTGTTCTCCTTTAAAAAGTTTTTAAAAAATTATTGAAATAGATTTATAACTCCTTCTTTGTTGGTATGGAAATGCCCATTCTCATCATAAATGGGTCAGATAAATTCCTTCTTATGCTTATAGTTTAAGAATTGAAAGAAATATTTAAATCCTTTGTTGCCTTCGTTTAAGCCAATGTAATCTAGGACAAATTTTAACACCTTTCCCCCTTGTAATAATCCAATCTACAAAGTTGGGTTTTCATAGAGGTGATGGAAGACTGAATAATTGCATTGTCTGGATCATCATTAAGCCTTTTTCTCTGCTATTCAAGTTTCCCCTAAAAGGTTTTTTCCTTCCTTTTTTTGCTGTCAGGCTAGTCTTTTGCCAAAGGAATATTAAAACTCAACACATTTTGAGTTAGCAAGTTGCCACCAAACCCTAGATAAAACTCTCCTTTCTTGGGTTTGGGTAAAAACTTCCAAATACCAACCAAAGCATACACACAAAAATGGTATTTTCAAATGTGAGGTATTAAGCTTGAAGGACACTTGTGAACCTATAGTCTTAGAGCTTTCCTTTGCAATAATACAAAAGATAGGAAAGTGATCTAAAAGAGTAGTGGTATAATCCACCTTTATATAGTTCCCAAATAAGTCTTTGACCATGTGTAGGCTAGGAGAAACCTATCAATTCTATTAAGTTTCCTATTCACTCTTATCCTACAATTAGTCTAAGTAAACCAATTATGCTTGTGGCAATCTCTCTTTTTATGTAATGGATCTACAACCCCAATGGAGTTACGACAAAGCAACCATTTGTCAAATTCCTCATTGTTGAGTTTTATATGATTAGGCCAACTATGATTGGTATGGTTTTCTACCATATTAAAGTCCCTTCCAATAATCCAATCAACACAAGGTGAGTGATTAGACATCCAATCCCATAACTCATATCTTTCTTTTGCAATGTTAGGGGCATAGACATAACATAAACCAATAGGTTTTCCATTGATAAAGGCGAGAACCCATACACAATTGTGTGACGGGTCCTTCCCTTTATGACTAACAAACTTACTGAACCATGGAGAAAGCCTAATTATAGCCCCCTCTACCGTCATTATGCAATGTGTGGAAGAATGTAGTATCTTCCCATACACTGAATAATGATGCAACAAGACGAGGAACATTAATTTTAACTTCTTGTAAAAAAATATTAGGTTTCCATTTGATAATAGATTTCTTAGCCTCAAATTTGCGGTGAGGGAGTGATAATCCTTTAACATTCCAAGACAAATTTTTATAATTCACAATTGAAACTTTTAGCAGAGTCTTCCTCATGTGGCAAAACATAAAAATGATTAGCAAGCATAATTGAGTTCTCAACATGCTCAAGCTTCTTAACACTAGAAGTGGGAGATCTTGATCTTTGTCTTTCAGGATGAACTAGTGAACCATTCTTTATTGAAGGAGATGAAGATCAATGCCTTTCAGGATAACTTGGAGAGGTTGTTTCCTTATTCCTTATATTAGACCTAGTAGGAGGAGAAACATGATTTTGGACAGTTGACACCCTATGTTGTGGATTTATTGATCGTGCAGGATCCTTTCATTTCCTCACCGCCCTCCAACTTGTGTCTTTATATCATCCTTATATGAATTAGTTTTAACATTGTCACTTTCATTTATAGTATCCTTGGTTAATTGTTTCAATTGAGGGGTAGAATTAGGCATTGTAGTAGGTTGAGTTGATTATGGCCATGAACTGGGGGCATTTATAAACTAGGTTTGACTATATGTGTTTTTCCTAGCCTTGCAATCTCTTATTAAATACCCATCTTATTTGTAGAAGAATAAAGCATTAGGCTTATTGAGATAAACCATTGCTTGGAAGAATTAGAACCCTAGTCCAATTAACTTAATATTATTAGGTAGTTGGTTATTTAGATCCATCTCAGCACAAGTTATTAGATGAACCCTATGGCTTGAAAAATTATCAGAACTATCTTTGCACTAGATGACCCTCCCAAGTTGTGCAACTATTTCTATCAAAAAAGGTCTAAATGCCATATTTATAAAATATAACTCAATCCACATTGGATATTTAGACCTAGAGGGACCCTCACAATGAAGATCCAAAGTCCAAGCCTACAAGTAACAAATTTTGTCCACATATAACCCAAGCTTCATATTGAAGGTCTTCTTGAGCATGATAAACAAATTTAAACTTGTAGGACACATACTCTTTGCCCAACCCTCTTAAAGCTTCAATTTCCCATCCTTTAAAATTTCCCAATTTAGTTTATATCATTTATAAAAATCAGTATTAGATGGCATGCCCTTCAAAAAGAACAAAATTATAGACCTACATTGACATTCTACAATGGTATCAATCACATAATTTGGAAGGAGATATTTTTTTATGTCTTACCTTCATTCAACTACTCTTATATTTTTATATTTTCAATGGCCTGTGTTTTCACTTCTTTATCAAGATCATTTTCTACACCTTCTTTGTCTGTTACAAGTGTGCTCCCTCTCTTATCTCCCTCTATATCTTTCATTTATAGGTCAAATGTTGCATTATCACCATCATTTTGAGAAAGGGTTTCAATCTTTTAATTGTCCCCCACATCTTCAATTATCTCCCTCATCACCTTCCTTGCCTTTTCTTTTGCCTTTTCTTTCAGCCACATTGCCCCAAAATTATTGTATGTCTTATGCAAAATGCATTGAGTCCTTGCTGCACCTTTCAACAAGAACCAAGGTGAGTGGAAACGCCAATTTTTGAAAATTTATTCACTGTTAAATCTGCTATAACCCAAACAAGGGTTTTTGACTAGCTATGTTTCCTTATCTATTTCTTTTGGGCACTTTTGGCCGCTTTTCCCCTTCCACACTCCCATTTTTGTTGTGTCACATATTTATACTATATGTCATAAATAAACAGTCCACATGTTAATAAAAAATAACCAAATGTTGGTCAAAATGGACCCATACTTGTACACATGAGAACCTAGGAATGTTTTAGAGGAAAATATAAATACATTCATTAGCAAGTGAAATAGATAATTTTTTATTTCAAATAAAATATCATAACTATCCAATATAAGTGTGTCATTTGTAAAATAAGATGCTCATTTAAACAAGTATTTTTTTTTTTGATCGGTAAAAGGCCGAAGCCGAAAATTTTATTAATCATTATTAAAGTTTACATCACTCCACTCGTGTGGGCACTGGTAGGAAAGAGTGAAGGCGAGAAAACCTTCGGCCTTGCCCGGGACCAGAGTCTAGAAAATTCTACAACTATTACATATAAAAACATATTGTTGAAAATTACAATAGCACCCCGGGCTAAGGGTGATCAGTTGGGAAGATATTTTCTTTCCCTTACAAGTCCCTTTTAACATATTACAATTATCACTGTTCTCCTTGTGCCCTGTCTTGAGTTTGAGCTTTGATTGAATGTTGTTTATAGGCCTTTTAGCACAACTGTCTTCCTTTCTTTTGTTAAAGATGGCCTTGCTCCCCCTGCATTGTTAGTTTTCATACCACTTGCCAAGATTGTTAGTAAAATTTAATTTCCGATTTCAAATACTATATTCTATATTCCAGTCTAGGATTATTCCTCAGCCATTTATCTGATTGGAATTGCCATTCCAAGATTTAAACAGAGAAATGTAAACAGAAAAATATAAACAAAGTGTTTCGATTTCCTTCTTTAGTGTTTCTAAATCCTTAACCTCATTTATCTACAAGTAAAAAGTAGTAGATATGATATAATCATAAACAAAGTTCTTGGATGATTCCCTTTTTGAACAATGCTCATTCATAGTTATGAATCACCTATTTACTTCCTTTTGTTTTTGTATCAGGATGCTATCCCTGATAATGGATGATATCCAGGATACAATAATAAAAGAGGATAAAGGGGATTCTGTCATGCCTGTATCCGTGTCCAACTAACTCACTTAGCCATGTAAAATTTATACTAAGAGGGTAATAGAAATGGATGAGTGTCATGGCAGAATTTATCTTTAATTCTCACCCAGAATATTCTGCATGCATGCCACTTATTACTCGTAGTCTGTAGAATGTCAGATAAGATTTCATGTATAGATAGCACAACAACAAGTGACATACGAGTATATTTTAACAACTTGCAGGACTAATAGAAGTTGCAATTGATGCTCTTAGTTCATATAAGTCTACACATATAGATGTTGAAGGCCTTCATTGCAGTGTTAACAAATCCCTCCCTGATTATGTATCCACCTATATGAGTATATATCTATATTTGAGTATATCCTAATGCTTATAATCATATATAATCATATATATTCATATATATGAATATCAAAATAGTGTCAGAATGTATCAGCCAATCCTTAATATATGTAGGAATATATGAGCAGGAGCAACAATAGTAACTAAAATGAAAGGTCCAAGCTATTCTCATGAAGTGGATATGAGTAAAACCATAAAATTAACAGTTAATTCATACTATTTAATTGCATTTAAACTAGCTATGTTTATCCTTAAAATATGGCGAGATTATTATCTCTTTCGAAGTCTGTATTGATCATAAGCTAACATTGTTCTTCTTAATATAGTAATAAGCTAGAGTACCAAACTAAGCCGAATATATGGTGACAAGGAAGGAACAAAAATGTCACATCTTTTGTCCAGGAACTGTAGCCTCCTTATTTCGAGCTTGAAGGGGAAAGGGTCACCTCTTCCCCCTCATCCAGTTCCAGGCCCTCTTCCTGTAAGAAGTCCTTGAACCAAGTAGTCTTTGGCGGGTTCCTCACATGAAATAAGTGAAACAGGAAATTAACATTCCTATTTACTGCATCAGTCCTCTCCTTGGTAAATGCTTCCTCATCCATAGTGATAATGGGGTATCTAGGCACCGACCTATTGTTTCTTATGAAAACATCATAGTCTCTTGGCCTCGGTATGGTCTAGTCATTGTCAATATTGACAAGAACCCTCTCCATATCGCCCAAGATCGAGGCTATGAAGAACTCCTTGCATAGAGCGCCAGTGTCATCTCTGTTCTTGGTGGAGATCATAGTAATAGCCAAGAACATGGCTGCCACATCAGAGTTTGCCCTAGTTTGGTCAGTGTTTGTGAGATAGTCTGGGCCGAGGATGTTCTCTACAACATCTAGTACTAAGACATGAGGAAAGCGAATAATGCATTTGAGGCGATTCCTGGTGATAACCCCATCGAAGGCCATTTGCCTCTTTGAGCTGCTCAGTTTGATAGGGGTATCCATTTCTCGTTTAACTTAGGTCGAGGAGGAATCAATGACACAGAACTATACAGGCCTAAATTGGTCTTAAAGCTTCTTAATTTTACCATGAAGGCTTGGCTTAATAGTCGCCCTTGGTAATTATGTTAATGACTGAAATGTCACATCCTCTCTTAAATCTCGAGTACTTTCATCCCCTTCGGACATCTCTCTTTAATTTAGTATAATTGCCAAATCTTCAGATGAAGATCCGCATGTGAAGATATCATTTTGAGTTACCACACTCATATTTTGGCTAATGATCTTTCGAGTTTCCAACTAAGACAACCAACTAATGCCCTATTCGTTGGGACTCTAACCTATCATAATGGCCCGGATCTCTCTGAGATCAGATGTGTAATGATGATCGAGCACTTTGATTAAGAGTCTTGATTTTTCATCCGATTGTAAATATTTGAATTTGAGTATACCCATCATAAGGAGCTAATGATTATCCAAAACCAAGTCCTTAAATGTAAAGAATAAATATTTTATCATGTGATAAGTGATGTATAAATAATAAACAGAGTGCTAATGATTATCCAAAACCAAGTCCTTAAATGTAAAGAATAAATATTTTATCATGTGATAAGTGATGTATAAATAATAAACAGAGTGAGTATAAATATGTATAAATATATGAGATAACACACACACACACACACACACACACACACACATATCCAATAGATAGTATGGATTTATATGTTAGGCCCAATATGGAAAGCTAATGTACTGAGAGGGGAGGGGTGAATCAGTACTCCAAAACTTTCCTTCAATAATAACTTTACTGCTATGCATAAACCGAATAGTGCAAAAACATAATATAAAGCTAAAACAAATAGATAACAATCATACATGATTCACTCCATAACACATATATTTTGGTTACGCAGAAACTCTTGGTTAGAGAGAAAAACTACGGTGGGGATGGCACCCACAACTTCACTACTGCAATAATAAAGAGTGCTCGGTTAGAGCTACATGTTTAGCTATTTCTGATAGCTTACCCTGTTAGGAGTAACAAGATCTGTTAGATCTACCTTGCTAAAAGATTTCACAACACTTCATCTAAATGTTGCACCTGGTTAGAGGCTTTACAATTTATAGACTTGATTAGATTCTTTTACCCTGTTAAAGGTTTCTCTTATAACTTCAAAATATTACAAATATCTGCAACTTTACATCTGGAATGTTATAGCAGATTCTATGTGCTCAGAATAAGATTACCTTGCTTATAGCATACCTCGGTAACCCATATAGTAACTTGGTAAACCCTTCTGTTTACTCTGTTCTTTGACTGTTCTCTGAAAACCTTCTCGGTGACCTTTGTGTCTCTGTAACAGTCTTCTTACACTCATGCACACACCTCTTTAACTCTTAACTCATGTTGTATAAATAAATCTCTTATGATGGTGATCCTTTTTTTGCTTCGATCTTACAAACACGATTTATTGAATGAATAACCATGCAAATTATTTCATTGGTTAAATGACCTCAAAATCATACACAATCTTTAAGTGCAATTTCCAATGTGATAACGGTTAGATGTGCCTCGATCTTGTAACACGTTTTCATATGCATGTCCAGGTTCAATGAATCTGGTAACACGTTTCACTTGGTGTATATCAACTCGGTGTGTCATCTTTGCTGCTCGGTAGACATGAAATGATACTCGGTAGACAACTCGATGTATACTGCGTTTTGTGACTGCTTTCTTCTGTAACCGACTAGACTGTGCATACCGACTGAATATTTCGGTAGAGATAACCGACTAGAGTATATAGTATAACTTTGACATAAAACTAATGGCAATCTGATAAGTAGTAACAATCTCCCCTTTTGACATTAGTTGAGATGTTTGACAAAAACTACTTTCAAAGTTATAACTCAAAACTCTATATACTTGCAAAATTTGACTATACTGATAGTATATACAATAGTAAATAATATAATACATCAGATATACTCTCCTTATCGATATACTATACAAAACTCTGATTTTGCATGCTCGGTGATCTGTTCTATACTTTGCTTACTGTCTTGTACACTGCGCGGTTTACTGCTCTTGGATACTCTTCTTACTCTGCTCGGTATACTCCCCCTGTATACTATACTCTGAATAGTATACCATTCTCTCAATACTGTATCACTTCGTATTACTCCCCCAAGACTGTATCATATTACTTAGTACTGTAACATATTACTCCCCCTTTTTGACAAACATCAAAACTTAATTACCATTCGGGGGTGGTAACTGATCAAAAATGGATTTGTACTTGGTCCGGGCATCGGTGAGAGCGACAAAGAGTGCATCCTTTACACTATCCATTAAAGAATTTTGCGCTTGAATATCAGCCAATAGTGATATTAAGCCTTCTAGAGTGCTTCCCTCTTGAGCAGTAGATAAGTATGTGGCTCGGTTGATCTGTTCTTGGACGGATGAAAGATGTGGAAGGAATAATGTCTGAAGGGTCATTATGTCCATCCTAATCTTGTGTTCTTCATTTCTTAAGTCCAATTGTTGAGCCATGAGTTGTTGTAACCTTGTATAAAAATTCTGAACTGAATTTGGCTCTATGGTCAACTTGCTTGAGAGATCGGTGATCTCTTTCTCAATTGCCTCTGTTTTATTCTTAATGTCTTGAATGAATAAAGAAAATGTGCAGAGTTTCTGAAATAAATAAAGAATGTGCTTGAGTTGAGGGGTCAACTCAACAATAAATTTGACAAGTTTGACTTTGCCAATAGCTATAGCTTTTTGTGCCTCTTCTATCATTTTTGTAGTGAGCTCTTTGTCTTTCAGCTTGCTCAAATACTCCGATGCATCTACTCCGGATGTCTCTATCTTTGTTAAGAGTTCATCCAGTTGAATGTGGATGGCTGCATCAGTTGATACTGTAGCTTTAGGTAGCATATCTATTAGGAGTGCTTTTACCTTATGAAGTACTTTATTTTTCTTTTGAATGGCCATTTGCTTTTCTTGTTCGGCCTTTGCTTTGCACGGTTCATCGAAATCAATGAGTGCTTGCCCTTTCAATTTTGATATGTCTACATTGGGCAACACTATTGGTTTTGACAAATCAGCTTTAAAACTATGCTTTTTCATTTTCTTTTCTTTACCTTTCACTGATGGAACTAAGGCAAGGGCTTGTGAGGCTTGATGACCCTCGGTAGGTTGCTCGGTAGAGGCAACACTTTGATCGGTTCCTTTAGCCTTTGTAGAGTCCTTCGATGTCTTGATACTTGGTGACTCAGTTGCAATAGTCTCAATGTTAGAAGGTGCTTGAGATGTCCGTTCTTGAGTAGTACCTTCTCTTGTTGTAGACTTGTGACCTTCAGTGCCTTGATCTGTATCCTGAGGAGTTTCGGTTGAGATAGGTTGCTTGACCGGTGGATAAGGCTGAACTTGTTCCAAGACTGATTCACTAGATACAAGTTTTGCATATGCAGTGCCTTCTATCATTTCCTGTTCCGGTGCCTTTGAATCCATGACATCTTCATCTATTTGAATGGTGTCAGCAGGGTCTTGTTCGGTAGCATCAGGACCTTGCTCGGTGACATCAGGATCATGCTTAGTGACATCAACGATTTCAACTGTAGCTTGCTCACCGACATCCTTGATTTTGAAGATTTCCTGCCACTTTGCTTTTGTCTCATTTTCCACTTCAATATATAGCCCATTCATCAGTTTTAAGGCTCTCTATTTGACAAGAAACTTTGAGTTGTAGGTTGTCAGATGTTCCTTTATTTCAGCTACTGACATGTCAGGAAAGAGATGAACTGGACTTCTCTCTTTGATCTATTTCTCCAAGTCCATTGCATACTTCCACCTATTATCAATATGCAGATACAGTTCATTTGGAAGTGACTTAGCTAGTTCCAATGGAGCTAACCAGAACTTTAGAAGTGTGCAGATGACAGCTTCTTCAATTTGTCTCTTTTCATCATTGTTCCTGGTTTCATACTTGACATATCTAAATCCTCCAAATCCACCATATTCTTTCAGATTAGCACAGAAGTTTTCAACACTATGTATATTTACCTTCTTGCTCTTGACAATCTGGAATTTGCTTGCATCCTCTGATTTAGTATCACTAGACTCTTTTGCCAAAATGAGTGTTCGAGTAGATTTCTTGTATGTCTTTGTTACCTTGGGAGCAGTAACACTTTTTGTTTTCTTACTTGGTGAGGCTGCAGATGCTCTTGTGTTAGGTTGCTTTACTGGAGGTGGAGTCGGTGAGGCCTTTGATGTGTCTTGTTTCTTTCTCTTCAATACTTTTCCCTTAGGCAATTCGGTGCTCAGTGTTATAGCTGCCTCTTGGGCTTCAGATTCCTCTTCGGTAATGGCAATGGTGCCTTTGATAGGTGTAGAGGAAGAGTCTTCTCCGAATTTCTCTAACAATGCCTTTATCATTTTTGTTGCCTTTCTTGTAGCTTTGGGTACTACAATGTTCATCTTTACCTTTTCCTTTACTTCCTCATAGGTACCATACCTTAGCTTGGTAGTATGTCTAGGCAATGTAAGAAATGCATCAATTTGCTATTTTGTGATGTCAAAATCAATCTCGTAACCCATTGGTGACAAAGATTGAGTCCTTGGCTCCACAACATTCACATAATAGTAATCGGTGTCAACTTCAAAACATATATCATTTTTGTATTTCTCTACTAGCTGGGGTGGAATCCTATATATGTTATGCATTTTCTCTTGAAATTTACTAAAGTAATCATCCATAATATCATTGAAATTGTCTCCTAACTTCTTAATGAAGTCATTAATCTGATGGGTGATTGGTCGGTGTAATTCCCAAACAACTTTATCGATTGATGGAAAGAATTTTTCAAAATAGAAAAACATGCATACCAGTAATGATCCAAACTTTAGAGTATTAGCTGAGTTGTTCTTCTTCGGCTTTTGGATGGTGTTTAGATTTTCAAACAGGTTCTTCAGCAACACCTCACATAGGTCAATTTTCATTCCCTTTTTCACAATTTTGTAGGCCAGGTCTACTGTTGCACAGGGAACACTGTTTTCCCTTGCCGATTGGAAGAAACAGTAACCCATTACTCTAATGGCAAATTTTAATTCTTCATCTATGACATTGGTTAGTTTCAATCCTTTGCAATCAGATTCTACTCTGGTTAAATTGATCAATTCCTTCTGTGATATCATCTTCTGGGCTCGGGCATGATCATAGATAGAGTAACCGGTAATCAGATGAATGATTTCCTTAGTAATCTTAAATGGTTGCTCTTCTAGCCACATGAAATCATTGTGAACTCTGCTCAGAACAAACTTGACCCACTGGGGTTTGAACACACGGGGATAGGTTAGAGCTTCAGTTAATCCTTTGATTTTGATGTGCTTATACTTGCTATTCAATTTACCATCAGTACACAACTCATCATAGGTGTCTTTGATTTCAACATGATCGAGTTCTTCAACACGATATTTGGTGAAGAATCTCACATCCTCGACTAGTAACACTCTGTCCGGGATGAGTGAAAAGGCGGTTTTGTCATCCGGTTCAGAAGTGACTTTGGGAGTCAAAGAGTATTTTAGTGAGGGCTTTTCTACATTCTTGACAACTATGGGATCTTGGATCTTGGGCGCCATTGAAGATTTCAGATAAAAGCTAACAAAAGATCCTTAGGGTTTCAGGATTTCAAACGACAGACGCTTTATACTTAGTAAATAATGGCAACTAGATAAGATTTGTAAACTAGCTTAACAATGTGTTGAGATTGATGTAAATACCTTGAATTTGCTTTGTAGGAGGTTTGATTGCCTTAGATTCGCTTGCTCTACTTTCTCAAAAACTTGGTAAGTGAAAATGGCTGCGAAAATGCTTTTAAGTACACAAATACCTTATCGGGCTCCATGCGGGTTAGGTGAAAAACATTAAATGCACTCGGTTCCTCTTTAACCGATTTATTCACCTTTTTCCATTTTGACCGAGTAACCAAACTTCTTTCATTCACCGACCAGACAGGTTTCCTGTATTCACCGACTTGACAGACTTCTTGTAAAGTGCTTCAAAAGACTTTGATAGAATTTCAAACTTACTAATACATCTTAATTATGTAGATTTTGAATTAAGTACATAAATAGAATAGGAACTGTTAAGATTTTAACCTTCAAAGAATGCAGTCCCTTCATACCTTTACCGATTAATTTAAAATAGGTGCACCTAACTCGGTAGGTAAGGTGCTTTCTTCATTTGACATAATTTCCTTCCTTTTCCAAATCATCTTTAATTTTTCTTTTATTTCTTCAGTGTCTTTTCTAGGTTGATCTCTGCAATCTCCAGCTAAGTGTCCAACTTTATGACAATGAAAACATGCCATACCAAGATTTCTCCATGATCTTCGGTTGTACATCCCAAACCTTATAAAATAGTTGGCACTTATATGTCCATATCTTCCACAACATTCACACCATATCCTTGTATTGTAATCCCATGGTACTGCAGAATACTGTTGGTAAGGATCTATGTGAGTTCGGTAACCTCTAGCATTTGCTTGGTGTGCATACCACATATAGTTCTTTTGCTTAAGCCAGCACTTCTCGGTACTATGTCCATATCTATTGCAGTTTTTACAAAACCCTTTGAATTTTGCCTTCTGATAATTGTTAACAGACTTTGTCCTACATTGATTAGATGCATGACCATATTTATTGCAATTGTAACAATAACCATTGGACTTAGTGACATTCAGTTGCTTACCTTTTCTGATTTGGCATATGTTGGTAGTGTGACCTTGATTTCCACAATAGTTGCAAATAGGCTTCTTTCTTTTGATGTTATTCTTGTTTCCAGCTTGCTTTGATGATTCTCCTCTCTCGGTAGTATGAATTCCTTTCTCGGTAGAGACTTTTCCTTTGTAACCTAGTCCTACATCTTTGTTGGGTTGTCTTGTATTCAGTTGCTCATCCAACATCTTTGATGCTTCATAAATCTTCTTCAGTGTTTCTTTGGATTTCTTCTTTGTTTCAAGTTCATCGGTTAACTTTGATACTTCAAGTTTCAATGCTTGATTCTCATCATTCTTCAGAATTGCTTCATGATGTGCATAACCTAGTTGATCTAATAGGTTTTGTTGAATTCCAGTCAACCTTGTGATTTCATCATTCTTATCAGATACTAAGACTTCAAGTTGTTGTTTCTCTCTCTGTAGATCTCTTGCTTTATCCTTAGCTGTCCTCAATGCATCAAGATTTTCAGTCATTTGTGTGTTGAAATGTTCATGTTCTCTTTTCATTGCTTTTGGTTGATCAGCCAGTGCTTTGTTCTTTTCTTTCAATACTCTAATAATTTCTTTAGTTTCTTCAGATATACTGTTCTCGGATGATGTCTCAATTTGTTCCACTAACTCTTGAGAGTCCTGCAAATCATCAGATAATCTTCTTCTCACTTTCAGAGATTTTTGCATTTGCCTTTGCATGTCTGCAATCACTTGATTAGCATGATCCAGCTCTTCTTGCAGATACACAATCCTCCGAGATTGTTTATAGCCATCCATTGATAAGATCTTTCTCTTTAGGTAGTTAAACCCTTTTCCAAGATTCAAGCTCTGATACCAATTGTTAGGCCCAATATGGAAAGCTAATGTACTGAGAGGGGAGGGGTGAATCAGTACTCCAAAACTTTCCTTCAATAATAACTTTACTATTATGCATAAACCGAATAGTGCAAAAACATAATATAAAGCTAAAACAAATAGATAACAATCATACATGATTCACTCCATAACACACATATTTTGGTTACGCAGAAACTCTTGGTTAGAGAGAAAAACTGCGGTGGGGATGGCACCCACAACTTCACTACTGCAATAATAAAGAGTGCTCGGTTAGAGCTACATGTTTAGCTATTTCTGATAGCTTACCCTGTTAGGAGTAACAAGATCTGTTAGATCTACCTTGCTAAAGGATTTCACAACACTTCATCTAAATGTTGCACCTGGTTAGAGGCTTTACAATTTATAAACTCGATTAGAGTCTTTTACCATGTTAAAGGTTTCTCTTACAACTTCAAAATATTACAAATATCTGCAACTTTACATCTGGAATGTTATAGCAGATTCTATGTGCTTAGAATAAGATTACCTTGCTTATAGCATACCTCGGTAACCCATATAGTAACTCGGTAAACCCTTCTGTTTACTCTGTTCTTTGACTGTTCTCTGAAAATCTTCTCGGTGACCTCTGTGTCTCTGTAACAGTCTTCTTACACTCATGCACACACCTCTTTAACTCTTAACTCATGCTGTATAAATAGATCTCTTATGACGGTGATCCTTTCATTGCTTCGATCTTACAAACACGATTTATTGAATGAATAACCATGCAAATTATTTCATTGGTTAAATGACCTCAAAATCATACACAATCTTTAAGTGCAATTTCCAATGTGATAATGGTTAGATGTGCCTCGATCTTGTAACACGTTTTCATATGCATGTCCAGGTTCAATGAATCTGGTAACACGTTTCACTCGGTGTATATCAACTCGGTGTGTCATCTTTGCTGCTCGGTAGACATGAAATGATACTCGGTAGACAGCTCGGTGTATATTGCGTTTTGTGACTGCTTTCTTCTGTAACCGACTAGACTGTGCATACCGACTGAATATTTCGGTAGAGATAACCGACTAGAGTATATAGTATAACTTTGACATAAAACTAATGGCAATCTGATAAGTAGTAACATATATATATATATATATATATATATATATATATATATATATATATATATATATATATATATATATATATATATATATATATATATATATAATGTATATTTATATATATATGATAGACAATAAATTAAATTTAACATGCAGATTGGTGTACTGCATATTTTATAACCGAGTTTAATGCCAGTGTTAAGTCAATAAACTCATCTAATCTGTATATATATGCATATTTATAAACAAAACATTATATATATATATATATATATATATATATATATATATATATATATATATATATATATATATGAGTGATTATAAATGGTTTATATATATAGAATGATCTAAGCAACAAGTGTAAAAGGTTGTGTTAGATATATAATCCTCATCCCCTTCCCCTAATATTAGACTTAGGCAATCTCTATGTATATAATGGGATGATGTATTTGGTCAATTTGTGGATAAATTTGTGTAAATGCTGTTATTTTTATAGGTTGTGTGTTGTTGTAAAATTTTGTTAAGGATAGATGCCAGGGGCCACATGGATCATTGTTTTACCATCTGCCCCCATGTTAACTAGGTAGTTGGCCCTTTTGTTGCCCTCTCTGTAGATGTGGTTATAGATGACCCTGTCAAATGTTTTGATGTCCATCAGTATCTTAGTTAGGGAAGCATTTAGCTTCTAATCAGGCATTGCCCCTTTTCTAAGGGCATTAATGATTATTGTTGAGTCCCCTTCAATGTTAATCCTCTTTACATTCCGTATTTTGCATAGATTGATACCTTCAGCTAATGCTTTCAGCTCTGCTTCATTGTTTGTGCTTTTGCCCATGGGAATGGCCATGTGAGCCAATTCTTCTCCTTTTGAATTGTGAAGGCAACAACCAAGTCCAACATCACCCGGGTTGCCCCTAGATGCCCCATCAAAGTTAAGCTTAATCCATCCAGCTTTAGGGGGTAGCCACTTACATTCTGCACATTTTGTGTTGTTGGATGGTGGACCTTTCCCTATGAAAGGTGGAATCTTTAGGCCCTTCCACCTTAGTCTCATTTTCTCAACCCAATAGGACATATTGGCATCCCTCTGACTGTTAGAGGTCTGGTTATTTACCATTTCTACTATGGTAGCTTTTATTTTATTGGTTAGTTGGGCCCAATGCATTTTACTATCTTTGAAAATCATCCTGTTTCTCTCCTTCCAGATTTCCGAGATCACAAGGGAGGGGGATATGACCCATAGATTTTCATACATACATCCTATGTTCCAAATGGGCCATGCATGGAATAAGTCAAAGAGAGTACTAGGAATAGGGGTATACCAGTTTAGTTGTTTTTTCAACCAACCCCAACAATTGTGTGCATATTCACAAGTTAACAGTATATGATTAGTATTTTCTTCCTCCTTTTCACATAATGGGCATCTGATGGGCCCCTCAAATCCTAGTTTCCTGAAGGTTTCATTAGTGAGGAGCTGGTTTTGTATTGCTAACCATGCAAACAAGCCTGCCTTTGGTAGGCACCTTTTATCCCAACAAAGTGTTAGGGGCAGGTTAGTGCTTGGGTTATTCTTATTGATTAACAGGTGTTTATATCCCTCCTTAGTTTCATACTTCCCCTTCTTGGATCCTGCCCACATCAGTTTCTCTTTTTCAGAATTTAATGTAGGGTTTCTTGAGGCTAGGATCCGTGTTAAGGGGGATCTCTCCTGGTCCAGTAGGTCTAAATTATTCAGTGATTTCCATCTCTATTGTTTGAGGCCTTCAATGCTGTATTCTTCCACATCATCTTTAGGCATGCATATCTTTTCCCATGCTACCAATGGGAGTATGAATTTATCTTCAGAACTTTGGCAGAAGAATGTCCTGATATGTTTTGTAATTTCCTTTCTTTTGGTTGAGGGTAGATCCATGCATGAGAATTGGTATATTGGCATCGCTGAGAGAACTGACTTAATCATGGTGGCCTTTCTAGCAGAGGATAACCATTTCCCTTTCCAAGAGGAGATCTTGTTTGTAATTTTGGAGACCACTTGATCCCATAATTTGGATGATCTATTCCCTTTGTCTAAGGGAAGTCCTACGTATTTACATGGTAATTCCCCTATATTGTATTTAAGAATGTTTATGATTTTCCTTTGGAGTTCTTTACTTATGTTGAAAAAGATAATGTTGGATTTAGAAGTGTTGATTTCCTGTCCAGAAATCATAGTATAGTTGTTTAAGATTTTTTTAAGTGTTTTTGCTTCTATTGTATTGCTCCGTCCAAATAACATGGTGTCATCAACAAATTGTTGATGGGTAATTGGTTCCATGTCTGATGTAATTTTAATACCCTTCAACTGTTGTGTTTCTCTTTCCATATTGATCATCCTTCCCAATGATTCTGCCATGATGATAAAAAGAAAGGGGGAAAGGGGGTCCCCCTGTCTGAGTCCTCTTGAAATTTCAAAAAAACCTTATGAGGCCCCATTGACTAAGATTGATACTCTAGGTGTTGCTATGCATTCATATATCAGATTGATCCATTGCTTATTGAACCCGAATGATTCAAGACATTTGCATAGAAAGTGCCAGTCTACTTTGTCATATGCCTTTTTAATATCTAATTTTATCATCATGCTCGGTTCCTTATTATTTTGTACTGAATGGATTGCTTCTTGAGCAATGATTATGCCATCATAAATAGATCTGCCTGACACAAAGCCAGTATGTTCCTCACTAATGATTATGGGGAGGAGTTTGTAAATTCTATTTGCAATTGTTTTTGTGAGTAATTTATAAAGGGTATTGCATAATGCTATTGGTCAGAAATCCTCAAAACAATCCACTATTTCCTTTTTTGGAATCAAAGCTATGAATGTGTTATTTAGTTCTTTTAGAATCTTTCCTGAATTTCTCATCCACTCTAGTGCTTCTGTAATTTCTTCCCCCATGAAGTTCTAGCATTTTTGAAAAAAGTGTGCTGGGAAACCATCAGGGCCAGGAGCCTTATTCGGTCCCATTTGGAATAAAGTTGTTTCTACTTCTTCCGTAGATAGTTTTTTATTAAGCATCAGGTTGTGTTCCTTAGATATTAATTTGGGAATGCATTTTAAGAATTCACTCTCTTTTGTCCACCTAGAACCCTCTTTATTATTAAGGATATTTTCAAAATACCCTACTGCTTCCCTTGCTATACTATCAGGGTCCTCACTGAAGTCTCCTGAATTTAATTTTATTCTATTGATTCTATTTATAGCTCTCCGCTGTTTTGTGCTGTTGTGGAAGAAGCTTGTATTTCTATCCCCAACTTCCAACCAGTGTTCCCTAGATTTTTGTTTCCAACATATTTCTTCTCTTGCAAGGATTTCCTCGTATTGGGCCAAATTGATTTTTTCCTTTTGATAAAGCACGTTATCCATCCCATGCTTAATTACCTCTTCATTAGTTTTTTCCATTTCTATCTCAATTTCCTTTTTTTTTGTGAAGATGTTTCCAAAGTGCATTTTGTTCCATATTGTTAATTGCTGCTTTATCTTTTTTAATTTGGTAACTACTTTGAAAGTTTTGGAGCCTATAACTTCTGTTTCTTTCCACCATTTTTCTATTAGTTGTATTAAATTTTCATCCCTTAGCCACATTATTTCAAAGCGAAAGGGGGTTTTGTTTGGCTTTAGTTCCTCTAATATGGTCAATTGGACCGGAAAATGGTTCAATCCTGAGAACAGGAGAACTAAGGACTCATAAGACTGTGTGAGATTCCCACATAGGAAGAATTTGTCCAGTTTTTCTGCAATGTTGCAGAATCCTTGTCTTCTATTAGTCCAAGTAAAGGTTTCATTTTTTGTCTTTAATTCCATCAAGTTACACTTATGTGTCCATTCTTTGAAGTCTTGAATTGTTTGGGAAATTTTTTTATTACCCCCCCATTTTTCCTTGGGATCTAAGATGGCGTTGAAATCCCCACCTATTATGTATGTTTGATCCATGTCAATTGAAAGAAATTCCTCAATTTCATTCCACACTTGTCTTTTTGCTTGTGTTTGGATAGGTCCATAGACATTAATTATAATAAATTTTAAGTTGCTTTTAATGCTTATAGCCCACCCACACATCCAGTTTGGGCTCTTGCTAATTAGTTTAAAGGATATTAGCCTAGGATCCCATATGATGGCCAATCCACCCGAGGCTCCAGAAGCAGTTTGACCTTCTATTTCTCTGATACCTAATTTTTTGTTGAAGTTTGTCATCTCATTGTTACTTAATTTAGTTTCCTGTATTAAGAATATTTTTGGATTGAATTTAGCTATGCAACGTTTAAAGATACGTTGCTTGTTAGGGGCATTCAGGCCCCTAACATTCAAAGTAAGAAGTTTCATAACTCCATGGGAAGGTCCTTCCCCTTCCCTGCCTCAAAAAGGTTTGTGATTTTAATCTGGCCAACAACACATCCTGCTTTGATTAGTAATTCCACAATTGATTTTCTCCCTCTCTTTTTTAGTTCAGTAGCATAATCCGGGGGTGAGCAGGTTTCTATGGTTTTAGCTATCCCCAGGTTGTCCATCTTCTCCATTACTACATCATATTTATGGTCCTGTAATTCTTCCTTGGTTACATTAAGTTTGCATAATTTTCTTACTAACAATACTTTTTGTAATTCCAGTTCTTCCTCATATGCTATTTCATTTATGAATAGCTCAATGAGGTCATTTGTAACTTCATTGCCAACATACTCAAGGATACATTTGTTTTCTCTTTCAGTCCTTTCTTCCCTTTCCACGTCCTTTTCATTGTTGTTATTACTGGAGTTCTTTTTCTTTTTACCTTTTTCTTTTTTATTTTTTTTCCCTTTTTTGTTCATGTTCTTTTTCTTTTTTTTAGAGCATCTTGCCTTCTCTATTGTGTGTGGTGTGGGATGGTTTTTTGATTCCTCATTGTTAGCATCCTTATTCTCGATATCTCCTATTGTTTCCTCCTGGTTATCAACATTTACTCCATTCATCAGGGAGCTGTATTCTTTTTCATTATCTTTTGCTCTGTTCCTTTGAATCATTGTTTATTAATGGAATTGCTTCTTGCTTAGAGATTTCTTTGTTCTCTATATCTTTCCCTCTTTGTTCAATCACTGGTTCTTTAGGGATGTTATTGCTATTTTCTATCACTGTTTTATCTTTTTCATATTCTACCATTTTTTGATTGTCTACTAGTTCCTTAGCCCTAGGGTTTTGTTTATGGAGCACAAATCCTCCTTTTGGGTTGAATTTTATGTTTATACCCTTATCAGCTCCAAGATCTTTTTTTGTCTTAATACTTTTTCTCTCAATATTCTTAATAGGGAAGATAACTTCCTTGGCTGTGATATTACCCGTAAAGATCTCTGGTTGAATCTGGTATATCGAGTGGTTTGTAATGATTTTGATGGGTTCTAATTTCTGTTTGTCTATCTCAACGTTGGCTAATATTTTTATGTCAGAGGAAACCATGTATTTTTCCTCCATACCCTCAAATCCTCCTAAAAAATCCCCTAATTTTTTTAGGGTATGATTGTGGATCAATTCTACCAACATTTTAGGGAGCCGAATCCATTTAGGCACTCTAAGCTTTTCAAAATCTTTGGGCGAGAAATTAGGTTTCCAATTAAAAAATTTGCAACAAGAACCTTTAAAGAATCTGTGATTATTCCTAAGTAAATGATTTTTAAGTTCACATGAATTGCATTGAATAAACAAAAAATCATCTTCCAAACAAGTAGTACTTATTTGGTTTTTTGTGGCGGTCTTCAACCAATGGAGGACATCAGAGGTCGACGCTCCAAATCCAAACCATTTGCCAAAGAGCCCAAGTTCATTGTAGCGATCCCACAATTCATCTATGTGTTCATTGCTTATTATCACTATGTTATCCACTCTATTGCACAATGACTTCTGAGTGTTGTTTGAGCTTTGTTTAGGGTTATATCCTTCCTTGCACCGAGTTTGGACCATTGACTTTGAGCTTGTCATGGTGGGTATTCTTAACCCTAATTTTATTCTGTTAGCCCCTAAAGCAACATCGTTTTGGGATTGAGAGAATCTCTCCGCACGGATATGTGGTAAATATGAAACATTGCCTTAGTTAGGGTAACCTTTATCTCAAGAATCCTTCGAGATGGTAAGAAATTCCTCTCTTTTCTGTGTTAAAGGATTTTCCTGTTTTTTTAATGGTGCCCTAGGGTTCCGTTGAGTCCTAATCCAAATAGGATTAACTATCATAATTGAGGAAGATGCCAATTCACCTGTGTTTCTCTGGCCCGATGGGGGACCCCTTGGAACCCCGACAACCCTTTTGCATATATCATTAAGCTGTAAATTAATCAAATTTGCTCCTGTGGCGCATGATTGAGAGGCATTTAGAGCTGCAAATCTATTTGAGGCGCCCACAACATTTTTATGGACCTTCTGTAAATTAATTCCACTTTGCCATTCACCATTATTCTTCCCCTTCTTTCGAGGATGTTTCGAGGGTTTTGCAAAAATGAATCTGCTTTTCGCATATACATTTGCTATTTGCATTTTTGCTTGGTATGCATATGTCTCATTTAAACAAGTATTGTTGCCATAGTAAAAAACTATTATTGCTATGCATACAACTATTGGGGTAGCAATGTAGATGCATTAGAATTTCATATTAATTATTTGTCCTATCACAAATATAAAAGGTGAACACAATAAATACCTTGTATTTTTCTATGATGTGAATGATTATCAAAAGATTTTAGTGTTCAACTATTGGTCCATTTGTGTTGGATGTAAGCTGTATTTTTACGTTGAAGGCGAACAATCAATATTGCGTAAGAATAATTCAAGATGATTGAAAGAATTTGGACTATCAAATTTTTTATTCATCAAATTTCTTTTTGCTAATTTTTCCTTTTCAATGACGTTGACAACATAACACAATGCATACTTATTTATTTTTGTAGTCTGTTGGAGGGCATTGGTATTTGTTATCATTACTTTTATTATTTCAAGTGAAATAAATAAATCATAACTATCCACAATAAGTGTGTCATTTATAAAATAAGATGCTCATTTAAACAAGTATTGTTGTCATATTAAAAAACTATTCCTATGTATACAACTATTGGGGTAGAAATATATATGCATTAGACTATTTCATATTGATTATTTGTCCTATCACAAATATAAAATGTGAGCATTATAAATACCTTGTATTTTTCCATGAAATGTGAAGGATTGTCAAAAGGTTTTAGTGTTCAACTAGTGGTCCATTTGTGTTGGATATAAGTTGTATTTTATATCATAATGTGTTGTATTTATAACAACAATAAGTTTTTGTGTTCAACTATTGGTCCATTTGTGTTCAGTATATAAAAGTTAGAGATACAAATATTTATGTTACCAATAGGTATTGATCCATTTAGGTTGCATATAAGTTATATTTTTAGATTAAGTTTCGATTGAATCTTTAAACTCATTTTTTGGGAACTTCACACTAGACATGCTATTTTGACGAATTGCATGATAAGTCACACCTACAAACCTTAGTTGTAGATGGATGAGTGTCTATTTTACACATCTAAAAAAATGGAGGTCTTACGATATTCCATGTAATGACTACGTGTTGATGAAATTACCCGCATGACTACTTGTCCCTCTCCCTTATTAGGAGTACTTGCCTCAATAGCTATTATGTAATAATAGCAACAATAATATGTATCTATATTATATATTGTCAAAATAAGTGCCTTTGGCAATTAAATCTCATATATACTTACACCTAATATTTTGGGGGCTCCGAGAGAGTATTAAAGATGCATTTAATGTTTGTGCATGTGAGCTTTCTTTTGATATTAAGTACCTCTTTTTAAAATGTCAAATATAGATACGTTGATTTATTGAATTACAAAGCTTAAAAGGATGAATATTTTTAAGTTTGATTGGATAAGTATACATCAACTCTGCGAGTTAGTGGTAGAATAAGGGTGTATGTAAGTGTCAGTTATAAAATAATATCTTAAAATAATAATTATTATAATAATCTAAATTTCAATCAATATTTCCTAATAAATTCATAATATTGAATTCATATTATAAAATAAAATGAAATAAATATATATACATGATGTATATGTTTACATAAAATATTACTATTCATTTTTAGAGGTTCTATAAAAATAATATAAAAGAGTTAATTATCTTAAAAACACAAGTCAGATACATTGAATGAGATTGTGTATGCCCTCCAAATTTGGTAGCATGAATATGCACCCTACGTGTACGGGAAATCTCAGCACACACTAGTGACCAAAGATTGCAACTAGCTCAACTACACCATTGCCAATTTTTCTAATACCTATCTTCCCCTATTGGTTTGAAGGAATTAAGAAATAGGTAATAAATACATAAGGATTTTTACTAGTTTTTGTCGTTGACTATAAATTTAAAAATGATAGCTATATGTGATTTGAGTAGGTTTCATGTCATATTTATTAGTCAGTTGAAATATAAATAGTATCAAGGTAATTTGTTAAATAGTTCATATGCCTCATGTAGGCTTGGAGTCTTTAAGATGTTTTTCAAATAGTTTAGGATCCTTGTGATAGCTTCTACATTTCATTGAGGCCTTTTGTCAAACCATTTGCGTACCTTATCTATGTTTTATCTTTATGTTTGCATGTTTGCAAAAGTTGCTACATTATCCTTTATTATTTAATGGATGCCCATACTTTCCCTAAAACTTGGGTCTAAGAATATTTGACTAGTGATTTGACTTAAAAATTGGATGATCTTATAATTTACTCTCTTTCACTAATAAATGTTAAGAATACTTTATATTTATGGTCAAAGGGGTTTATATAATGTTATTATTTATGAGTAGACCTATGGGAATTATAGTTTTTTTTGATTCATAGTAATGAGGCATGATCATAAACTTTTGAGTTTGATTTGAGCTCTTACCATATTGATCACATGTGCAAGGATACATGTCCTTCTTGTTAGGTTGAATGGGGCTATCCTTGTTCAATGTATCATGGTGCCTAGGATACTAGGTAAATTGGACATAAATAATATTGAACTTCTTTCTTTTATTTTAGTAAAGTGTAGAGATTTTTTAGTTGCATGTATGAAATTTGATTTGCAATATTGTTAGAGTTGGACATAATCAATAGTATGAGTCCTATTAAGTGACAAGAATAATGCTTTCTCCTCAACATAGGTATATTACCTATTAATGTTGCAATATGTGACAGACAATTAACTACAAGGTCAATTCAACTAAAATATGAGTATGCGTTGAGTTGCAAGATATATTGTTTCTTTATTATTTTTGACTATTAGGATCCTATTTAGTCATAAGTGACAAGTGAAAATATTGTCGAGCCATTGAGATATGCTATTATAAGGATATTGGGTTGTATAATGAGACAATAGAAATTAGAAGGTTAAGAATATTATTATTAGTGAGTGTACATTTTCATACGATGATCTAATTGATATAGTTTTGGCAACTTCCTTGGTATGACTTAGGTATTGTTTATATATGAAGAAAGATTATGATTGTTGGTGTAAGCCTTTCAAAATGCTAGACAATTTTAGTGGCCTTGTTGATGCATGTGGGATTTCTAATTTAAAAATTGGATCTCATAATATAATTTCATTATATCATTGATACCATTTGTTAGTGTAGGTTATTTATTTTCCTTATGTTAGTGGGTACTTCTTTTTTCCTCCACATTATTTAAGCCTGCTTAGGTTTATTAGGAGTAGTTAATATGAGGACATGTTGTGAAATACATCAACTATTGTAAGGACCAACATAATATCAAATTAACATATTTCATAAATTACATATCAACAAAAATACATTAATGCCATGTGTACAAATATACAAAATTAGAGATACATAATTAAATGATTTTTTAATATAAATTTAGAGTAAGCAAACAATAACAAGACTAAACATAGGGAAGCATATACCTTTACAATAGACCACATGGTATAATACACATGAAACACAATATGACAACCACCCTAACAGGAACTCCCAACATCTATCTACTTCGACCACATCACAAGCAAGGACATTGACGGAGCACATTTCCACCCTACCATTAAGTAGTTACACTTCCCCATAATCTTTCATGAGATGAAAGATACCCAACCCATCATGAGGAAGACTAACAATGTGATACTATCAAGAGTAATGGAATTTGTGCAACATGATATATACACATTCTAGCACTAATGTAATGATATCATGGGCACACAAGATGCATATAACACACATATGAAGACATAAGAAACAATCCTTACTTATGTATCAAAAGTCATTCCCAAATCTTAGTTCCATCTCAAGCACATTTGTTCCAACATGAATTCATCTCATTCACATAGAAAACACAAGATTGCACCCATGCATGCATAACCGTTTAAAAGCTACATGGGTGAGAAGAGTAGATTAGAACACATATGATCACACAATGCATTGGACTATGCATATCCACATGTTTGCAAAAACACTCTTAGGCTTATAGGAGCATTTTTCTATGCATCATCATTTGATAATAATTTCATGCATGAAAACTAATTTAAGCATATTGTTGCATAAGAAACTAATCAAAATGTTTTCCAACCTTGCACAAAAATGCATAAAAGCTTACAAATGCATGAATACGAATACAAAAGCTTGATAAGCATTAGTCTATTAAAATTAACTCGATATCATGCAATACTTAAATAATCATTCAATTTTTAATTCTAATATAGAATATACTTAACAATTGATTCACAAGTTATTATATGGTACATCATACATAATTAAATTTATCTCGTTCCCTATTTCACCCTAGGTAGGTGAGTAAATACCAAGGTCTTTAGATCATTATCACCTAATGATCTAATGACCACTATGTCCCATATAAGGTCTAAATAAAGTCATGTGAAAACAAATATACTCCATAACATTTTTTAATAAGACATTATTTATGCTTCGTTATCACAAGAAATTTCTTTCCAATTGTATATAGTAAAAGACATTTTTTAATATAGAATGTTGTGCTACCTTCTACACCACTCTGGAATTATTTTCCTTCACATGCAATTCCAAAAGCAAGTGCTCCATTTATATTATTGGACAATCCCCATATTCAAGACATTGATGATCTCTCCCAAGGCATTGTGCTCAAGATCATATCTTAAGCACACACAAGTGGGAGGGAAAATAGGATGGAAATATGTTACTTAGGATTCTGTTTGTCAAATAAGAATTTTGAATGAGTGCATATAAAGAGGAAACTAGGTTTTTTTAACCTTTGGAGATTTTGCTATATTGTATATAGTAATAGTGTTACTTCATAAGTGATTTATTCTTCGAATTATCTTGTTAAAGGAAAACAATCTCTTTTATGCACAGTGCTTTTGGGTTTGTACAGAATGATATATATGTGTAACCTGCTTATGTGAATTGTACACAATTATGTTGGATTTGTCTCTTTGGGTTTTATTTTTGTTGGTTATTAAACAAACTATAAGCCATTGCAGAAATTTAAAATTGTTTGTGATATTATATATTTAATCTGTGCTATATCATTATCTGGCATCCCATTCATAGTGATAAAAATGATAGAGATTTCGGTTTTTTATTTTAACTTTACTTTTGTAAGTGAAAATAATGTTAATATTTTAGGAAAGAAATGATTTACTTCCGAATGATTTATGACATCGAAAACTTCCTAAAATCTCTAAACTATGTTGGGAGATTAGTGCATTTAAATTTTTTTTTTTGATCCCAATTCAAAACAACTTTCATCTCTTCAAATAGATATTTTTCAAGAATTCTATTTGAGAGCGATTTGTACACCAGAGGAGAATCACGATTTCAATGGCAACATCCCATAAACTTAGCAAGATGATAGTTTATAATCACCTTTGATACATACTCTTTCTTACCTTGGCTACCTGTTGGAGATATTGTTTTCACCACCACAACCTTTTTTATGTACACCTCGTTTGTAGTGCAGTTAGGTACCTCCCGCAAGGAGTACAAGGTAGTCCCATAGGGCTCTAACCCATCTATAGAACCATACATAGATGGATGGCATCGTGGACTATAAAAGACACTTTACTTTTTACTTTATTCTCTTCAATCTTCTCGTCCTCGCTAAAGTTGTGGGTAGAAATGCTAATGTTGGCATATGTGAACTAGATAGTGAGCAAAACAACTAGGTGAAGTGATCCATTCAGCTCCTTGTTGAACTTCTTTCCATCAACTATATAATTATTATTGATCCAATAGTTCATTCAGCTAGGTGAAGGAAAAACCTAGGACGTAGTTGAGCGAAGTGATAGAGGTAGCTTTTAGAGACAATACACATAGTTATGTATTATAATATGCAACAAATTCTTGTAGGTAATAAGAATATAACACATATTACCCAATCTGGATCAATGATATGTCACATTCCATCTTTCCTTGAACACTCCTATAGAAGAATACAAAGCTATTGCATAACCTAAAGATTCACTAAAAGTGTTACATTGCATCAATTAGAATAAGTAGATGGAAATCTATATTACCTAACATTACCCTATGAAATTATAATTTCATGTACTGTTTTAAGTATTATATTCATCGTTCGGTATGATTAAAATACACAGACTTACTATGTCAACTAATGCTCCTTTACTTGTGTCTTTGTTTTTAACACATCCTAATCAAGGTTCTTAGGTTCTCTTATTTACTATTTCATCTTAATATTATTGATTCGATTATTCAATTTTGATAATTATAGCTTAAATTTAACTAATTGACAATTTGAAGCATTCCTAAATTTGATTAAAAAGGGCTTTGAACAACCAACTAATTGTTATTACATGTTAAATTTTTTAGCTAATTGTTCGTAGTGATAGAAAAAGAGGCTTCTTTAAAGATCTATAATACAGTTTTTTTGAACCATTGATTGTTTGGATCACTCACTTTATCAATCTATCATCAAGATTTAAGTACTATAAAAAAAATAATGATGTGAAACTTCAGAGGTTCAAAAAATCTAGAGGGGAGCACACCAGTCACGTTCATGTTTCAATAATTAATTCCTTGCACACCTAACCTCTCTATTAGGGGAAAGGATCCAGTAGTTGAGCGCGTTCCAATTCTTGTGATAAAAGTTGTTGATTTAATACCCCAATACTTGCTGATTTAATGTCCAACCTTTGTATAACATTGCACCAATAGTTGTATGAAATATACCATTTGTTGTGAAAAGTAACCAATCATGTAATGCCACATCAGCTGCACAAGTATTGGGGCCCTTTTGCACACCTATTGGTCTCACTTTTTTTGGGGGTTGTTTTGGACACCTTGGAAAAAAGCATGCTGATGTGGCCCTGAAACCTTAATTATAAGCAGGGGACTTGCCAAGTAAGCTGTTGTAAAAAAATCAGAGTGATTTGAAATTTCCACGTAGGATTTTGAGAAGCGTGAAGTTAGGGTGCACAAGTACTGGGTCCTTTCCCCTACTAACTTAAAAAAAATCAAAATACAAATAACTAAAAGTTCATTAATAAATTTCACATGTACCAATAGTCGCTCATTTTTTAGCATTTTTGAACCATAATTGGCCCATTTGTGCATCTTCATTGGTACCCATAGTGCATGACTACTGGAGCATTTGTGTGCAAGTATTGACAATTTTTAGTGCACAATTATTGGGGCATCTTTGAGCAAGTATCAGGTGACACTTTAAAATGTGTACTACAATTGCCAAAGCTCTTATGGTTAACCTAGACTAGTAATAGAGTAAGGAGAAAAGGTCAAAGAAAACAATGTGTTGGGTTTAGAATGAAAATAATTGACATATTGTTTAGTTTATTTTTTGTTTTAGTGTTGAATTTTTTATTTTTATTTTGAAGTATTGAAAATATTTTCAATAATTCAAGCTCATGACCATCAACTATAAAATATTTACAATTGAAAATGTTACAAATATTTCTTTCAATTAACAGTAAGCATTAAATTTTCTATTAGAATTTGGACCAAACATGCTATTTATATTTGCTACTATTATGTTCTCTTATTATACTCAAATCAATACGTCTGCCAAAGATTTTATGCATATTTATTCAATTCAATCTTCCTTTGAGACACAAGACATGACACCATTATAGTTATAGACAAAAAATTCTCTTGAGACTTGGATTCCATACAAGCAAAGAGAATCATCAACTACAAAATATTCATAATTGATAATGTTGTAAATATTTAAATAAAGAATATACCTCCAATTGAATATTAATTTACAAATAATTTACTATCGACATAACCGTTGCACCTCTTTTTGATACAAATACTAGTTAATATTATCTTTCTTCACTAATGTTTTTCGTAAATTCTCAAAGACAAACCGCTTCTAACATACAAAATGAAAAAATAAGCTTAAGATTTATCCATAGAAAATGGGTTAAAATAAAAGTCTCAAAAGTGTGATGGAAGAAACTAGTGATGGTAGTGCATGCAAATTAAGAAAGGTCACGCAGGTTTAAGATATGCAATGATTTTTGGATAAGAATATGAAAATGGATATGATAAAAGGCTTTCAAACTCTTAAAAAAAATACAAATCAGTAGATATAAAGGTCAAATTATTTGCGGGTGTTTCCCTTGCCCGTGCCAAAAATGGGGTTTAGAATGGCTTGGAATGTAATTGTGAGATGGGACTGCATAGAATGTGTAGAAGTAATTTGAATTCCTCTAGAAGGGGAGAGATCTAAAGTTTGTGTTACAAAATATAAAATTAGTATATCTATATTTTAAAAAATATAGGAAAATTATGTCGAGAGATATCTTATAATAGAAAGGGAATAATGATTAATAGTATACAAGAGTTTCAAAAATATGGATAATAATAGAGTTGCTTTAAGTATGTACCAACATTATTTAAGACGACAATATGAACCTGGAATTTTAGAATGGTTAGATACTCACAATGTCAAGTTCATTCTAATTGATATTATTGATTGTTCCCTTTTAAATATTATGGCACTCTTCCACTATCATTTGAATGTAACGACTTCATATAGTTGGAGACAAGTGGTGAGGGTTATATTTTATTTAGAGTAATAAAATAACACCTCCACAAAAACCAAAAGATGGGATATTTCATGCATTTACCCGTCATTTGCATGTCAAATTGTTTCAAAATTGAATTTTTGTTTACGGACATTTTGATGTTATTGTAGATGCCTCTCGGCATAATGAAGACTATCCTGATTTCAAAAATGTTTATGCAATGACATACATGGATATGGACATGCATGATGAGCTAGAACTTAAGGACACATTCCAATTTATTAGATTTAAACGTTATTTAATATAATTTTAATTTAATAGAACTTCACAGACTATATATTTGCTAGTATGAAGTATATTCTCGAGTCACAACACATTTAACACTTAACTATGACTCACTCACATCATGAATGAAGATAAGAGGATAAGTGTAAATGCTGCAAGGTTGTGGTGGAGATTGGTCATATCTTTGTTTTTTGTTTTTTTAATAAAACAACAATTTAGAAACTACTAGGATAAACTTCGATTTGGTTTTTTTTTTTATGTCTTCTTACGACTGTTGTCTATGGAATGCAAAGATCTATATTAGTTTGTTTTAATTGTTTTTAGGTTTGTTTTTTTGATTTATTCTGATCGCAATAGAAGATCAACTCTCTATATAAACCATTATATGGTTATTGTAATAGTTAAGATTTTGTAAACAAATTGGTTATAATAGGTATAATTTTAACCTCCAATTCACATGCCTTGATTGCAAATCAAGGCACAAAAAAATAGAAAGGGTTTTGTAAGAAAGATAATAAAAAGAACTAGGGAGAGTATAATAAAGATAAGAAATATATTGCTTCAAAAGTAGTTAATGAAACCTCTTCATCAAAAGTTGAACAACCTAAGAAGGAGAAGGTCAGGTGATCTTACTATAAGAGGCCTGACCATGATGAACATATGTGTTTAAAGAAACAAATTGATCACCTTTCACATCTTGGTAGAAAAGAACAATATCCAGGTGTTTGATTCAATCAAACAAAAATTCATCACAAGGGTCTTCTAAGAACACAAACAAAAGTAAAGGAAAAGGAAAGGGTAAGGGCCTAATTGTTATTGATTCAAAACTAAATTCTTTGATAATTGACTTGGGTGCTTCACATCACATGACTTCTTCATAAGATGATTTCACTTCTTTAGAGCCATGTTCTATGCTTCTTCAATATAGTTGTGATTTTCATATGAAATGCTACATTCATATTTACAAGAGAACCACATATTTTCTACCTTTATTTATGCCTTTGGGAACCATATTCATAGTTGAGGCAATCCTTCATGCAACAACTCAATAGAAAATACAAATGTACTATAAGGAAAGCACAGTGCGGAAAATGCTCTCCTAACACCAATTCTAAGGGGAATCAAGCAAGTATGTCTTTAAATTCTTTTTCAAAACATTAAGATATACACAGACTAATGAAAAAATAATCACACAGAAAACACGAGAGAGTTAACACCCGATTTACATGGGAAAACCCTTACGGGTAAAAAACCCACCACCAAAGAGAGATCACTTTATTCATAGTTAACATAAGGTTATAATAAAGTTACAGATCCTCTTCATAGGCATTTTCTCTCAGAATCTATGTTTGGATCACAACCATCACCTATGCAGAACACTTAGGCTTCCAACATACAAGACTCCACGCCATACATCACACAATAACCTCCCTCTTACTTCGGTTACATCTCTGGCAACATATATATCAACCATCGATTACAACGTATCGGTTAAGCATAACCATTATGGAGTCCAACAGTCTGTCATTCAGTAACATCCATCCACCTAACCAACATTGTGTTTCGGTTTCCTCTGGCTACTCTGATTACATCTGTCGAATGCAGTTCACAAAACAATTAGTTGCTCCAACCGCCAGGAAGTCTAACCGTCGATCGTCCTGTATTCATGACTCATCCATTATCCCATATTTGTCAGGAAGTCAGGTCGGTTCGTATTCATATATACCGACAAGACCATCTTCAATGTCCAAGTGTTTCACCTTTTGGACTTCGGTTCAAACGCACCCCTGTAGTCGGTCTCTACTCCATCGGCCATCAGAAAGACCACAAATGCGTTGCTCCGATCTCCTGATGAACCAGTAGACGAATCCACTAATGCGGCTCCATCAGCTCATTGGGATAGCCTTCAACAGGTAGACCCAATCTCCCAATGACCCTAAGACAGTTCCATCGGGCCATCGCTAATCCGCTTCCATAGTTTCCCTGATCTCCGATGACCAAGAAGACAGGTCCATCGGTTCATCGGCGTAGCACCCAACAGGTTCTCCCGATCTTCAATGATACCCTGATCGCCAAAGGTGACTCCATCGGGTCATCGACAAGACAACCAAACTGGCTACCCTGACCCCTGATACCAACGAAGGCGAACTCATTGAGTATCAATGTAGCAACCAACCATGTCATCCTGATCATCGATAGCACTTAGTCAGTTTCATCGGGTCATCAGAAACACACCCGAACTGGCTACCCCGATAACACCGAAGTCGACCAAAGCGGATCCATCGGGTAATCGACATGGCTTTCAGCAAACTCCTCCGATAGCCGATAACACTCCAATGACCCAAGGAGGATCCATCGAGACTTGGCGTAGCTTCCATCCTGTTCCTCTCGATAGCCGATGTCAACCTAAGGCAACTCCATCGGGTATTAGCGTAACGCCGAACAGGTCCATTCGATAGCCGATGCTACCCCGATGACCGAAGACGACTTCATTTGATGACTTCAAACCTGCTTCTCCAAGCTCCGTTACACTTCAAGACATAGGAAGACAGACTCATCGGGTGTCGGTATAGCAGACCGAGACCACTCCCGATGACCAATACCTACTCCGATATGTCGAGTTCATTGGCAAAGGTTATACCGATAGAACTCACATATTTTCTTCACACTGTTTCATCGGCTAGAGCTAACCCGATCAATATGAACAAAGGTCAAGTGAATTAGAGGTACATTTCCAACAAACTCCCACTTGACGAGGAATTCATTGGACTCCCAAACACTTACAGACATAACTGAGAAACATGG
Source organism: Cryptomeria japonica (assembly GCF_030272615.1). NCBI lineage: Eukaryota > Viridiplantae > Streptophyta > Pinopsida > Cupressales > Cupressaceae > Cryptomeria > Cryptomeria japonica. The sequence goes on from NC_081413.1 coordinate 517,983,903, forward strand.
ACTCTAAAGCCCATCAATGTTGATATACCACTCGATCATAAATCATCAGGAAATAGAATTTACTATATGCATCATTGAGATACCTACAAAGTAGTCACATCTCATTCATGGACATACCTACCTTCTACGATGCCACTACCACTGGACACACATGGAATCTATCCACTGAGAAAACCATATAATCTGTCTCACAGAAAAACATAACTCTCTCTCCCAAGAATACAAAACTCTCGATCCAAAAAGGTTAACCGAATGTACCAACATTTGTCACAAACATAGCTGGAAAAGCACCTACAACAAGCGCTAGCACATCCAACTATACAAACCTCTAAGGTATACTATATTTCCATGTATCCATGAGTACCTTTAACTGATCAACCCATGCCAAAAATCCAAATGAAAAACCACAATATCATGAAGTATCAAGCAAATGATCAGTGTCCTCAAAATAGAAAAAATAACCAAGATCAATGTCAAAATTCCAACAGTAGAATCAAGAACTTAAACACGACAACCATGATCTAAAACATCTCATCCAAAGAGATAACATGCTCCATATGAGCACCTCCATATCATGCCATAACTCTAAATGCATCTCAAGTGTGTACCACGACACAATAAAAAACAACTTAACAAGAATAACATGTTAAAACATAAACAACATCTCTACCCAGGACTTATGAATCCTCAGGATGTCAGCATCTTTAGTCACATGAAGATCATCCACCATCAAGCGATGAATATACATCACTGCCAAACATGGTACCAAGTCTTACATGGCATCCTGATAAACATCTTCTTCATGAAGATTGAACCAGATATCAATAGATGTCTGACTTGCCAAAGCAGCTTAGAAGGCATCTCCATCATCATTTTGAGAGGACCCAGAATCTGAAGAGCTCTTATTTTTCTTCTTCTCTTTGCAATCCTTTCGGATATGACCAGTCTCCCCACAATTCCAACACTTTGCTTTGGACTTCTTTCCAGGAGACTTAGAACTTTCCTCTGACTTGGATTTAGACTTCTTGTCCTCTTGCTTGCCTCTAACAATGAGAGCCTCCTTGACCATCTCAGAAGATTTTCTTCGTGTTTCTTCTGACAGTAATGAAGCAACCACACCTTCCATTCTGAGTGTGGTTGTTGTACTCCCAATGGCCATTACCAGATGATCCCATGTGTCAGACAGAGAACACAACATAAGCATACATCGATCCTCATCATCAATCTTGACTCCTACGGAGGTTAACTGTGCAACAATCATGTTGAAAATATTCAAATGATTTGCTAAAGATGTACCCTCGACCATCTTCAAGGAATACAACTTCTTCCTCAAGAACAACTTATTTACTATGGACTTTCCCTAATAAATATCACCAAGTTTCTTCCACAGAAGAATAACAGTCTTCTCCTTATGAACATTTAACAGAACAAAGTCTGCCAAACAGAGTTTGATCAACCCTTTGTCTTTTCTATCTGTAAGGTCCCAGTCCTCTTGTTTCATGCCTGAAGGTTTAGCTCCAGCCACTGCAATCCAGAGATCTCTATCAACTAGCAAATCTTCAAGTTTAAGTTTCCACAGCTCAAAGTTGGAGCCATTGAACTTCTCAATGACCATTCGCCCAGAGGTGTTCACCATCTTAAACTACAAACAAGACAAATAAACACTCTGCTAGACTCCCACTGAAAACCAGAATTGGCACAAAAAACCAACCCTACGCAACAAGGATAACACAACATGCTAAGCTCTGATACCACTTGTAAGGAAAGAACAATGCGGAAAACGCTCTCCTAACACCAATTCTAAGGGGAATCAACAAAGTATGTCATTAAATTCTTTTGCAGAACATTAAGACATACACAAACTAATGAAAAACTAATCACAGAGAAAACACAATAGAGATTTAACACTAGATTTACGTGGGAAAACCCTTATGGGTAAAAAACCCACCACCAAAGAGAGATCACTTTATTCACAGTTAACAGAAGGTTACGATAAAGTTACAAATCCTCTTCATAGGCATTTGCTCTCAGAATCTATGTTCGGATCATAGTCATCACCTATGCAGAACACCCAGGCTTCCAACATACATGACTCTACACCATACATCACATAGTAACCTCCCTCTTACTTCGGTTACATCTCTGGAAACATATATATCAGTCATCGATTACAACGTATCGGTTAAGCATAACCGTTATGAAGTCCAACAGTCTGTCATTCAGTAACATCCATCCACCTAACCAACATTGTGTTTCGGTTTCCTCTGGCCAGTTTGATTACATTTGTTGAATGCAGTTCACACAATAGTTAGTCGCTCCAACCGCCAGGAAGTCTAACCATCGATCATCCTGTATTCACGACTCATCCATTATCCCACATCCATCAAGAAGTCGGGTCGGTTCGTATTCATATATACTGACAAGACCATCTTTAGTGTCCAAGTGTTTCACATTTTGGACTTTAGTTCGAATGCGCACCCGTATTCGGTCTCTACTCCATCGGCCATCAGAAAGACCACAAATGCGTTGCTCCGATCTCCTGATGAACCAGTAGATGACTCCACTAATGCGGCTCCAAACAAGTCGGCTCCATTGACTCATCGGGTTAGCCTTCAACAGGTAGACCCGATTTCTCGATGACCCTAAGACGATTCCATCGGGCCATCGCTAATCCACTTCCATAGTTTCCCTGATCTCCGATGACCAAGAAGATGGGTCCATCGACGTAGCACCCAACAGGTTTTCCCGATCTCCGATGATACCCCGATCGCCAAGGTGACTCCTTCGGGTCATCGGCAAGACAACCAAATTGGCCACCCCGATCCTCGATACCAACGAAGGCGGACTCATCGGGTATTGGTGTAGCAACAAACCATGTCATCCCGATCGCCGATAGCACTTAGTCAGTTTCATCGGGTCATTAGAAACGCACCCGAACTAGCTACCCTAATAATACCGAAGTCGACCAAAGCGGATCCATCGGGTAATCGACATAGCATTCGACAAACTCCTTCGATAGCCGATAACACTCCGATGACCCAAGGAGGATCCATCAGGACTAGGCGTAGCTTCCATCCTGTTCCTCTCAATAGCCGATGTCAACCTAAGGCAACTCCATCGGGTATCAGCGTAACACCGAACAGGTCCACTCGATCGCCGATGCTACCCCGATGACCGAAGACGACTTCGTTGGGTCATTGGGATGACAACAAACTTGCTTCTCTGAGCTCCTTTACACTTCAAGATATAGGAAGACAGACTCATCGGGTATCGGTATAGCAGACCGAGACCACTCCCGATGACCGATACCTACTCCGATATGTCGAGTTCATTAGCAAAGGTTATACCGATAGAGCTCACCAATTTTCTTCACACTGTTTCATCGGTCAGAGTTAACTCGATCAGTATGAACAAAGGTCAAGTGAATTAGAGACACATTTCCAACATGTACAACACTTTGTGTCCCTCTTTAGTATAGTTGCAGTATACTCATAGGCAATAATTTACTTGCAACAATTGACATGTATAAGTTCTACCTTGCGTTCCTTTGCACAAATTGAATTGACTTATCCATGGAATATTTGTCTATAGACATATGCAACTACAAACCAAGCTTCTTTTAAGAAACATTCCTTAGTCTTCTTATTCAACATCAACACCATTTCAAATTGTATATTATGTCAACAATTAACTAGACCGTTATCTTGCTTGTTACTTTAGGCTCATTGTTCTACTACAAGTATCAACCATTTAGCTGTGAACTTAAAGCATCGAACCATTTTTTATTTGTAGTAGTGGCCCTCTAAAAACATTTGCCACAAATTGAAACATAAAAGTCTCTTCTTAAAAAGAAAAAAATAACTATCAACCTTTTTTGATCAATCCCATAGCATATGGTGAGGTCAATAGCACATCGCACATGATCTAACTTTAGTATATATTGATGCTATTATAGAATAAACTCATCGATTGCCAAATATCAGCCTTGGAACCATTTTATTGAAGCTTTGCTAAAGCACACCATGATAAGGAAAGTCAACTTGCTTTTATCAATGCCACAAATGAGAGAGGACAAACCACTCCTCATGTGGCTTCTACGAATATAAACAAAATTTTATGTAAATTTCTCTTTGAATTGGATGCTTCAACTGATGCTAAAAATTAGAACGGTATGATTCCTCTTTAGACATAGTTGTTGAGAATGATTTCAAGAATAGAATGAGGTTGCTCAAATGCTTCTGAAAAATCAAGTGGTTTTGTTGAAACCTGTATAAACAAATGTGCAAGATCTATTTTAGAGTACTACAACAAAATTGTCGAAGAAATTGAAAACACAAGCTTAATGATTGAAGGTGTTGAAGAACTAGAAATATTTCAAATGGAAGACATTGTGAAAAAAGTTAAGGAGATATACAAAAGTAGCCGCATTTCCAGATTTTGTAAAAGAATTACATTGTGATCAATATGAAAATAAAGGTCATAATGCCATCCCCATTGGTGAAGAATTTGTAATGTATTTACACCATTATAACAAAGTGTTATTAGTATAGTTACTTCTTATTTGACCTTCAATACTTTTTATGTATTCAAGTTTTTTGTAGTGACACATATATTTTCTCCTCAATTATGTAAGTTGAAACGACTATATAGATAACTCTTATATATACTTTAATAAATAGAAACTGAGTTGCATTAATTTACTCAAGGACAAAATATATAATTTAGGCAATAGATAAGACTTCCATTTCTAATATTTTTAGTTTTGATAACATATATTTTTGTTAATATTAACTATCATATATGTGGTATTTTGAAATGTGTGGCATTAAATATATTTTTAAAGTGGATGTGTGGCAAATGTATATGAAATGTAAATTGTGTGGCAAATAAATATGAAATATTTTTTAATAAATTTTTACGAACTTTTTACATATTTTAGAAAGGTTTACCATAATTATTTTTCTTATATTAAATAATATAAGAGAAACAATTTTTTTTCTGATTTTTTTTTGAAGTGGATCTGTGACAAATATATATGAAATATTAAAAATGTGGCAAATATATATGAAATATTTTTTAAAAATCATTTACAAATTTTTTTACACATTTTATCTCTTCTAAATTCAATTTCATACAACTCAAAAATTGTTATTCTAATAATGCTAATGTTTACAAACATAATTGTGTAGATAAATAAGACTTCCATTTCTAATATTTTTCGTTTTCATAACACATATTTTGTTAATATTAACTGTCATATATGTGGTTTTCTAAAATGTGTGACATTAAATATATTTTTGAAGTGGAAATGTGACAAATATATTTGAAACATTAAATGTGTGGCAGATATATATGAAATATTTTTTGACAAACGTTTGTGAAATTTTTAAACATTTTATCTACTACTAAATTCAATTTTCAAATGATTTGAGATTTTTTGTTGTAATAATGCTGACAAAAATTTAACATATAATTTTTTATTTTGATCTTGTCTCATTATGACAATTTTCGTATTCCAAACCCTAACATTTATAATTATCCTAACTACCACCACAACTCTTTTCCTACCTCTAACATTTATCATAATCCAAACTTTAATCCTCAGTCTAATTCTAATATTAATCCTTATCCCAACCCTAATAATAACCCTGATCCAAACCCTAACCCTAACTATAATTCTAATCCAAACCCTAACCCTAACCCTAGCCCTAGCCCTAACCCTAACCCTAACCCTAACCCTAACCCTAACCCTAACCCTAATTATAATTATAATCCAAATCCTGACCCTAATGTAATTCTAACCCTGTCAACCCTTTTATACTAACCCTATCTCAAACTCTAATCATAACCTTAACAATAATTATTATTCTAACCCTAATCGTAACATAACCTTAACTATAATTGGAGCCTTCCTGGTTCCTTTTGATAACTCTAAGATGTTAGCCCAAATCATAACCAAATGTTCTCCCCTTTGAAATGGTTGGTGCAATCTCAATTTTGATGGGGCGGCTAGGGGTAATCATGAATCTATTGGTGGTGGGGGAGTTATTCGATCCTCTTTTGGTATGATGGTGGCTTGTATGTGGGTGGTATTAGTCCTACTGTGAATAACCATGCTAAGGGTATGACACTTTTGAGAGGATTAAAAATTGCTCTGTCAATTGTTATCAAACAAACCATAATTGAGAGGGACTCCAAGCTTGTTATTGATGATGTCAAAGGATCTTCTAATCCTGGCTAGATGCTTAAAACTATTGTCATTGACCTCAAGCAACTCTAGTTAGGTCTAGATATGTTTCCATTACAACATATCTATAGGGAGGGGAACAATGTCGTGGACGCTCTTGCTACCTTGGGCCTTGTAACGACCCCTCTACGATGTTGGTGGAGCTTAACATGTGTCCCTTCTAGGGTTAGAAACCTCCTCTTAGAGGAGGACAATTAACAACCACATTAATAGGGAAGATCAATAATCTTGTTTTCATTTACTGCTATTGGGTTGGTTCTAAATTTTATTTGCCCTCAACTAGAATGACTATGTGATGTTAGTGGTTGCTTGGTAGCATAACATTGATCTAGATATACTCTCTGACTTGTTGATCTGGACTAATATGGTGAGATACCCTTTTTGTAGGTTTATTCTTTGGGCCTTGATAATCATTGAGAATGATTGGGTTTGCTTTTGGCAGATGTTTTCAAATTTAAATTATGGGTGAAATATTGTGGTGGACATGGATGATGACATGTTTCCCCATGGTGAGTTGGCCCATGAACCTTGATTGTGGCACTGGTAGTGGGGCCCCTAGCTTCTGGTGGTGCCTTACTCGTGTTGAGCTTTGGCCATGTTCGCCCTGTGCATCGACCTAAATTCCTATCGATGTGCCTGCCATGGTGGTTACCACTTGGGGCCTTGTCTTTTCACAAGCCTTTCCTAATATTTATTGTGGATGTAGTCTTGTGATCTTAATGTGGATCCAAAATTTATTTTCTTATCATATCTATTATATCCCAGAGGCAAGAATGAGCATCATCAATTTTCATGATTTCCTTTCTAGCTTGGTTTTTGGTACTTTTGGTGGTGATTGACACATTTGGCATCCCAAATGGAGGGTGCCTTGTAATAATTTTTATTAATATGACATGCCTCATATTTACTACATGTTCACCATATTTTTTCTTACTCTACTAACAACTCTTTGAATTTTTTGACATTGTTCTTTGGCTAATTCTCTCTGCAAAACTACTAAGATAAGGGGTTGCAATAGGGTTAGAATTGAACAAAGTTTTCACTCAAAATTCTAGGATAGTGAGACGGTTTGCCATATTTGCACCAAGGGTGGGGTTTCCCAATTTATTGAAAGTATGAATGGTTTTGATGAAATCTCTCAATTTAGTTCACCACATCTTGGGAGAATCGAAGGTTAGAATAAGGGGCATTTTTTTTGAGGTCAATGAGGATGTCATACCTAGGGCTATTGGTCTTCCCACTAAAGGGGGAAATTGGAAGAAACAGAGCTATGTTGTCGATAATGACAACCTCATCCTATTCTTCAAGGATGGTGAAAAGCCAATGAAATTACATGGTGTTTTTGACCGTGAAGAGCTCCCTTCTCCCTAGAATGAGGTATGCCTAATGATCATAAAAAATTTCACTCTAGAATGTAGGTTTAAGGTCTACTATTTTTACCATTTCCCCTACTCAATCATTTATGCCATAATGTTTTGATTTATTTTCTCTTCTTTCTGCTTAACTCCCTTGAGATCTTCATAAGGGATGCTTTGGACACTGCTAAAAACTCTAATAAGAAGCCTGCCTTGTTCCATCAAGCCCTCATCTTTTGGCTTTACTAGTTCCACCTTGCCTTATGTCCCCCCATACCCATTGTGGTCATGGATATCCCTTTGCATTCTTATTCCCTACCGCCTACCACCATTCTGGACTCTTTGGACAAGACCAAAAATAAACGCCTTACAATCCTTGATCCTGGTAAAACTGCTACTAAAACTCCCTACTCTACTCTGACTAGTTCCACCACAACCACCCCTAAGGGGTCTAAAACTACCTTTGGCCTTTTTTTTGTTAGTCTATGTGAAATTCAATGCATTGCCACCCCTTTGAGTGCTACTAAGAAGGGAAAAATTATGCCCTCCCCTCGACCAAAAAGCCCAAACTCCAAGCTCAGCCCCACTTTAGGGGGATGGAAAAGGTACAAGAAACACTAACTCTTGTAGGTCTAATAGGCTTGTAGGTAATAAAAAAGGGAAGAAATTGATAGACACCAATGAGGATGACCCAGAGGAAGTGGAGGAGATAGAGAATGAGGAGGACACCAACTATTCTCAAAAGACTGTTAGTGCCCAATCGAAGAGTACCCCAGAGCCCATGGACCTGATCAAAGCAACCCGCCTATTGAAGGATGAGCTCCTTGCTGAGAAAACACACCCTACCAAGGATGCCCACACCCATGAAAAGTGCTTTGCCACTGTTATGGACTTGGAGGCTTTGAAGGTGAAGATGGTATACCTAGGGAAAAAGTTGGTGCATGTCTCTAGGTTAAGTTGCAAAGTCATGCATAACTTGACTACTACTCTATGCTTGTTGTAGAAGAAAGTCCTAGGAAAAGATGTTGATAACGAGGGAAATTACAAGGATCTCTTCAAGTTCCTTATTGAAGATTAGGGCAAATTGTTTGCCTAATCTCCTAGTGGTTGCTCTATTGATCAGTTTTTGTTTAAGTTTTACATACTTGGCTACAGTTAAAAAATCATTTTATTATAAGATCTATATATTTTTTTGGAAATTTTTATTAGACTTCTTATTGCTATTAATGGCTCGATGTTGCCTTTGAGTTGGTTTGTATAAAAGGATAACACCCTAGTTTGTTGCTTTAATTATTACAAATATAACCCTAACCCAAATCCATAGCTAAAACCTATGATAACTATTCTTCTATCATAATCACAATCCTGACCTTATCCTAACCATCATCCTAACCCTAACACTACCCTAACTCTAATCTAGAGCTAAAACATGTCATAATTATTATTCTATAATAATCATAATCTTAACCCTAACCCTTATTCTAAGACTAACCATGACGTAAACCATAACCATAATACTAACCCTAAAACCCTAATTAAATATATAAAATTGTAATATAATAATAATATAATTTAATATAATATAATACTAATATAATATTAAATAATTAAGGTTGAGATAGAGTTAGGGTTATAATGATATTATTAATACTATACAATTCTTTAATATAAAATAGTAGTGTTATCTTAATCTAATAAAAACATAAAATTTAATATGGTTAGAATATTATTAAATAAAAGGGATTGGGAGGGACAATTTAGGTACTATTATTTTCTTCTTCTCGATTTATAAGGGGCACCAAACTAACAATCTTATGGAGGCTTTGGCATTGTTTATTGGCTTGAAAAGGTGTTGTGAGTTGGGTTGGAGAAATGTTATTTGTAAGAGATTCTTAAAGGTCTTGGTTAATTTGTTGAATAAGTAGGAGTTTGAGGAGGCGAATTGGCAGCTGGCCTTTGTGGCTAGACATATTCTTTGGTTGAGAAGTTCTTTGGATTTTGTTTCTTTTGTTCATATTTCATGAGAATGGAATAGTGTTGTAGACTACTTGGCCAAATGGACCTCAGAATACATGGGAAACTGG